>NW_026067890.1:4168574-4689412 GCF_014885135.2 Alexandromys fortis
GGAACTCCTTGCTGCTAGGTGTCTCGTAAACAAAGGACCTACCTAGCTTGCTGCAGGCAGGCTAGTGGGGACAAAGGAGCTAGCACCCTCCCGTTTGCCCTGCCGATTCGGATTCGGTCCTAGAGCCCGAACAGGCTGGGCTGGGAGATGTTATGTGGTCAGAGAGGGAAGGGAGTCAGACGGAGGCGGGGGTAGGGTTGTGGGTGCAAGCTGGGTGGGATAGGAAGAGAGAGGAGGTATCGGGCAGAGTAGCCCCTGAGGATGACCAGGAAGTGTAGGAGCTGTAACTTTATTTAAAATAAATCAGCTTCTGCAGGGGGAGGAATGATTGTAGGAGCCAGAGTGGTCAAGGACACCAGGATTACACAGCCTACAAATCAACTAAGTAGGGCTGTTAATAGCTCACAGAGACTGAATCAACTAAGGAGCCTGCACCGGTCTGCACCAGGCCCTTTGCATACATGCTATGGTTGTTTATCTTAGAGATTTTTTGAGAGTTGTAACAGTGAGAGTAGGGTTGTCCCTGACTCTTTTGTCTACTCATGGGACCATTTCCCTCCTCCTACTGACTCTTACAGCCTTGACATGAGAGTTTGTGCCTAGTTTTATTGCATCTTACTATGCTTTGTTCAGTTATATCCCTGGGAGGTCTCCTCTTGCTGAAGGGAAACATCAGTGGATCAGGGGAGACAGGGGAGTTTGAGTATAGTCTGAGAGGAGGGGAGGGAAGAGAGACTATAGTCAGGATGTATTGTATGAGATAAGAATTAATCAAAAACCATAAAGAAAATTTAACCCAACATATTACACCTTAAGATTATTTTTTCCTTTATTTTTGTACTTTCAAATTTGTCTCGGAGGCATTTATTAAAATAAAGATTAGGAGCAGCATTTGGAAATTGACATAACCAGTTATCAAGAAAATTGTCCCAAATTTGACAACTTACAGTTGTGGTTGCAATTTATAGCAGGGAATGTTTTAGGGTAATGGAGGATAAACAGACCCATGCTTTGTGCCACTTTATAATGAAAAATGAAAGGAATGTTCCGCGTGAAAGGATAACCTGTTTGCTTTTATGGGAAGTGGTTTGCAAAGGGTTTTAGACAGGGAATAGGAAATAACTATGTTAAACTCTCTCTTCATCCTCCCACACAAAACACTCAACGAAAACTGTTTCCTCATTATAGGACTATGAAATCAATATTATAGGGTTCTAACCCCAATGCTACAATGACTAGTGCCATATACATTTATGGGTATGGGGAAATAGGGAAACAAAGAGACGAAGAGAGGGAAGAAGGGAGAGACAGAAAGTCAGAAAATGACAGAGACAGACAGACAGGTACAGAGATAGAGAAACAGAGACTAAGAATGAAGTCTTGCTAAAAATATTAAAGTATGAAGGATAAGAAATGCAAAAGATGATGAGATAATGAAGTACAAGACAAAATAATCATGGAAATCTACCTTACACAGAAAGTGCCAGAGGTCTGAGATGATCTTTTAGGAAAAATGAACTGGTTCCTAAGGGATCTTTGTATTTAGCGTTTGCTCTTTAACAAGCCAGTGGCTTGAAGCCATCATGTGTATGATGCCTCTGTCCGTGGCTCTTTGTTCTTCAGATGATTCCTGGCATCAACTGTTCTTAATATTTTTAATCATTCGATGTTTGGTTAAGGATTATCTCAGAATTTCTCTTCCCTGTGTCTCAGTCTGTATGCATGGTGTTTCAGCCTTTATGGGGTAGTCCAAAGCTTGTTCACATGGAAACCTTGTTCTTGTTCTAAGACAAACCATGCCCTTTAAGCCTTAGTTCCAAGGGTTGGTGGTAACAAATGTTATTCTTGCCCTGTCTATTGCAATTGTCAAAACTCCTTGCTTGATGGTTCCAGATCAAAGGAAAATTAATAAATTGATGTTCAAAGAAGCATCAAATCATCTCAAAGTAATGGAAGAATTCCCCAGTTCACCTTGGAAAACAGCCTGATATATAAAGAAACACATTATGTTTGAATCTAAGGCGACTGTAGGTTTTTTCTAGGTGCTTTTCTCTAATGGAATATTGTTTGTTCATTAAAAAAAATGTTCAACAGTCTTAGTTGAAGTAAACTGAGCAGTTGACCAAAGTAACTCATTTGCTCATTCATATCTGTGGACATTCTTGAATTACAATGGCATGATTGAAAATGTTGGAACCTTCATATCTATGTTTAAAGGTCCCATTGTCAGTAAGCAAGTTCCTTAATAACTCTGTTCCAACCTTATACGTTTTCATTCTGAGTAAAAATGCAGTTTTACTCACAGGATCATTGAGACAATTAAGTGATTTGACACAGATAAAACACTGTGCTATTGGCTAATGTAAATGCTCAACATGTTAGCATTTTTTGTCACATCTTCATAGCTCCTAATGCCGTACAAAACTATGGGACCCGACTGTAGAAACTCATGCTGCCCGCAGATGTAGTCCCACTTATATTTTACTCCCCCAAATTTTATACTTAAATCTGTTTTCTTTCATTCTTAAAATGTTCATTTGTATGTGCGTGTGTGCATGCATGCATGTGTGTGTATGTATTTGATTGTACATATGTACATATATCTACAAGCCAGAAGACAGCCTCAGATATAGTTCTTCAGAAGCTTTTAATCTTATTTAATGAGAAAGAATCTCTCATTGGCCTGTGATTTGCCAAACATGTCTGTGTTGGCTTGCCTGTGAGCCCCAAGGATCTCCCTGTCTCTGTCTCTCCAGTACTGGGAGGACAGACATGTGCCATCATGTCTGCCTCTTTAATTTGGGTTGGGGGATCAGACTAAGCTCTTTACGCTGACATGGGAAACATTTTCTTAGAGAACCATCTCTCAAGTCTCAAAAGCATATTTTATTTCTAATTATATAACAAAAAATGAAAGTTACCCCTATCAAACATGTCACATGCTATATATTCAGTTAATACACAAATCCAAATGTCCATCAGTCTCAGCTTCCAAGTTCCCAGTAAATGGAGTTAAAGGGACCAAGGAGTTTAAGTGATTTGAATCAGTGTGGCTGCAATGCCTAGAACATTAACTCTAGCACCAGACGTATTTATGCATCCCCCGCATCTCAAACAAGGGGTCATGCTCCTTAGTTGACTCCAAATGGAAGCTCCTCATTTCCAATCCATGCTATCCCTACTGTGATAGCCACACTGTCTGAATTGTGGAATCCGGTAGTCAGGACATTATTTTTAGTTTACTATACTAAAATGTGCCAATAGCCCTGGCCCATCATCTGCTAATACCTGCACTTATATGCATGCCTGTCACTCAATGGCCTCTTTATGAGTTGCAAGATGCCTTTGAACAGTAACTTTCTTTGCTTCTGTAAGCTTGTCTTCAAGGTGAGAGATAATGAAAATCTGATTTGGTAGTAACAGCAGGGATGGAGGTGAGAAGATGGATGAGAGAGAAAGGGCGGCGCGGAATCATCAGTAATTGGCAAATATCAGATGTATGAGTTGGGCAAATACAGAGGAGATTCAGAGGTCAAAGCACTTTTTGTTTTTAGTAACCCATTGTAGGAAATGGTTCTCCCTGTGATACAGACTTGACAGTTTAATGATATTCATATTTTAATATGAAATAGTTTAGATATGTAATAACTTGCTATGTCTGTATATTCAGAAGGTATATAATTATGCAATGGAAAATGCAGATGTACTATTACTATGTACGTCTATACCATTACTATGTACTATACCACATAGTTTGAAATAATATTTTGTTAGTACTGAGTATTTTTATAAATATATAACACAGTTGAATGAAATCATATTTAATATCACTTTATTATACATTAAAATGCTTATACTTCCTCGTTGACAAATCTTGGGTTGGAACTTATTTGCTTTTATGAAATATGCCTATGTGTATACACATCTAAAATTTGTATACTGTAATTATTTTCGGTATTATTATTGTTTTTATTTTTATTCTGTTTTGGCCCTTTTCCGTCATCTTCCTTTACATAGTATCTGAGCCCCAGAGGATTTCACTTCCATTATCAATAGAATGAATTTGGGTCTCAAATGCATAATCCCATCGTTAGTTTGACAATACAGTATGTAAACTGAACATTTAAGTGGTGTTAACATATGACTTTACTTTTTCTGTTTATAGCAACACATCAAATATTTATATTTTCTAGTAAGGATTTTTCCTGTCTAAACTGTTTCTATTTTTTTAATGTAGTCAAATTGGGAAATAAGAATAACTTCAAAATTACAAAGTGATTTAAGATCTATTGGGAGTTGCTGAAATCAGAAGAAAACTGTTTAGATGAAATGGAAAACAAGAATTGTGGATGTTTAGGAATCCCAGAAGTGGTTGATAAAATACGTAGCCTGTTGTTTTATTTTCAGTAAACACGTGTAAGAGCTAGGTGAGCTGTGCTGATGTGGTGTGGTGGTGTGACGTTAACGGGGGTGACGGTGGCTGTGGTGGTGGGGGGGGATTTTGGTGGTGGTGGGGACTTTGGTAGTGGTGTGACTGTGGTGGTGAGGACTGTGATGGTGGTTGGGACTGTAGTGGTGGGGACTATGGTTGTATGTGTGTGTATGTGATGTGATGTGGCATTATGGCTGGTGTAAAATTTTCCTGAACACAGTTTTATTCCGAAAGCAAAGTAAACAAAAAGCATAGCAGAAAAGCATATTTAAAAAAAGCACTCTTGCTATTATAGCAGGCTCTGTCATCGGAGAGGACATTCTTTTGGCTCTGTTCCTCATCATAACAAGACTGCAAGGATATTCTGTAAATAAACAGTTTAAACAAAATTTGCTCACTTGATGATATAGAAACATACTAACATGGCATCATGACAAAAATATTACTTGGAAATTTGTGAGAAAAGGCAACGAAAGTAATGCAAATAAGTCAAAGTCTGGGTAAATGTGGTTATGCATGTCTGTAATCACCACATGCAGTAGACTGAGTCAGGAGGATTGAGAACTTGAAATTATCTTGGCTATGTAATTCTACCCTGCCAACAAGGCAAAACAGGAAAATTCTCCAGAAGAATATTGCAGTAGAATATGTAAAAGAAAGTGGGCAAAATTATGTGTGTTTAACTAAAATGAGAATAATAGATGTAGCATCACTTATGAGAATGCGTGGAAAAGCACAGAGTGCTGTTTCCATAGCAAAGACAGAAATAACAGGGGATGTAACATGAGTTGACAGAAAATAAGAAGAATGTAGAGTGAAACAAATGTAATGAAAATGGAAGCTTAAAATGAATAAGGGCTACAAAACACAGTAACAGCTGGCAGATTTGAAGAGGAGGAAAATAAAACAAAAATGATGATGGAGGTAAATTTAAAGGTTGTAAAAATGAAAATAATAGGCAACAGAAAGTCTCATCAAAAAACAGACATAATTAGAGTTTCTTGCCTAGAAAAAACAGGCCTCTGATGGATGCGAATAAACTTAAGAAACCCTACATGTGTTAAATTAGCGAACACATTTTATTTTAAAAGGATTTGCATAGAAAAATTAATATTTTTGTTGATTTAAATCTGATGTCCTTCCCCTTCCCGTGTGTGTGTGTGTGTGTGTGTGTGTGTGTGTGTGTGTGTGTGAGATTGTTTGAGTATGATTGTGAGTGTATGTGGTGGTGCTGAGTATGTGTTTCTGGGAATTAAACCTGAGGTCTTACACATATGCTTGACCTGTGTATTATTACTGAGCTATCTCCTAGGCTTATCAGATGTATTTAATAAAATTATTAAATTGTCTTTATGTTTCTCAGAGCACCATTATATACAGAAAACTGAGAACTGTGAAACTGTGGTGTGTTTTTTTTTTTGTTGTTGTTGTTGTTTTTTTTTTTGTTTTGTTTTTGTTTAGCTAGCTTCAGGTAAATACCAGATCCCAGGAAAGATATTTTCAGGATATTCTGGCAATACTGTTAGAAAACTGAATTTGGTCAGACAGAGAAGATTCTAGAAATTGGAATTGTTCATTCATAAGTACCACACATATATAATTAAAAAGTTAAGAATGAAATAAATAAGAGGATATTGATGACAGGATATCACAGATGATCCATTCAGTGACAATGGTAATAAGATGGAAATGAGGGGTGCTAGGCCAACATGTGAACTGAAAGTAGCCTGTTATTTTACCTTCAATAGGCTGGTCATCATTTATGACTGACTTAGCCCCTGAATATAAATGGGAGTTCATCTAACAATACAGTAGAAATGAGGAAGAAATATAATATTCACCAAATACTAGTAAAGGAGAACAGAGCCTGAGAAGGAGTCATGGTTTCTGAATAGGAATTTATTGGTACTATCTAAAAATCAGCTGATGAGGGGTTTGTATTATATTATAAATACATAAATACATATTTAAAATTTAAAAAGAAGCAAACTGAATATTAAAATACTTTTAAAAAGCAGGGAAAAAACCAAGATAGTCTTCCTGAACTAAGTAATGTCCTCACTGTATGATAAGAAGAAATAAAAGCAAGAGCAAACTTCATAGCAGACCGCAGTGTTCTAATGATGTGTCCACAACTGCACAGTTAAAGTGAACTGGAAAATAAGCAGTTAGGGTAAAGACAAAAGAAAAGGTGAACCGTAGTGTTCCTTAGTGTTGTCCCAGTCCTGGCAAAAAGTATTCAACTCCATCCCTAAAGCAGAGAAAGCAACTGTATCAATCTCATGTGTAAATATCAATCCAGACATCTTAAGTTTAGACTGTGCCAACATAATTAATTATTTTCTCAGGAAAAAAAAAAGGAATGTAAATTTAAGAATAGTTAGTTGTTTGGTGTTAGGAAAGCTAGCAGTATCCCATATTAATGAACTTACTAACATGATGATCTTTATGCATATTAGTAAGTAATAAATTTCTATGATATGAGAAATAGATATATTCATTACACAAAATATGTATATTCTAGTTCTATATCTAATGCAGCACTAAGCTAAGAAACTATTCTCTTATTTGCAGTAATTCAGAACTAAGATGAACGTGTTTAGTATCACTATTATTATTTTTAATTTTACATGTACTAAGCCACTTAGGAGAAATAAAGCAATTAGAGAGAAAAGAATTGCATTGGTTGAGAAAAAAAATATTATCGCTTGAAGAGTAATAATCAAAGGCAATCGTCTGATAATATTCCAGAAGAAGTAAATGAGTTCAGTAAGCTTAGGGTTCAACTCAGTGTCCAGAGGCCAGTAGCTTTTATATGTGCAAATAATAAGTCAGTAGATGCTGTAAATTATAATGGGAATGAGCCTAACATGTACGTAAGCCTCAGCAGTTAAAAGGATATGCCATTGGATTATGAAGACAGATCAAAGGGACAAATTAAGAAAATCAGAAATAGGCACAAACACTTAAACTAAGTCAGACAATATAAAAAAGGTATCATCCAATTCAGCATGGAAAAGACAAATTATTCATTCCATGACATTGATAGAGTGGGAATATCCTTTGCGGTAAAGTTGAATTCAGGCACCAATGTAAAATAGCACATTTCACAGCAAAGGAAATAAAAATGACCTTTAAACAGTTGGGAGGATGCTAAACCTCACACATGGTAAAAGAAATGCAAATTAATATTCTACTGAGGTACCACTTTATCTATCATACTGGCAAATCTTTGACAGGGCTGTGAGGAAACTGGCACTCTTCTACGATGCTTGTGAAATGCCAGTTCTTTTTGCAGGAAATGGTTTTACATGCGTCAAAGGATGTGTCTGTAAGTTTGTTAGCCGAACTATTTTTTGAATTACGTTTGCTTATTTGCCTTTGAGTACACCTTACACACACTCATGTGCATGGGCCACGGCATACATGTGGAGGTCAGAGGATAGCTTCCAAAGGAGTTCTCTGCTTTCACCTAATGAATTTTGGGGACTCAAACGCCGGCCCTCAGGCTTGGCAGCAAGTATCATTATCAGTTAAGACATTTGCTTGCCCCGTGTTATAATATCAAAGTAAACAGCTAAATATTCATGGGAGTAAACAAGCTAATAGGTAGTTCATTATAGAGCATTTAAATATATAGAAATTATTCAAAAGATTTAGTGAAGAAAATATTAACATGGGCTAGTAGTATGAAAAAGTTTGCTATAGTTTTACATATATGCTAACATTTGCTGAAGGAAGTGATGGAAATACGAATATTTATTTGTCTATGTCTAAGAATCATATGTAAAGGCTATCTTGCAAAGAATTGGATCAGAAAAGGCAATAAATAGTAAAGGGAGTCCTTTTATGATGTGTCTTCTTAGATCTTATTCTCAAATTATGTGAATATATTGCTCAACCTTAAATAAAACTTAAAATTGTTCCTCACAATTAAAACTATTGCAAGACTTACATTGTAACATGCTGTGGGACAATGGTCTGCACCCTGTCACTTGTATTTTAAAAAAAACATTGATTGGCCCGTAGCCAGACAAGAAGTATAGGTGGGGTGACCAGGCAGGAAGTATAGATGGGGCAACGAGAATTCTGGAAAGAGGGAAGTTTTAGTCTGCAGTCATCACCCAGACAGAGAGGAAGCCAGACACAGAGCAAGCAAAATGTGACTGCCTCACCAAAAAAGGTAGCAAGCCACGTGGCTAACATAGGCAAGAATTATGGGCAAATATAAGTTATAAGTGTTAATAAGAAGCCTGAGCTACTAGGCCAATGAGTTTATAATTAGTGTAGACCTCTGTGTGAGTCTTTGGGACTTAAGAACTGTAGGACTAGGTGGGACGGAAACTTCAGACAACAGTAATGTGCTGCCATCTGATGTATGTTATATACTTTTATTATGTACAAATTATAGTCACCTGGAAAGCATGGGACACAAACCAATGAAAGCTACTATGACTCAGTGGATGAACCGCTACCTTTGCAAGGGTGACGATGTGAATTCAGAGATCTAGAATTCACTTAAAGTTGAATGTAATATGTATTTGAAAGTTGATTGATGAGAAATGGAGACAGGATTCTCCAGACGGTCATTGGTCCACTAGCTTGGCATATGAAGACAAGAAACAAGAGACCATGTACCAAACAAGTTAGAAGGCAAAGATCAATACCAGAGAATTTCCTCTGACCTCTGCATGCACAAATAGTTTATGTGTGCCTGCATTCATACACACAAGCATACAGTGTATCACACACTTCACACATTATACTTAAATACACAAATCAGAAAAGGCAAGAGAGGGAAAAAAGAAGGGCGGAAGAAGAGGTATTGGTTTTTGGAGGAAGGATGAGATAAAGTTGCTCTCTGCTATACAGGCTGACCTTGAATAACTGAGCTCAAGTTGATCCTCCTGTCTCAATCACTCCCAGGACTAGGATTGCAGGTATCTACCACCAAATAGGACAAACCAAGGTTCAATAGTTTGGGTTGTTTGCTTGCTTTGCTGTGCCAGTGATAAAATCCCCAGTCCTTTCCATTGTAGTCAAGTACTCTAGGATTAAATTACATTTCAGGGCTCCAAGAAGCATTTTCAGCATGATCTTTGGGTGCTAATTTTTGCTATTTCAGATTTCTTACTATTATTTATTAGGTATAGAGGAACTTGATGTCATCTACTCCAAGTTTCTTTTTTATAGCCTTAAAGGATCAGTGCATGCTTTGTGTGTGTGTGTGTGTGTGTGTGTGTGTGTGTGTGTGTGTGTGCACTTACACCATCTAAATAACTGACCAATGGAAAAGAAAGGTTGCTGGTCTACATGGGAACCAGAAAATACTGGGAGTGAAAGTCAACTTCCCATTCCCTTGGTAAGGAGAACTGCACAAATCTGATGTGTCTCTGTCCTGTCTTCATGCCCACCCTTATCTCTCTACTTAACCTTGTTATTATAGCACATGTATCCAAAGAGTGTGATCAACTCTGCAGGGATTTTCAGATTCCATCACCTTCCCCACCTTTGACTGTGTGCTGCCGCATTGTATCTAGTGGTTGATTCAGGGTCAGTACCCACGCCAAACTTGCATCCACCCAGCTGTGTCCAAAGGCATGTTCAATGGATATGACCCAGTTACCAGTCTTCATGAAAGCCTGGGTCTCTGCTACAGCATCTCTGTGTCACCCAGCACATACACCTCCCATTTAATAAAGGCAGGGAGGCTAAATCTCACTTTGCAGACTGTAGACTGATGCCTGCAATTCTCAGAAACAGTTTGTGGTAGAAGGCCTACCATTGAAAGTCACAGAAGTCAAGAACAAAAAGGATACTTTAATTCTGAACATGGTGCCTCGGCCGAGTGTGAGTCAGTGTCCTGTCTCCCCATAGTTTTGTGTGTGATTCTTTGTGAAAGAGTTGTTTGTATTCACCCAAGGAATGTTTCAGTAATATACAGCAATATAAGGGGCAGTGGTGGTAATTACTGAGAGCTGAAGAAGTACCCTATTTTTTGCTACATCTTCCAGGGTAGTTCTCTGGCTACAGAGCTCCTAGTGCAATAATACAGCCATTGGAATTAGACTCTTAAATAGTTTAACAAAAGAAGAAGAAAATGTTTTTTGCAAGAGACTGGAAGCAATTTTTTTTTGTTTTTTTTTTTGTTTGTTTGTTTGTTTGTTTTTTGTTTGTTTGTTTGGTTTTTTTTTTTTTTTGAAAAGACTAAAGCAAACTGTAAAATATTTTCCTTCCTGCTTTGGACATTCTTCTTGAAAATGAACCCAAGAACTTATATTAAAAATTATGTCAGTCACTACACAGCCAGGTTTCATTCCTGTATTTTTCAATATTTGGATGTTTCCACTTATGTATATAGACAAAAGAGACAGGTGGATTTGGGATGGCTGATTGACATGTGGATACTTTTGTTTTGATAGTTAACTCCTTCTCTGTGAAGTGGCAAACAGTTTCTAGCCCCGAGATTCAATTAAGTGAAGGAGAATAAGGGCCAGCAGTCACAAGACTGTTGACCTTATCAACGTCACTCAGAAAGCGAGTTGCCTTGAAAAGGCACGACACGCATCATCTGCTGATACTCACACGCATCCAAAGAGCTGGTTCAATCACATTTTAAAGAAAAATGATCTTAAGCTTCCAACGAGTTGCTGCAAATTAACAATGAGATAATTGGAATCAATGTCAAAGCTGGAAATCGTATTTCTTTGTTTACCTACCAAATATGAAATCAAATACACATACAGCTAACATCCAAGAGCCTTAAAATCCAACATAAAAGCCGAATGAAAGAAAACAAATACATACACAAAAAGTATCATTGAATCGTGAGCACAGAACAGTCATTTCTGTCCCATGTCTAAGCCATGAGGCAGAAGATAACAGAATGCATTGAACATCACAGAAATGATTTATTTTGAAGTAATGCTATTGTCAGTGTGGTATAATTAATATCGTTTATTGAGAGTTCCTAATAATCAGCCATATAGCTGGAAATCATTGTATCAGTCCTAAGTATATAGACTCATTTTAATTTTTTAAGTGGGGAAATTTGGATTAAAATTGAAGAACTTTTAATCAGATGATCAATGGATTAGAAGATGGAATCCATCCAAATATAAAATCCACATAATTTCTGCCTAACCCATCTCCCCCAATCTTTGCCCCGTTACCCTCGTGATCAGACAGCCTCATCCAGAATTGCTTTCTGGAAGAATGTACACTTAAAACATCAAAAGTATTTACTGTCAGCCTGCTAATGTAACTCAGTAGGTAAAGTGTTTACATAGCATGCACCAGGTCTTAGATTCGATATCCTCACCCAGTAAATCAAGTATGACAGTGAATGCCTGTAATCCCAGCTTTTGGGAGACGGAGGCAGGAGGATCAAAAATACTTCTTCCTAGCATTTTTCAGTCTACATAGTAAGTTCTTACAGCCTGTGTTTTACCCTCCTAGTCAGTGAATGCTAGAACTGTGTTTTTCTATCTAACTCATTAGACTATCTACTGGCTGGACGTCTTTTCCTTCCTCCATCTGAGCTCTCCTCTATTCAGACTCTGATGGCCACCATTCTGCTCTCAATGTTTGTGAAAACTAACTTGGTTTCAATCCTGCATATAAATGAGATCATGAAATGTTGTCTGATTTTAGCTCTGTTTATTTTTCATCATAAACTAAGTCTATTTGTGGTTGCAAATGACAGGAAGATCACATTTGAACTAGTGGATATGTTGCCTTTGTGTGAGTATGCCACATTTTTGTTAACTGACTCACTCAATTGGACCCTCAGTTTGTTTACCTTTCCTGGCTGCTGTGAACAGCTTCTGTAAACACAGGAGTGCAAACGGCCCTTTAACATACTGATTTCACACCTTTAGATACATGCCCAGGAGTGAGATTACCGAGGATCATGGGAATTCCACGTTTTTCATTTTAAGGGGCTGCCATACAGTTCTTCACATTGTCTGTTTACATCTCCACCAACAGTGTTAAGAGGCTTTCTTTTCTCATGTACTTTCCGGTGCTTGTTATATTTTATATTTATTTTTCTGAAGAGGGTGGTGCACACACATCCACTTGTGCACTAGGATGTGTGCAGGTCAGAGAAATGATTGGTGGAGTCAGTTCCCTCCTTCTACCATGTGGGTTCTAGGAGCTAACTTTAGCCTTCAGACTTGGTAGCAAGCACCGTTACTGCTGAGAAATCTTGCCTATTGATTCTTCATCCTTATGATGATAGTACCTCTAATTGGAGTGAGGTGACATATCCCAAGTGGTTTTAGTTTGATTTTCCTGATGATTCTGTTTTTGCATCTGCCATCCATTCAGATAGATTCCTCTCACATATGTCAATTTATACCAAGCTAGACATCATCTATCTAGCTTTCAGAATCTTTGACTATCATGCCAGAGTACTGTGGTCTTCATGGAGCCATGCCCCACTGGCCGCTTTTACTTCCTCTTTTCTCTGCCTTGACACACTTATGACTTCTGTTTGGAAACAAAGAAAAAAGAAAGTAAACCTTCTGTGAGACTTAGGCTGTCCTCTAGTCCTCTAGCCCTCTGATCCCCAGAAGCCACCTTCGTGACTTTGGATGCTTTCCCTTGAGTATGACAAGCCTTGGTTCAGTGTTTGTGAAAAACATAACAAAAGAGAAATTAATAGAAAAGAATTAATCTAGATATGTACTTTGCACTAACAAAAAAAGCAAATAATGAAGCAAATGGGTGCAATTAGGTTTTATTATTTAGTAAGGGAAGAATGATGAGGTGTTCCTTATAAGAACTAAATGTGACATCTTCAGATAAGTCAGGGAAGGTTTTGCATCAACATAGATCCTTATCTCCTAGAGTAGAAAACAACCCAGAGAAAGAATTTAAGGCAATTTTATTACAGAATTTTCTGCGTTTTGGCAGGATTAAAGAAGCTGATTTTTTTTTTTCTGCAAGGTTTCTTCCTGCTTGTATCGAATCAAGCATCTTCAGTCCCATGTAATCTTTTCCAAACTCTGGAGTTCCAAGTAGCTTCCTGCAGTGTGAAATTGTAGCGCTGGCACTTTGCAGCATACTAAGCCTGGCATCTATGCTTAAGGGATTTCTTAATGACCATGAACAGGTTGTCAAGGCGTTCCACTGACTAACAATGCCCTCCCTGAGAGGAACTTTCATTCTTGGTGTTTAAGGTAACAATGATAATTTTTTTCACTTGTTACAGAAATGGGAGGATTCAGACTGTACTTGGGACCCCTGAAAGCTTTTGAGAAGAAAAATCAGCATTTGTACAGCCATGACTTGTTCAGGAGTTGTGGAAGACAGTGTTAAAACTAGAAACTTGTCTTCTGTGACGCGTTTTAGTAATAATGGTTAAAATTGTAATTTGTATTCTGTTCATCTTCATTCATCCATATTCTCTTTCCTGTAAACTAACTGAAAAGAAAATCATTCTTAAAGTATGGTTGTCAGGTAATAAGAACTATCAATATATTGGTCGTAAATAGTCACAAATCTGATGGGCATTGAAGCCAAAGCTTTGTCATCATGAACATGAAGTTGGAAAGGTCCATTGAGAGGATCAATTTGCACAACGATATGCATCTGACATTTAACCCAGGCCTCATGAGCCTGACCCATGCTGGGACTAATGAATACACATATGAAGACATGGAGAAAAGGTGACGACCACAACTGGGAAAGCAGACTTACAAAAGGCACCAAGAAAGTCAATTATATGACCTGCCTGGGTGACATAAATACCTCAATAGTAATACTTTTATGTAAATTCCATTCATACATGGTAATATGAAATATGCAATCAGATATTGTTATAATCACCTTGATGACAATCACTTAGAAACCACTAAGTATTAAGTACTATGAGACTGTGGTAATAAGGCATGGGTGTTGTCAGGAAACGAGAGCTCACTCTTTTGTTTCTGATGTATATGATGACAGAAAGGTTGCAGGGAAAAAAAAATGAGATGTTTTTCTAGGGTAAGCATGATGCTCCGAATAATGGTAAAATAGCATTCTTCTCAGATCATTTGACATTGATTTTCTAACTCATATATACAGAGCGGGCATGGAGGCTACTTCATATGTATCACATACATGCTGTTCTGAGGAAGTCCAGGTTTAATCATTTCAAAATCATATCCTTGTATTTCTTAGCTAAAGAATTTTTTTAACACAATTTGTAAGCAAATCCACTTCTCTGTTGCTCATGCTGCATACATATTTCACCATGAAAGAAAAACCCCAGAAATAAGCTATGATTTTCTTACCCATCCCAACAGTTGCATTCTCAACACCCGTGATCTTGGCATTTGGATGGGTCACTAAAGAACAGGCTTGTCCTTCACACAGGACCTGGAAACAGGCTATGGCCTTTGGAGAAAGGAAGTACAAGGAGGAAGATGGGGAGGACCACTAAAATCCTACCCTGCATGGTAGAGCCAAAGAAAAGATCAGAAACTTCTGAGGATGATGCTGAGGTCTGCAGCCGGCCTCTTCAATAAGTAGCCTGCCTGCCTGGGCCCCAATGGTTTTTCTTCCAGAGGCTTAGACTCCTCCGCACTGACTCTGCTGGTATTTTGAACACCCAGCCTAAGTAAAACAGAGCATAGGATGAGCACATCCTTCCTCCCTGGATATTTGCATTTTAAGCCTTTTATCTCTAGCTAGATTGAAGGGCTTTGGTTCCAGTTAAAGGAATTTCAAGCAATTGCAACTAGATGGATGAGATTAGATTGGGTCCTGAGGGGCTTGTCTTTGTCCCTAAAAATCCTGGTATTGTCAGATACACTAGATGCAGTCATGAATAGGCTTTGTTCTGTCACCATTCTATATGCTTTGTGGAAACACAGTGCCTACTGTGGCCACCAGTGTCAACTACTGAGAAATGTCCCCTTGCCTCTACCCTTCTACTTTATTCTTTGAACCTTCTGAGACGTCTGTTGGCATCTTTCACATGTTTTGTTTCCTCGTTTGTGACATTTTCTTCTGCCTCACCAATGAATTCATTGGTCTCATGAGTAATTACTGCTTTGCCGTCTTCAGAGCCCGACTAACCTCTTCAGTTTTTTTTTTTTTTCTCAGTGGTTACATTTTAGTTGTATTATAGCACTTTTAAAATCTAGTTTTTCTCTTCTGGTGTCATAAGTTGTTGCTGTGTTTTGGAGAAAAGCAGTCACTGGGTCATTTTCCAGTTTGAGTACTGGCATATTGGTTTTAAAGTTTCTGCCAGGGTTCTACAATTGATTTATTTTTGCAAGTTCATGGATCAAAAACTGATGTAGTTTTACTTATTTTTTTTTTCTTTTAACATTAGAATATTTCTTCCTGACTGAAGTCTGTTTTATCATGCTGGTTTTTTGTCATATAAACAACTTGACTTCCATTATTCTTTTGTTAATTCTTTTTTATTAAATACAATTTTTTTTGCCAGACAGTGGTAGTGCAAGACTTTAATGCCAAGCACTTGGGAAGCAGAAGCAGGCAGATCTCTATGATTTTGAGACAAGTCGCCTTTAGAGAGCAAGTTGCCTGACTGCATAGAGAATCCCTGTCTCAAAAAATCATATATATATAATATATATATATATGTATATATGTGTGTGTTATATATAAACCATGTATATTTATGTACATAAAATTTAAAATAGAAATGCATCACTCCTTCCCCACTTATGAATTCCCTGTTTTACTTTCAAGTTGTTAGGCTCTTTTTTTTTGTTATTATTGGTGTGTGTGATTGTGTGTGTGTGTGTGTATAGACATATGAATACAACTACACACACATCTAATATGGTTTTTTTTGTATATGAGTGTGTATGATTTCAGGAATGACCACTCTACATTAGACATTCTATAAAAAAAACTCATCCCTGGGAGATGGCAATTCTCCTTCTCCCAGTAATCATTTAGCTGCCTGTAGTTCCTTGTCCAGGGATGGGGCCCTGTGACCGGTTGCCTCTTCCATGCTAATATGTTCATTAATATTGCTATTGTTCCATTCTTATTTATGCAGCAATTTCTAGGAGAAATTACATCACCACAGACCTTCTGGTATTCTGGTTCTTAGAATCTTTCCTTCCTGTGTTCTATGCCGTGTAGATGCAGTGAATGGGTTGTAGTTGTGTCCACTGGACCTGGGCGCCCCATGATCTGTTGATCTCTGTATTGAGTCCAGTTGAGGTATATTGTGATGGTCTCCATTTCCTGCAAATAGAAGCTCCTTTGATAAATGTCAATGGCCACACTAACTGTGGGTACAAAGATCAAATTTAGACTATAGTAAGGAATTGTGCTGGTCTAGTGAAGAGGTGGTAGGGGATTCTTTTCTAAGGTTCATGACCTTGCTAGTCCTGGCAAGAGGTCCGTTCCCAGTACCAATCATGCTTTTTTTTTTCCTGTTGGGTGGGCCTTAAGTCCAATTAGACAGCTGTTGGTTGCCCATGACATATGAGAGAAATTTATTGCACCTATAAGTTATGTTGCTGTACTGGCTGTTGTGGTCCATAGGCATTGTAGCTGGGTAAGACTGTTTAATTGCTTCTCTCCCTTGGCAGCTTACACAGGATTTTCTGGTACAATGGAAGGAAACTAGACCACAGGAAAGAGGCTTTCAGGTCAGATCCAGTTTGAATTATCTGATTCTTGTGTCCTATCTTGTGTCCTAAATATATGGTGTCTTCAGCAATTGGGGGTACCCTCCTGAGAGCCAACCAGGACATCTAGATTCTATGTAGTTTTGGGAGTCACTTGGACTACCAGGACGAGACATTTGAAAGGAGATTTCTCTTGCCTGTCAGGCTGAGTTTTAATGAGATATTAAAAAATACATTTTGCTTTTTACTTTCATATCTGTCCTCATCTCTGTGGACCATTTCTTGACTAGTTGTTCTGTCTCTTCAGCTCCTCCCTTTCTGCAGTCTTTAATGGGATGAGAATCTACTCTCTCAAGACAACATTGGCCTAAAGACTGCCTTAACCTGAAGTTCTGTTGGCAAGGCGCTTTGTCCATAATCTGACCTACCTACATTCAAAGTACAAACTTCTCTGTCCTTTCACGGGAGAGGAATTTCCACACTAGTGATGTGATGTCAACACCTGAATACAATGTCATCAACAAGCTATCCTAAAATATCCACCTACAGTCAGTCTCTTAGCCATTTCCTCTGTGGTGAAAGGTTGCCTTGAACCTTTGTCTAAATGCTTGAGTTTCATGTCTTTTTTTATAAGTTCATCTTTATGCAAATATTAAGTGGATTTTTGTTTGTTTGGTTTCCTTGAGCCCAGCCCAGGCTACAAGTGAGATGTTGTCTGAAGTAAATTGATAAAATCAAAATTGTAATAATCCTTCTATCTTGGTTGCCTTTGTTAGTGTGATTCAGACTCCCAGAGACAGAGGCTTAGGCAATGGAGGAAAAGTTTTCATTCTTACATATCAATAGTGTGTCTGAGGTGTAGCAGGCCATGTCTTCAGTGGACAGACATCTTGGTTTGGTTAATACAAAAAAGGCCATTCCCACTGTCTCTTATCTTCTCTGTCCCACATCTTGAAGTCTAATTCCAGTTAGTCAGGTGGCAGCAATTTCATTCACAAGCTTTCAGAGACACACTAGTTCAAGCTACCCATCTCAATCTTAGTGCCTTATATTTAGTAGAAGTTTTAATATTATTTACTACGCGGCGATGTCTGGCTCATGTCATTTTCCGATAATCTTTACCTATGTTTGGTTTGGCCCTCCCTTATTTTGCTTGTTTGCTTTGTTTGACTCTTGCATTTACACATTGTGTTTTGACTTGCTTATTTAACAAGTTATTGCTGGCATAGCCCGCCTTTACCCACAGTAGCTCAAAAGTTATTTGACTTCACAGTTTAGCTTGATTTTTCAGGAATCTCAAATAGTTTTCTTGGAGATTCCAAATTAAAAAACCTTGTAATTAGTAAGAAACTAAAGAAGGTTGTGTGACTGCTACAAAATTGATGGAGTTGAAATTCTGTGTGAGAATAACTTCTGCTTTTTCAAGCTGGATAGATGCCAGGAATAGTTTCTTAGCAATGTGTGTGCTATTTCTATCCTTAGGCGCTTAAAGCCCATCTGAGATTAATTAGCAATTACACAAACATTCAACATTCTCAAACAATTTTGATTTTTTTTTAACCTAAAAACAGTCAATCCTCCCAGGAAAAAATCTAAAGTTATAGATTATAAAATGAAGATAATGCCATCTATAAGTATGCTAAAAGAAATCCAGAGGCTATAATTTTGCCCAAAGCAACAAGCAACTATTTTAGAAAATGCTGCATTTCATGCATCTGTAAAACCCAAACCTGTAAATATTAGATGGTAATATTAGGACCATTGTTGGGTTTAAAACTTCTCAAGTTAGAATCAAAATCATAATGATAAATAACTGTGTCTCAGTATAACTAATAGTCCAAGATGGGCTTTTAACATGCGGTATGTCTTCAAATACTCTGTGAAGCTCATCCATGCTTGTGTTTTTGAGAAAGTTCAGATATATATCTGTACGATCTGCAAGCAGCGTGACTAATTATCCCTAAATGCATTTATCATTAAATAAACCTCACAGGAGACAGAACAATTGTTTATTTTAGCAGCATAAGACTGGGGATGGTAGATGGCTCTAGAACATGGGATTACATTGCCAGAATGGCACTATTTATTAAGCTATGATAACGCTAATGTTCCTCTTTGATGTATAGCATGTGCGACTTCAGCTGAACTTGTAGAGAGCCTTAAGGATGTTTCATTGAACATTTAGTATGGCAGCCAGCCAGAATACATTTAGCTTAAGCCCAGATGACGGGCTGGTAATGAGGTAGTGATTGATGACTAGAGCTTCCTTATGAAAACCTGCTTGATATGCTGGGGGGGATGCATTGCTGACTCTTTTCATTTCCCTCCCTGTTATATTAGTTATTTTTACTGTAGAAGTTACATTGGCTTGGGCTTATGCATTCTTGGTATCACTTTTAGATTACAATCGAACTGTGGTGTGGAATTTTAGAAGTCCAGCCCTGTGGCTGTATTTATGTATAATTCAAATCTCAATTTCAAAGGGGTCTTTAAAAATCACTTGGAAAAAAAACTAGAAATGTCTTATCCATAAAATACTCTAATATTCTTATTTTGCATCTTTTTAATGTTATAATCCTTCTGACTTCTTTCTTCCCACCCCCCACAGTGTGAGGAAGCTCTTCTCAGCCTCATAACTTCAAAGAAAAAAAGAGCAATTGTTCAAATTACTAAATACAAAGAGTCTATTTTCAATTCTTCACACATTTTAGTGGTGTGCATGTTTGTATCTTTTCCTAAATAAAACATAGGAACATTATTAATTCATGTTTATTTGTATATATGAAACTGTCTTCATTGCAAACGGAATGTTTTTTTGCCTCTAATCTGTGCCTTTGTTGCCTTATGCATTTGCTGTCTTCTCTTGTGTCCACATCAATCACTTCCCACATTGGTTTCCCAGAAGCCCTGGTGATTACAAAATGCCCCTTTCCAGAATGGCCACTCTGGGTGCCTACTGACCTGGGCCAAGGTGGAGAGAAGGCCCTAGATTAACATTTCACCCGTAATAAATCTTGCTTGTTGAAATGCCAACAACAAATAGCGTATCCCAAGATTGACAAGAGAAAATAAACTACCCTTCTGTCCGCTTTGATCCTGGCTAGCTGGGCTTTCAATTTTATCTGTCAGAGGAGAGTCTGTGCCCTTTTGTTGCCTTGAAGCCATCATTCTTCTGGGGTTAGAGTGACCCAACACTCACAACTCTTGGTCACAAACCATCCCTGAAATTGCTCAGGCAGCATATGTTTGAAGTAATAGGTTACCCAGCTGATAGAACAAGAAGCCATATTTTGTGTGGCTATATGAGAAACTCGTTCTGTGAGGATACTTTTGTGGTTGTTTCAGTTACCTTCGTGTCTTCAATTATTTAAGTTTTTATGAGACCTGGAATGAAACAAATGGAGACAATGCGAGTATTAGTACCCCACTGAGGTTTAGCCTGTCTCGTGAAGCCTTTGGTAATGCTTCTCATTGACAGGCTGTATAAAGAGCAAAAAGTTTTATTGACCCTATAATTCTTTACTCTTCATCGAAAATAGTATTAGAATTAGTGTTGCACCAAAGTAGAAGACATATCCTTTCTGATTACAGATTTCATCTTTTTTTTAATAAGTTGCTAACCACAATTACCACCAAAACACACTTTCTTACTGGAGATAAAGAAAGTTGTTATTAACTGGCAAAAGTTTCCAGTGGCAAAAATTTGACCTAAAATTAATTATTTACAAGTTTAGTCGAAAGGCTGGCTAAGTCAGTGCTGCAGCAGAGAAACTAGCCAACACTCTCTGCAAAACAGCTTGAAGTCAACAAAACACTAGGCTCTGAGGTCCTAAAGAAGCAGAGGTTCAAGCCCTTGTGAGCTCAGAGCTGCAGGAGAGACCGCACAGGCAGAGTATGCCGAGGGAGGAGCAGGCCTCCTCAGAGGGGCTGGAGGGATCTGGAAATAGGATGAGTGGCTTGTTGGAGGGAAAAGGCGTAGTGGTAAATTAGGCACCAAGAGATAGAGGCAGAAAACACCTATTTAAAGGATCTTAGAAAGCAAAACAAACAAGCAAATGAATGTATATATTTAGAAGGGAGATGAAAAATGAATCCAAAGACATTTTACGGAAAATTTTGTAGTAAACGATAAAAATTATTAACTGCTGTATATTGCATTTCAGGTCCATTTAGCATGTCTGTTTTTTCTAATTTGACTTGCGCAGCTCCAAGGATATAGACTTTTTGCTGTCTCTGTTTTACAGGTGAATCATAAAACAATTTATGGGGTCACATTGCTGTATAATTTCTAATTTCTAAAATTCAGGAAGTTTGCTCAATGTAGTGATACAGGAAAAAGGCTCATAATATTTTATTTATAGTTTTATCTTGAATGGCAGGTGGGGTAATCTTTCAAGTAGGCTTGTTAGAAACAACCTACTTTGGGAGGATTGTTTGTACATCTGAATTTCACGAGAGTACCAGATGTGGTGGCTTTCTTCCATTTGGTAAAATAGGGCTTCATCAAACTAAGTAACGGGAAGTCGAGAAGTTCAAAAGGAGGACAGCCTTCACGATTATGGATGCCCCTGTGTGCACAAGATACCCTGGGATACGTAGCTTGAGTCAAGGGTCTCTCTTACCTTCCTTCTCAGTTGTCTCAGTAGAGTGTTCATAACATATTCTTTTAACTTACTCTTTCCTGTCTCACCTCCCTGCATCCTAACAGCTGCTTCCTGGCATTGTCTCCCTAATAGATATGTCCACTTACTCTCTCATCTCAGGCACTGCTTTGGGAGAGCCCACAGCAAGACCATGGTGGCCATGCGAGTGAGAGGAATCTGCCATATTTGATTTCTCATTTAAGTGTGAGACTCAAGAGCTTTATTGACAGGTGAAAGGGTACGGAAGGAAGTCAGAAAAGCAAAGTAATAAGGGATTTATTTTAGAAAAAATAACTTTTGTAAAAAGTCCTAATAGCATCTAACGCGTGTGTTTGCCAATTGCTAGGCACACTTTGGAATTTATTATACATGGCAATCAAAGCAACTATTCGTGAATCTCAGCATTATGAGTCTGGTCCTTGATTACCCATGTAGCCGCTGGGATTTGAATCCAAGTCAGTAATTTTAGAGACTGGACACATCGCCTCTGTGCTTTTTGTACTGTTGATGTACATGGCAAGAAACAGTAGTCTTACATTAATATCATTAGCTCTTTTTATAAATAATAAAGTTGTATTTTTTGATTTCTTGTTCTTCTATTTTTGCACATATACATATATAATATATAAAACATTTTGTAAATCTATGTGGGGCTTGGGTACCATTTCACAAATTGTGGCCTGTCTCATCTCATAAAAAAATTTGACCTGGCCTACAAGAGCTAGTTCCAGGACAGGCTCCAAAACCACAGAGAAACCCTGTCTCGAAAAAAAACAAAAAAAAAAAGAAAAAAGAAAAAAGAATTTGAAGAGGTAATATTGTTATGATCATCATTAGCAAGGTTGCTAAATGGTGCTGAATTTCTTATAATTAAATGTCATTTGATAAGATTGTTTCAGAGTATTATGGGATGCTTTATTGCGAAATCTAAAACAACAGGCCGAATATATAGAATGCCAAAGGCATCATTTCTTGTTTCTAACAAGTTTCTAAATGACAATTTAACTATTCATGTCTGAGAATACTTTCACTTTCACACAGGCAATAAGAGAGTCACTGTGTGTGGTGGGTGGTATGTGGGGGTGTAAAATATACTGAGCAAAGTTGTGAGTATGTGAACATCAAGGCCTAGGTGGGAGTGATGAAGGCATGTAGGTAGTGAGCTGAAGGAATGTGGTCACATATAGGTAGGAGTCATGAGGACATACAGAGAGTAGGCTAAAGATTACTAAAGCAAATGTATCTCCTTCAACCTCCAAGTAGAGTCTGAGTTTATTGCAGTGTCTGGTGACAGGATGGGTAAACTCCTTCTGGATGTGGTCCAAGTGCATGACCTAGACTTTATGGATATCCCCCTGTCTTTCAGTATCAATGTAATTTTTGTATCCTAAATTTGGCACATAAATGTCTGTAAAATGGGAGCCTGTGTCTGTAGTCCTATTGTCATTATCACAGCCCAGGAACTTCTCTTCTCCCTCCTAGCTATTTACAATATAGCTTACAAACTAGTTTCCCTAAGGGTAGCATCAAAGGTCTTTAGCTTGTCTCTAAAAACCCTTTATGATTTTGCCTTCTGGCGCCAGTGTTATAACCATAATATGATTTACTTTGTGTATTTTATATGATATTAATATATTATATAATCTAATGTTTTTAGTAGCATCATGTATAATGACCTGTGGACAATATGCCATCCCCTAAGGTCATTTCAGATGGAGAAATATCTCAAGATTCAGTGTCCCAGGTGAAGGGAATCCATGACCTTCTGTGCAATATTTACTGTCAGAAGTGAAGTGGGGATGGCACAAATCAGGAAACTGTAGACTTGGGACAAAGGACTCCAGAAATGCTCACCGAGGAGAGCAAAGGAACATACACTTCCTGCTACTTAGGGGACCCGGGGAGATGCAGACCAGAAGAATGACCTGGGGAAAACAACCGAGTGAACTGACTTGCTCCTGGTGGTGGCCTCATGTTGTTGCTGTGCTGTTGAGCACAGAGGACCTGCCAGCATGTCGCCCTTGAGATTCCTGGGAGACACACATATAAGTTTTATGCTTTAAGACCTATTAATATCTACAATTGTCAGCATTGACCCCAAAATTCAGGGTCTTCTAAGTTAGAGCACATGGGATTTATGGCAAAACTCTGGGTCTAAAACTTCATAGATTGTTTCCTTGATCTGTAGACTGACTGTATCCATCCAACAGATAGACAGAAATGTTAAGTAATACAGTGGCTTTAGGAAATGGGACCCTGGGGGAAGACTGTGTGCTGTGACTCTGAAGGTCTCTTGGGCAGGCCAGTATCCCTACAAGAAAAGCTCTGTAGGGCTTTCTGAGCCTCTTTTCTTTGTGTGGAGATGCAGAAAGATAGTGATTTGTAGGTTGGAAGTGGAAAGGACCAATTGGAATTAGTGTATGGTGACTGTTCCTCACCTCACACCTGCAACCCCTTGATCTCTAAGAAATAACCTTCTGTTGTTTATCAGCCTCTCGGCTTGTTCTGCTTTCTTATAGCTGCCTGTGCTGGCTAGAATGCCTCGGAAACGTGTTTCGTTTTCTTCCTTTTACTGAAAATAGATTCTTTTTTTTTATTAAATACATCCTGATTTTAGTTTCCCTTCCCTTTCCTCTTCCCAGATCCTCCACCACTCCCCTCCTTTCCCCTCTGCATCCACTCCCTTTCTATCTGTTTTAAAACTCTGTTTTCATTTTAAATAAACTAAGCACCTTGTAGATCTCATTAAGATGCTTTGGGAAAGAAAGTCACCCAAAAAACAGGTAATACATAATATATATTTCAAGAATGAAAGTCCCATCCCAACTCTGCTCCATTTCTATATCTTTTCATTTTGACGATTGTCACTGTAACACACGAAGAAGGCATGTCAAGACTTGATTGCCCTCACCTGCGAAAATACTATAAATAATGACTTATACCAATTTCACATTGTGTGGAAAGACTGATACTTAAGCTGGGAAATGTATGCATCTGGTTCAGAAGCAATAAAAGCAGAGATCTGAGGTCAAATATATATTTCAGTTAGACCAAGTTTTTGTTTTAGTTGTGAGAAACTCACCTTTTGCTTCTTTTCCTGCTGTTTGAAGTACACTATTCCTATTTATTCTAAGTATTCACTTCGAAATTAATTAAGATGAGCAGATAAAATAAAGAAAAAGCTCCAAATTTTAGATAATCCTTCAAACAATACTTGTGTATTTGTACAGTGTTTTTTTTTTTTTTATATCACAGAGGACATGGTAAGAAAGGTCTCTGACCTCCCATTGTCCTCAGTTGAGTAGATGCAGGAGTCATGATGACAAGCCTCTAATCATGAATCCTTGAGGTGACTCAAAAAGGCAATGCTGTGTTTGTGTGGAGGGATTCGTCATCTGCCACAGCCCACAAAAACTACCTCCTCCATTCTCCCAGTCATAAGCAAGGCTGTCATAATGACTGCGTGAGACTGCAAAATTCAAAAGAGGAAATTCTTGTTTTATAACTGACTTATTTTGCCAGGATTGTTGATTGCTGTAGCAAAACACCATAAATTGGGGCTGAAACAACTGAATTGTATTTCCTTACAATACTAGTAGCTGAAATCGGTGTGTGTGTGTGTGTGTGTGTGTGTGTGTGTGTGTGTGTGTGTGTGTGCGCGCGCGCGCTTGGACCTCTCACTTTGCCTGCTGATGTCCCTTTATCTAGTATCTTCATACTGTCTATCTTCGCCTATTTCTGTCTTCGTTTCCTCTTTATTTCAGGGCACCTGTAACAATAAACTCTCTCCTAACTCAATTCAATTTATTTGAATTCTTCAGGTGATTCTTCTGCAAATATGGTTACTATACTTTTTCTAAGGTACTGAACTTTGGCGCATCAACCTATCAATTTCGGGGAATATATAACTGCTACTTCTCTTTGCATCTAACATCAATCTGTCAGTATTTTATAACCACTTTTAAGATCATTTCTCCTCCTACTATAATCCAGGTACATATAAACAGCAGTTTTTATGGAATGCCACCAGGGTTTGTTTTTCTTTTTTCATTTTATTTTATTTTTTTGTTATGGTTTGAATGTATCCCTTTATGGTTGATTTATTTTAATTGAATTGCAAAGAGTTATGTATCATTTTATAAATAGCTGTGTGTGTCTTCATAGATGTAAGAGCACCAAATATGTGCAAGAGCCTGTAGATACCAGTAGAGGGCATTGGATCCCCTGGAATTGGAATTACACGCAGTTGTATTCTATCATATCTCTGAGTGCTAGGAACTGAACCTCGGTCTGTAGTAAGAGCCATGCATTTTCTCAATCGCTCAGCCCCTCTCTAGTCCACACTTGTTGAAATTTTAGCAATCAATATAGAAGTATGAAGAGGAAGAGTACTTAAGAAGTGTTTAGGTGTGAGAACAGGGCCTTTATGAATATATTGATGACAGTTTGTTCTCCTGAGTCCAAAGAGAATCTGCTCTCTTTCACTTCCCTGCATTTACTTCTTTGGGTCTTTTCCAAAATGCTGTAATAGACCACTAAGCATTCCTCAGAAGACAAACAAATACTAGAACCATAATCTTAGGCTTCCCAATACTTGCAAACCATATCCAAAACAAACTTTCTCTCATAGACAACCCATTCCCAGTGATTCTGTTATAGCCAGGGAAAACAGTCTCAGTGAGTCCATTGGCCTAGAATAGTCTTTCTTTGTAGTTTATAAAACAATTAACATTAATAATGATTTTGATAAAAATGCCATAAAATACTATATTACAAAGTCTGACTATGAGCCCTTGTGAACAACTGAACACCAGTATTGCAAACATATTTCTTGTTCATTCCATAGTCAATTATCTGTGTTGTAGATTAGAAAATCCCTTTCATTATTTCTAAAGCCCACTTCTAACAAATTTGTAGTAGATTTTAATAGCCTACCTCTAAAGATTTATAATAGTTTTTAATTCCGCACCTCCACTGCTCTGAGTGAGACCATGTGCTTTCTCCTCTCGGGGAAAAATCAAAAGGGATCTCACTTTGACACCCCAAATTTCTTTCTCCATTGTTGTTTGACTATCTGGGACACCCCTCAAATTGTGCCTAATGTTCATCTACCTTACCATTTTGGTCTTCCATCTTAATAGTGTTCATTTGCTTCCTGAGCCACTGGTCATGGCCAGTGCCCTTGGACTAACTACATGCAAGCCTTATTCGCAGAGAACGCGAATGGCCTGGATCTGATGTTACAGTATGTTGAAAAGTGATCCTCGCTGTCTGCTTTGTGTTTTTCCTGCATTTTGCTCTTCACATTATCTTTCCTCTCAACATCAATGATGAAAAGTCATAGTTCTTGCTGCGATTCTCTGAGAAGGCTGTCCATTTTCCAACGGCTTCCACCATCTCTCTGTAATCACGTCTCAAATTAACATCCATCACCTGACTCTAATAGTCTGAATTGTGATTCTAAATGATAAAGCAGCTGCTTCCTTCCCTCCCTCCCTCCCTCCTTCCTTCCTTTCTTTCTTTCTTTCTTTCTTTCTTTCTTTCTTTCTTTCTTTCTTTCCTTCTTTTTTGGTATTTGTCACTATGAATAGGACACACTTAAGTGAGGCTTGTTCTGCACCTCCTTGAGATCAGGGTAATTATGTAATTGCTTCCAATCTGCTTGGGTATTTTTCCATTCTGCCTACACAAAACTGGTATGCTACTCAGCTTTCATTGCTATGACAAAACTCCTGAGAAAAAGCAATGTAAAAAAGGAATAGTTTTCAATCTCCTCACTTATTTCCAAAAGTTTTCAATCGTGGTCAGTTTGCAATATTGTTTTCAATCTGGTGTGAGGCTGTATATTATATCAGGGGGCATGTGTAGGAACAAAACTGATCATTCCATGGATCCTGGAAAGGGGTGAGAGGAAATGGTTGGAATCTTCAGTTAAAAGCACCCAGTCCTCTTCCAGAGAGGCTCCACATGGTTTGCTCCTGAACTCTTGGTGCTCTGGAGATGGAAACGGGAGAGTCTCTGAAGCCTGTTGACCAGGTAGCCACCAGTTAGTGAATCAGTGAGGTGCAGATTCAGGAAAGAAAAGATGATGTCTCAAAAAGTAATGTGAAAATCAATAGAAGGAAACATCCAATGTGAATCTCTGAGCTTCACACACCTGTACACACTGTGTGTGTTCACCCTCTCATAAATAAGCATAAATGCATATGTTAACAGCACACACAGAAAGAGACAGAAATGACAGAGACACACCAAGTTGAAAGAAAATGGTGCTTCTATATATTGGCACACTGAAGAATGAAAGAACATACACTAATAGTTAGATAAAATAACGAACACTATAAAAGACAAATTCATATATATACAGATTTCTGAAATCATAAGCTACTTGAAGTTCGAATGAAGTACATTTTTTGAAAAACAAATTTACCTAATTTAAGAAGACAAATGGTCCTCAACAACATGCAAGGTTTTGCTAGTGAGAAATCTGAACACTTTCCGAGGATCTAGAAACACCAGAAAATGCAAAAACTTGAGATTGGCATCCTGTGTGTCACTTGGAATAGGGAATGGAGCTGAGTGAGACCCAGGGTGAGAATTCCAAAGTTTCTCTGATTTTCCACAGGCTGGAAGACTTGGTTTAACTGCAAAATGAAATTAAAAGAATGTTTAAGAATAGTTTTTTGGGGCTACCTTCCTATCTTCCTTTCTTCCTTCTTCCTTTTTTCCTTTCTTTCTTTTTCTTGCATTCTTTCTTTTTGTATTAAGAATCAGTCATGGCAATCACAGATGTTTGAATTTGATTTAACTTCCCAAATCTATTTTTCAACATGAGAAAAAGCTGTCAAACTATATAGACATAAATGCCACTGGCAACATTTCAAGACACTAAGCCCAGAAAATAATGCTGTCCTATTAAAAATATCCATTTGATAAAGTTACTTTCAGATTTCCTAGAAACAAGATAAAAATAGAAAGTGAAAATGCATGAATACATGGAAACAGGGAGGATACCAATAATGAAGAAACCAAATCTTTTCAAAGGTAAAAGAAAGGTAGCGATCTGTGGTAGATGCCAGTTGGGATCACAAAGCTAGAGCCAAATGATGTAGCTTTGCTTCTCCTGTCCTGTACCCATGAAAAAAAGAAAAGAAATTGCCCTTTCAGAACTATCAGTCTAAGTAGTCACATAGTACAGTTTTGTGAAAAGTAACTTTCTCTCTCTTGTTACCACACGCTAAATATATTTGAACCAGGCAACACTGCATTTAACCTTGCCAACTAGCATCTCCACGTGATGGTAAATGAATAATTGTTGCAGGATATAAATATGCTACTTGATAGGCTTTTCCTCTCTTTCTTTAAGGGAATTTTTAATTTCTTCTTTAAGGGTCTCTATCATCTTTGTAAAGTCATTGTAAAGCTCATTTTCTTCTGCTTCTTCTGGATTGGGATGCTCAGGTCTTTCTGTTGTAGCACCACTAGGCTCTGGTGGTACCATATTGCTCTTTAGGTTGTTGAATGTATTCTTGCATTGGCGTTTACCCCTCTCTTCCTAAAGTTGGTGCAGGCAGTGTCTTTGCCTCTTGGTCTGATCATTGCAGTAGGTAACTGTGTCTCGGGGATTCTTGTGTGGACCAATTGGTGCAGTTACTGTCTGTGTCTTAGGGAACCGCTCTTGGTCTGCTCTGGTGCAGTTGCTGTCTGTGTCTTAGGGAGCCACTGGGGTTTTGGGGGATGGCTGGGTTTGGGGAAATAATTTGGTTCAAATTCATTAAACTAAGAATAGAGTTATAAGGCATCTCCAATCTGTCAGAAAAAAAAAGAAAGAATGTTGTGACTCTCAATTGAGTTGAAGCCAAACAATTTATCATATTTCTATAGAGTATCAGATTTTTATGAATTGCCAATCTAAGGGAAATGACACAATAAAAAAATTAACAAATGATGTCATCTTGAAAACCACTCAGCAATGTGAAATATTTTTACCTGTTGCCATCCGGTATATCACACATCACATAGAAACTAAGATAATGACAGAGAATGGTGACAAAAACATCTTTATTGTGATTACTTTTCTGTATACTAATTAACGTTGCATCCTCTGTTGTTTTCTTCTCTGTGCACCAAGCAGGACCCTGTTTTTCTCTTTACAGGGTAAATGTTAGTGCCATGTCTGGACATGGTGGTTTGCAAGCCTAGTTGTCTGAATTCAAGTCTTCATTTCTCAAGTATGGCTTCCAGCATTGACTCACAGCAGTCTTGGTCATGGTGCAGCTAGACACTGGCTCTAGACACTGAACTGATTGTCAATTATTTTTTTTTAAAGTGGTATATGTACACAATGGACTCTTATTCCCACATAAAGAGCAAAGAGTGTTTGAGAAAAATGAACACATTTGGAAATAACCATATTAAGTGACTAGTGTCAACCTCAGAAAGATAAAATGTTAAATGTTTTCTAGCATTTGTAATTCATGGAATTTCTATGGATCTAGAAAATCATGTGTGGCATGAAATAGAAATGGAGGTTTTTGAAGAAACAAAGGTAACAGGAGGCCAGAGAAGATGTATGTGCAGGAGTACAGAGTTAGGATCAACACACACATTGATACTTATATGAAAACGTATTCATAGCAAACAGTACAATTTACAATGAACATACACCAATGAAAATAAATATGAGCTTTATTTTTCTGTAGAACTCTGAAAGACTAGATAATCCCACATGTCTACAGTGCTTAGAAACCTATGTAGAATCTTGACACAGCAATTACATGTCTAATGAACCGAATAATAAAACCTCAAAGCATGAGTCTCCATGCCTGTCCTTTCTTTTTCACTTCACGTTTTAATAATTTATTTTCATATTATTTAAAATATCTTATTTCAAGGTGGACTGGAACTAGAGAAGACTGGTTGTTGCAGAAATGTTGAGAAATACTGATCTAGAATGATACTGAGGCAATGGTTTACTTTTCTTTTTTATTCAATATTTGTTTATTTATTTTACATCCCAGCTGCAGCAGTTTTTCATCCTTTCTCTCCTCCCATTCCCTTCCCACCCTTCCACCCCCAATCCTCTGTTTCTGTTCAAAAAGGAAGGGGCAGGTCTCTCAAAAGTATCAACAATGCAATTAAGGAAGATCAATGTCCTTTTTTAAAAAAAAAAACTTTTATTCACTTATTCTTTATGTCATTTTGTGTGTGTGATGAGTGTGGTATGTGTGTTTTTATGTGGGAGAATGGTGTGTAGGTATATGAGTCAGTGGTGTGTATGTATTATATTTGTGTGTGGTGTATGTGTATGTATGTGTGATGTACGTGTGGTGTATATGAATAGTGTGTGTGTGTGTGTGGCATTTTGTATGTGATTGTATGTGTTAGAGAGAGATTGATGTGTTCCTGTGAGATATATATATATATATACACACACACACATATATATGTGTGTGTGTGAATGTATGTGTGATGTATGTACATGTTTGTGTGGTATATTGTGTGTTATGCATTTACATATGCATGATTTATACATGGTATGTGTGAGTGATGTGTGTGTGAAGTATGTGTGTGTGTTGTGTGCATATATATGTGTGTTGTATACGAGTGTTTATGCATATATATATCTCTGTCTGTGTCCCCATATCACTAACACACTGAAAAAGAAAATTAACAATTATTGCTGTTCAAATCACTCATTAGTGATGCTTTTTTTAATGTAAGAACTCACTCTTCCTTCTTTGTCAAAACCACAACTGTCTAAGCATTTAAATAATTTGAGTTTATATGCAGGCTTATTATTAATATTTTTGAATCTCAAATTTATAATACCAGCATGCCTGGAAATTTTGGTTTGAATATAACATCCAAGTAGAATTTATGAATAATTAATTTAAGAGTATGCAAGATTCCATCTTTCTGTATTGTCCCTCTGGTCTCCAAATGTAATCCTACCTGTTTCATAAGATAATATTTTGAATATGAAATTTCTTATACATTTAGAATAATTTTCAATCTCATTATTCTAAAATTCATTTGAACCCTTGGGTTTTGAAAAATTAAGGTATGTTGAGATGTATACATTCTGAGAAAATATGTAAATAAATGAAAGCATAACAACTGGTAACATTCTTCCATAACATTTACTAAATGTTTACAATTGAATAGGCAAAAATAACATAGAGATAGGACAAATCACATAGCTTGACAGGTAAAGACACCACTAGCCTAGTCTTACGACCTGAAGTCACTCTGCAGGGTACATGGTGGGAAGAAATAACTGATTACTGAAGGCATTCCTCTAACTTCCTTATATATGCTGTGACATGCACACATACACATGCACACATACATACACACATAAACATGCACACATACACATACACCAAACACATACACACTTACCTCACAATATACACACCCCACAGATACACACACATACCCTCAAATAGACACACATACAAAACACACATACAACCAAACATCATAAAAAAATGTAATAAAAGAATATATAGAAAAATTAAGAAGACCTTGTCTTTAGGAATTCACAAAATTGAGAAGAGAATAATATTAAATATTATGGACAATGAATACCAAGATCATGCTGATCCATAATGCATACTAATTTGTAACACAATTATCATCAATATTCTGATACTATTGCAGACGTTAGCAATCTGAAGTGTTCTTTTAAAGAACAGATTTATTTATTTTCATTATATGTGCCTGCATGTATTATGTGTAACCATGTGCATGCCTGGTGTCTGTGGTGGCAAGAAAAGGGTGTCAGATCCCCCAGAACTCAAGTTACCAACTTTTCTGAGTTGATGTTTGGGTGCTAGGAACCAAACTCCATGTTCTTACCAGTTGAACCATCTTAACAGTTCCGAAAATTGTTTCTGAGGCACATCCGAAAAGCTTGGCAAAGGCCCTAGGCTTTTATTAGTCTTAAATTCTAAATAATTAAGACAGAAACGAGAAAAAGACACAATATTATTTTTGGATTAAGAGAGTTAACTAGATTATAGTAGTTTTAAAATTTTAGTTTGTAACATCGTTTCTTGTTAGCCATACTATAGTACGTAAGAATAGTTAAAATTTTAGACTTGTTTTCTTAATTCTGAGACAGACGGGTTTTATGATATCAAAAACCTCTTCAAGATATTGAATAGTTCTGTCTAAATTTTAACCATGTAAAAGTGATTAAAAATAAACATTAGAAGTGTATTCACATGGGTAGGAGAAGCTATACACTCAATTGATTTTGATGAGCAGTCCTGATTCTTCCATTGTTAATGAACATGAAGTGTAGCTGAGAATTTAGTAACCAGATCCCGCCTCAGCACTGGCGGTAATTAGCTGAAGTTTTACACAAGCCCAGCCCTTCTCTGAGCTCTTCATCCATAAACTGTGTCTTATCTCTAGCTATCCCTGGTTTTATGAGTATTGATGTTGGATATTATGCTCTTCAACTTATGGGGGGAATGCACTCTCTCATAAATGTGAGGGACTGTAAAATCCATTATATAACCCTTAACCTACTAAAAACACGGAGTGGATATTTTTATTTAATTCATTAGTAGCATGGGAGCTGATATAATTCTTCCAGATGGAACTCCCTCTATTGTGGTTCTTTTAAAAGTGTTTCTTTCTAAATAAAATCTTGCTTTATGCCAAGTGTTGAGGGTGAACCCCATGCAGTGCCCTTAGTGTACACATGCTTACTACCAAACTACATGCCCTGACTTGTGAATAAAACCTTCTGAAGCAAGCCTAGTTTGAGACTGACATCTCTTCCTAGGCCTCACTAATGAGACCCTGTCCCCAATCTAGTGTCGGAGGCAGGTCCTATGGGAAGGGATTAGGCTATGAAATCATCATACTCATGTATGGGATAAGTGCCTTTATAAATATGCCCACAGGAATTTGGTTGCCTACTTTATGAAATGAAGACACATACAAGATATCATCTTCGAGGAAGAATGCCTCATTAGACACCAAACACCATGGTGTCTTAATCTTGTTCTTTCAAGATCCAGAATAATTGTCTCATTTTCACAAATAATCATATTTATTTTGCAATAGCATGTTACATGGTTGAGCATGTGCCTTTACATTTTCTCCATATAGTATATAAATTCTATTTTTATTACTGAAATCATGTAATAACATGTGTGAAATGGGTAGTGAGCATTGCATTAGTAAAAGTTAAAGAATGCGTAAAAAAATCCTGAAAGCATTTTAATGGCATATCCATATTTTCTGAATCATTTTTAGAATAGTGATCGTTGATTACTATGATAATACAGAACAAGCAAATTCTCCCCTTGTTTGACAAGTATTTTCCTTAGAAAATAGGCAAAGAGGTTTTCAGGTTAAAGTTTATACATGATTAACACAGAAATTTTTGGTCCTAAACATGTTACCCTAATATTTTGGGATAGTGATGAAACCCCAGCACCTAATACTCACTCTCAATACTTCAAAACTCTATTAAAACAATATACCAGACTCTTAATTGGCACACATCCTCATAGTGCTACCCTGACTTGAATTATCTTAGTATTTGCTAGTAGTGTGTGTTGTTTGGAACAACTGAGGGAAACTAAGACTTTTTCAGCATGTTGGACAGAGGTAGAGATTGCTTGGTGAAAGGAAGAACCAACTGCCATGAAATAAATGTGTCTTAGGGTTTCCTTTTGTTTTGAGGCAGGGTTTCTTGAAGCACAGGCTCCTTTCAAATTCCCTGTATAGCTGAGAATGACCTAGAACTTTTAATCTTTCCGCTTCTGTCTCCCAAGTTCTAGAATTGCAGACATGTGGCTCAGGACCCACTTTCTGCAGAGCCGAATATTTAACACAGGATCTTTTGCATGGTAGGCAATTACTCCACCAACCTAGCTACACTTCTAGCCATCCTCATTTCATATGCAATCATTATAGATAAGATTAAAGGCTAAATTAAAGCCAGTGTTTTCTACCTAATAAATGACATACGCATTACACTTTTATTCAGGATTCTACCTTCCTTAATTATCCCAAACCATGAACTTTTCACTGAAGTGAATATTAGCTGCAAAGATAATAATATTTCTATATGTTAAAATTTACATATAGAAATTTACATATAGACACATGGGAGGAATTGTTTACATCCTCAAAGAATTATTTTAACATTAACCCCTTCATTTGAATGGGTAGCCGTGAGAAAAGTATTAATTCTGTTTTACATTAGTATTAACAGCAAGTATTTTAGACCCTCTGGAGTAAGAGGATTAAAAGCCACCGTGATAGCTATGCAAAGATCCTCCTGAGTTAATCCTTGTTAGGACAGCCTAGCAGGGACAAGCACTTGATTTTGTGTTTATTGATCAGGTGCATCATGATATTTTTAATCATGAAATTAAACTCCACAGAGATAATACCATCCCTCATTCATATGGTGAAGTTAAGATGTACTATCATGATATTAAGTTCATCTATCAAACTCCTTTTTCCTTTAATACCACTTAATATAAATGCAGGGGGCCTATAGAGATTGGATATAAACTAAGTATTTGGAATTATGACACACATTAGAGACCAGCATTCACTTGTCCTCTCTTTATCCAGTACAGCTAGCTGAATGCTAGCACAATGAGGCTATGGAGGTATTTAATTCAGTCTGTTTGAAAGGCGATTCAAGGTGTCAGTATCAAAATACCTGTTCTTCTGAGATTTTGTTAAGCATTTTGAAAAGAGATCAGAGACGAATTTTCTGTATCTTTGGAATTTTCTGTTCCCTGTGACTCGGAACCCATCACACCCTACCCTACTTTGTAGCCATGATGATGTGAACAGTTTTTCCTGGTCTATCATCCTCAGATTTAATTTTAGAAGAACATAGGAATAACATCCATCTATTAAAAGAGACAGAATGGGAGTAGATTTGGATGGAAGGGGTAGTGGGGGAGGAAATGGGAGGAGCTGAAGGAGGGGAGACCGTAATAAGGGTCTATATATAGGAAAAATCTGTTTTCAATCACAGAATAAGACATTAACAAAAAGACCAATCAAGAGGTATATAAGCCATAAAGAAGTGGATGGAAAATTACTTGATTGCTAAAACATAGGCTGGCATGTTGGGAGTTTTATCACAAGTTTCATGTGTTAGACTTCCTTAGACAGTGGTGCTTATTTTAAAAGAATTGAGCTGGGTGGTGGTGGCACAGGCCTTTAATACCACTCTTGGGAAGCAGAGGTAGGCAGATCTCTGTAAGTTCAAGGCCAGACTGTTCTACAAGAGCAAGTTCCAGGACAGCTAGGGCTGTTACACAGAGAAACTCTATCTCAAATAAAAAAAAAAAAAAAAAAAAAAAAAAAAAAAAATTGAAGAGAGGCCTAAAAACCATTTGGGAAGAGAATAGGCAAATATATCCTTTAGATAATATCTGTGTGTAAAAGAGTTTGAACTGTGAGAAGGGACTCTGGTAGCCTCGTAAGTCAAGTAATCAATTCTTTTAGTAATAAAGTTACACTGCTCGAATTATTACTAATTTTTTCTGAAACAAACACACCAAGATCAATGTAGAAACTAAAACAAAGTCTCTTCTCAATTAACATATGATTTTCATCAGGCAAGTTCATATGCCCTTGAAAAGCAATTGAATACAATTATCAAAAATTTTGTTAAACAGTATTATGATTCTAGAATATTGAAAATGTCTAGATCTAAATATTTTTACTTTTGTTAAAGCCACATGTCCCTGTGGTACAGCATTTCCATTGCTTTCCTCTGAGTCTTCCTCTGGGCCCCTCCCTCTGCTGCCTTGTCAATTCTGAGCTATGGATTCTCTTCATACCCTTGCTTGACTGCTGGTCTGCTTACCCACGGTAGCCAGAGTCATCTGTCTACTAACGAGTTGATTAGGTCTAATATTTCCTAATTTCTTTTCCACGTGGGAAGCAGGCATTTCCCTCGTCTTTCCCACTTTCCCACTAGAGTAAGTGTGGAGTTACCCAAGAAAAAAGAGGAATAGCTGACGCCATTACCCTAGCCTCACCAGCTCATTAAACTAATTGGTTTTAGATGTGGGTAGAGCTGGATTGGACTAGAGCGGCACACTGGGACAGATAAAACCAGTTTTCATTTGGTTATCTAATTAACAAACTATAACCATGAAACAAAATAAAAGATTTTTAAATACTTAAATTTATGTATAGAAATAGATTTAATTACTAATTTCTCTCTCTTGTCTGAATCACTTTTTTAAAAAAATATTTATTTATTTGTTTGTTTATTTATTTATTATATTATGTGTATAGCATTCCTTCCACGTGTGCCTGCAAGCCAGAAGTGGGCACCAGGTCTCATTATAGATGGCTGTGAGCCATCATGTGGTTGCTGGGAATTGAACTCAGGACCTCTGGAAGAGCAGTCAGTGCTCTTAACCTCTGAGCCATCTCTCCAGCCCCTCAGTCACTCTTTTTAAAGTAAAACTGTCAAAGTGAGCCCAACTTCTTATATTTTTTGCAGAAATTTTTTATAGCAATTAATTTTTAAATCAGATGATAACACAATCAGTCCTTCCTTACAACTTAAGAATATGAGTCCATTATTGCTTCCAAATTTGAGCTGTGAATTGGTGTTGTGTGGCATTATTCCTGTAAGGTAACATGTCAACAATATCTCACTCTAGATGAGTGACAGAGAAAATGTAAGGTTCTACAAAAGCCCAGCTTGCTAAATTAATGAATTATATTTGGGTTTACTTGAAGAAGTATGGGTGAAGGTGTTCCTTAGAGAATCAGATATCACTCTAGACAGCTGCGTCAGCACAAGAAAGATGGAAACCTGGAATGCCTTACACAAACTCCAGACAGCTTACCTGACTGCAGAGTCTTTGTGGGGCTCTCAGTTGGTCTGACTCTCTTGGCTGGTCTCTACCATTCCCAAAAAGCTCAGCTGGCCTCTATTTCTTCCAGTTAGCTATGCTGGTCTGGCAGTTTGTCTCTACTTCTTGCAGGCAGCTTACATCTGACTGTCTTAACATCTCAATTTGTCTGAGAATGTCTCTATGTAGTCCTTACAGAGTAGTGCTTACTGCTCATATACATGTGGCAGAGCCTAGTATATCTGATCAGTTTCAGGGACTTCCTGAATCCTTTATATTGTTTATTTCTTGAACATAGTGTGTGTGTGTGTGTGTGTGTGTGTGTGTGTGTGTGTGTGTGTGTGAGTGCGCGCATGCGCACGCACACATGTGTGTGCATATGTTGAGGGTGACTCTGTTAGTGGATTGTTAAAGCCATAGAACAGCATTTAGGAGTTGATTCTCTCCAGCTCTCCACCATGTGGGCCCTGGAGATTTAACTGAACTCCTCGAGCTTAGTTGCAGACACCTGTACCTACTAAGTCATACGGCTATCTCAATATCTACATTTTACCCGTCAGTGTCAGCTCTTTACTGGTACTTGCTTAATTTGTTTATACTCTTTTTGTCATGACAAATCTCATATATCCAACCACCAATTCACCTATCCAAAAATCCATTCATCCATTTATTCTGCCAGTGTTTTCATGCCGTTGTCCTGTGATCATATGTTGACCCTCACCTTTACATAGTTGGAGCTATGGAAAGAATTTTATATAATTAATTACATCTTATCCTCATAGTAATTCTTCAAGATAAATATTAGTTTTCGAGTTGCAAATTCAAAGGATGGTTCCCAGAAGAAGTTAAACAATTTGGAAGGTCGGATTGTTACTGTGTTTGGCTCATCTTTATTTTCTTTCTTTTTTTTTTTTTAGTTTTCCCCCTCAAAATAATATTTTTATTAATTATTTGGGAATTTTGAACAATACATTCTGATTACACTCACTTCTCATTCCTCCCAAGTTACCCTCCCACAAACAAAACAAACAAAAACCCCACCAAGTCCAATTTGTGTTGCCTTTCTACTCATAGGAGCATGGTCAAACTCCCAGTGTCCAGAAAAAAACTAAGAATGAAAGGCATTGAAGGCTTCTGTAACAACCCTGCCTAAAAGAAACAGTCCAGACAGGACTCTATTGAAGAGTTCTTAAAAACTGATAAAGATGCTGAAATATAGCGTAACTCTTCAGTTGATGGCTTCTGGTGGGGATTGGGGAAGGACCAAATGAAGTAGTTTTTAAGATATATATATATATATATATATATATATATATATATAGTTAAATATGTTCTGAAAAGACTATAAAATAACTCATCTTTATTTTCTAACACAGTCCTTTGGTGGAGTTTTTGGGGTCGCTTATGTACACTATCATATCATCTGCAAATAATGAAAGTTTAACTTCTTCCTTTCCAATTCGAATCCCCTTGATCCCCTTATGTTGTCTTATTGCTATTGCTAAAACTTCAAGCACTATATTGAAGAGGTATGGAGAGAGTGGACAGCCTTGTCGTGTTCCTGATTTTAGTGGGATGGCTTTGAGTTTCTCTCCGTTTAGTTTGATGTTAGCTGTCGGTTTGCTGTAAATAGCTTTTATTATATTTAGGTATGACCCTTGTATCCCTAATCTCTCCAAGACTTTTATCATAAAGGGATGTTGAATTTTGTCAAAAGCTTTTTCAGCATCTAATGAAATGATCATATGGTTTTTTTCTTTCAGTTTATTTATATGGTGGATTACATTAATAGATTTTCGTATGTTGAACCAGCCCTGCATCTCTGGGATAAAGCCTACTTGATCATAATGGATAATTTTTCTAATGTGTTCTTGGATACGGTTTGCCAGTATTTTGTTGAGGATTTTTGCGTCGATGTTCATGAGTGAGATTGGCCTGTAGTTCTCTTTCTTGGTTGAGTCTTTGTGTGGTTTTGGTATCAGAGTGACTGTAGCTTCATAAAAGGAATTTGGCAATGACTCTTCTGCTTCTATATTGTGAAATACATTAAGGAGTATAGGTATTAGGTCTTCTTGGAAGTTCTGGTAGAATTCCGCATTGAAACCATCAGGTCCTGGGCTTTTTTTGGTAGGGAGGTTTTTGATAACAGCTTCTAGTTCTTCGCGACTAACAGGTCTATTTAGGTTGTTCACCTGGTCCTGGTTTAACTTTGGTATATGGTATTTATCTAAAAATGTGTCCATTTCTTTTACATTTTCCAGTTTTGTGCCATATAGGCCTTTGTAGTAAGATCATCCAGAGCACGTAACCAGTGTTTATGAAGCAACGAATAAGCAAGACAGAATCTATTTTCCTGTAGCTAACGATTCACAAGTGAACACTTGCATTTCCCAAGCACACCTAGTTTTGCCTTCATTTTCTTTAATTACAAAGTCTAATAATGCCCACGCTATAGAAGAATTTGGTATTATTATCTTAAAGATGAGGTTCTTGTAGTTAAAAGGTGTTCAGTGAAGTTGCTTAAGATCCCACCAGTTATGAAGCAGGCTTGAGGATAAGACTTACACTCTGACCCTGGGATCTGTGCCCATGCCTCCAGTTCACAAAGTATGTGACTACATAGAACCTGCTGTGTTCATGATGGTGATAGGTGGATTCATTTTGCTGATACCATTGAGAAAACTAATTATAACTATGAAGTTTAAAGTTATAACTCTCTTGATTGTCTTTGTAAAATCCCAGGATATTATATTCATGTCCCAGGAAACAAAGAGGTATCTTGCTTTTTATTCTTATAGAAAGACAAGAACATATATGTACATACATGTAAATGCATTACCATATATATGCATGTACATGTATACAGACATGGATTTACTTATAGGTTTAAACACATGTGCATGGGGATAGTTTCTATTTTTGACATTACAGAGACTTTGTATTCTAAAACCCTTCAAATGTACCCATATACCTGAATAGATGCATTTTGGAACTAGCTGCTTATGATTTTACTAAATGTTGCATTTTTTCCTTTGAATAAACATTAATAATTTCACCTGAAGAAAAGAGGCATAAAATCATTCATATTTTTGTGACTATTAAGTATAAAAATTATATGAAATTGTGATGGAAAACCTGATTCCTCTTGAAACCATGCAACAATAAAGCACACAGTTGTAGGGTCTTTTCTGTAGTGTGTTGATCATATTTCCACAAAGACATCTTTGCATATACTTTTGCAGTTTTTAGTTCTCTCAATAGAAGACCAGAAAATATGGAAGGGAACGATGGGGAATAATAATTTCACTGTATTCTTTCCTGGAATGCCAGTTGAATGAACTCTTTTTTTTTCAGCTGCAGATATGCAAATCTATATAGTTGTTTCCTTTCGAGATGAATCCAGGATCAGTAGTTTGCATTCTTTCATTTTTGATCAGGAGGTTAAAATTGATCACAGGCCACACCAGGGAGTCTCCTGTACAATCACAGCTCAATATGCTTAACGAGACCATGCTTGTCCTCTGTTCTCCTTAACAAGTTGCACATATTATTGATTCTAAGGGTTGCCTGAGACTGAAGGGACATTTTGTGGCTTAGCAATATTTTACTACCTTTAAGGAATAAAGAGCTCTGGGCTCTGATAGCAACTGGGACAGGTACAGTTTAAATTTGACAAATGAAGATTTATACTTTTTTGAGCTGGCTGAATTCTTCATGTAGAAATAATGAATGAACATTTGATACTTGATTTAACACAGGTCAAATGACTTGCAGTGGAAGGATGAGAATAACACTTTAATTATTACCCTTTCCTCGAAATGAATTGATGATAGGTTTGTCATGGTAGATCTGCACTTTAAACAAACGAGCTGGGCACAGAGCATTCTTTACAAGATCGTTTAAATACAAGAATGCATGCTTTCCTCAAAATTATCTGGCAGTTCAGTGTGGAGAAGATGGTAGGAGAATAATTACCCACTAACCCTTCAAGTCAGTTTTCCTTGTTGTGAATAAAGCTTCTGTAGACCTAATTGTATTCCAAATCATCAGGGTAGGGTAATAACATTTTTTTTGTTCTTAACCATAAGGTAATGTGTAATATTATGCACACACACACATTCATACACACACACACAGCATCATCATCATTATCCTGGAAGTGGAGAGACAAGTGTTTGTGAGTGCCTCTCTGTGGGTTCTGGGTTCTGGATTCTGGATCCTCTGCAAGAGCAGCAAGTGTTCTCCTGAGCAACCTCTCCAGTCCCTCTGACATGCATTTTACAGAATTGTAGAAGATGCGTTGTGTTGAAGAACGTAAGCATATTTAAATTTAGGGTTTTTTTTTCTAGTTACTGTGAGGTATTAGAGAGTACATCTCACATCCCTGAGCCTCACTTTCTCATTTGTAAATAGGCAAGCAGATACCTAGCTTAGTGTTGTATCATCAACTGATGTACTGAAAATATCTCTAAATAACAGAATCCTCTTCAAATGTAAGTTATTCAAATATTCATTACTAGTGAGCTTCTACAAAGGTGAGCATGCATATAAGTACTTTTGGGTGAAAACATCTATACTACATTTTCTTTCTTTTTCCTTTAAAATCCAACAAAATGGCAATAAACACGCCAAGACACTAGATCAGAAGAGAAATTGTCTATTCAAAAGCTGACCAAAAATGTGTCAAAGCATCAATTGCTCAGTTTATTAAACCAAAGGCATTCAGGATATAAATTGTTGTGTTATACTGACATAAAACTGTGAGAATTTTATCAATACTGTCAAATTGTGTGCTCTGCCATGGTGTTGAGTAGTTTATGTGTATTTGAGTCTAATTTAATTTGTGAATGTGAGTGTTATATAGCTCATAAGAGAAGCTAACTGATTTCCGAAGAGAAACAGCATCATGATTTTGTTTCTCTGGTTTGAGCCACAATCCATGGTAACTACTGTGTCTTTACTGATCACAGGAGAAAAAAGAACTAATTTTTTTCCATCTTCATGAATGTTTCACAAATCAACATCATCAAAAAGCTGAGGAGTGGGCAGTTAAAGACTTTTATGTGACAAGTGAGGAGAATGACACACAGAGAGGGAGACAAATATGTTAACACATCACACTCTGTGCTAGCTTGAATGAAGACTGCCTCAACTGTGGGCATATCTAGTTGAATGCTTAGTCCCCTGTTAGTGGAAGTCTTAGGAAAGGATTGAGTTGTGTGGCCTTGTTGGAGGAGGTATGTGTTATTAAGGGTCAGCTTTGAGGTTTCAAGAGCCCATGTCAGGTGCTCTCTGTCTCTCTCTTTCTCTATTTCTCTCTCTATTTCTCCCCACCCCCCCTTTCTCATCTCTGCCTGCCTGCCACCATGCCAGCTGTTTTAATGATAGGGGGGCTCTAAAACTTTAAGCTAGTCCCCAATTAAAACTTTCTTTATAGGATTTGCCTTGGTCATGCTGTGTCTTTACAGCAGTAAGAGAGAAACTAGGCATAAGCTAAGAGGGGTGCTATCGGCAGTAGTCCCAAGTGCTATCATCCTCATCACATTCCTCCTGCCCAGGAGTCCTTATTGACTTTGCTTTCAAACATCATATTGCATGAGGCTAGGAGAGCCACCTGCGAATACGACTATGAGGAATTCCATGCCCATGGAGGAGGAACAGACCCTCCCAGCCAGAAGAGTTGCTTTGATGGCTTTCATGGGTGTAAGAGAAGCCTCTCTGACAGTTGCTTCCAGTCCTATATTGCTGGAGGAGAGGAGTGAGGCCACTTGCTTGTCCTGGCCACCCAGGACAGAAATAAAATTAACTTCCAATTATCATAAGCATTGCTATAAACTATGAATTGAAAGTTATTTCTTTGAGATACCTGCTCTTTATGCTTTATAGTATTCTTTGCTGTACACTACATGATCCTTCTTATGTGTGTGTGTGTGTCTGTCTGTCTGTCTGTCTCTGTTCTGTAGTCTAGAAAGTTTAAATTAGCACCTCTCATTGATAAACTCCCAGGTACTGTTCTTTTCTACAACATTTATCAATATGTATCTTACCTCTTCTCACCACCATCACTATGCTTAAAGTTCAAGATGCTCTCTTGGGCTCTGAATTTGACTGTTTATAATGTTTTACATCCATCTATGTTATGGATCATTTGTTTAATGATGCAAAGATGTGGTGCATTCTATTGTGTTGCATATGTTTAACTCTGTGAAGCTGTGTTACTTTACCTTTCTAAAGCACCTGATTGATATAATAAAGGTCTAAACAGTGAATAGCAAGGTAGGGGAAAAATTAGGCGGGGCTCACAGGCAGAGAGAATAAATAGGAGGACAAATCTTAGGAGAAAAGATCAAGAAATAAAAAAGGAGAGAGAGAGAGAGAGAGAGAGAGAGAGAGAGAGAGAGAGAGAGAGAGAGACGAAGGGGGGGGGGGGGGGGGGGGGGGGGGGGAGGGGGAGGAGGAGGAGGAGGAGGAGGAGGAGGAGGAGGAGGAGGAGGAGGGCTCCAGGGGCAGTCACCCAGCTACACAGCAAGCAATGGAGTAAAAAGTAAAGAAAGAAATACAGAAATAGAGAAAGGAAAAGGCCTGGAGGCAAAAGGTAGACAGAATAATTTAAGAAAAGCTGGCAAGAAACAAAACAAGCTAAGGCAGAGCATTTATAAATAATAATAAATCTTCGTGTGTATTTATTTGGGAACTGGGGGGGGGTGGGCCCCATCAGAAAACAAAGAGGAAAAACAACCAGCTGCATTTGACCTTCATTTTTATACATTCCCAATTAAGTTGACTGACATTCCTGGCTTCTAAAACCAGCTCTTTGTTGGTAATATGTCTCACTTTCTTTGTCCTGACTACATTTCCCTCATGAGCTTCATACTTGTATGGTTACTTAGTTTTTTTCCTGGAGGACAAATCTCTTAGATACCGCATTTCCCACTAAAGATATCAAAAGAGCCTCGTTTCTCTTGAACCTTCCCCTTTTTCCCTTTCCCTGAGCCACAGTCGGCTGTGTCACTATGGAAATACTCGCTCAAGCTGGAACTAAGACCGCTGTGACATTGGGACCCTTTCTCCTCCATACAGCTGCCAGCTATGAAGTCGGTCAAAAACCATACTAAGGGTAGAAATGTTTTTACTCTGTTGTGTCCTGCCTTGATTTCCTTCTTCAAGCCCATTAACAGATGCTATTAGAAGAGGAAAACAGTTCCTCTCGTAAATGAGGGCACAGTCTCAAATCTCATATATGAAATTTCTATGAAACATTGTAACTTATATTGAAATTTTCATTCTGTCCTCAATACGTTCATATACACCTTCATACTAATACATTATCCAAATTACTTCAGCTCTGAATGAAATTTTACTCCAGATAGGCCATGCTTCTCCTGAGCCTTTGCACCTTGTAAAACCATGTGAGTGGAAAGTGGGAGAGTCCTGCATGTTAAGGCTGAGATTCTTTTCCATCTGGGTTTTTTGTAGCATGCCTTTCCATGCGCCACGTCCCTCTATTCCTAGCCTGACATCACCCCTACACTCTACTATTACCTGCCCTTCTGAGTAGACAACACTCACCATCATGTTTCATGAAACACCTCTGATGCAAAACCCAATTACCTGGTGTCATGTGACTGGCTCTTCATGGTGGGAACTACCGATTTTCCATTTCAATGTTTTTCTAATCAAACATTTTCCTTAGTTTTTCTGACGGGTCTGAGACCCACCTCAGATTGCGCACATAACAATGTGGCTCATGGAACCTGGTGATTATTCTTTCCCAACTCCTGCAATTGGACATTGGCCCTGACCTATCTGGGTTAAGCTGAAATATATTTCCTTTGTTACAGTGCCCTGAACTTTGTAACCTCTCCTGTTCACTCGTGTCTCCTTGTTTCCTATCATATAGCCAATAAATATTAATGAATGAATAAGTAGTTAATAAACAAAACATCTAAGATTTCTGTTTCTGACATACTAAAATCTCAATTATTTTAAAACTTACAATTTATTTTAAAATCCAATAGTTGAACATAATATAGTTTGTTATTTTCAATTTTACTCTCTTTCAAGTAACCCAGATATGTACCAGGTAGGCAACTTACCAATTTTGTAATGTGGAATGCCAGTATTTATGGAACTCTCAATTTGATCTGTGTTCATTGCTGTCATTCTTGTTTTCGTGTTTTATATGAAAACCATACTACTTATCAGATAAAATATCAGAATAAATATGAAAATTATAAAAACTTTTAAAAGTTAAAATGTACAAAATTCAACTCATGTTAGATTTTTCCATATGCTAGGCATTGTGCTTTAACATCTGTGAGACTGTGATATTGAGATACATTATATCAATTAATCTCTCTGCAAAGCAAGTTTTAGAATGAAGGAAATTGAGACTTAAAATTGAAATAGCTGTGATTAGGCAACGTTCAATAGCTAATATTTGAGCTAGAGACTCTGTAAGTAGTGTAATGAGAGACATCAGCTCTCTGTCTCTCTCTCTCTCTGTATCTCTCTGTGTGTCTCTCTCTGCCTCTCTCTCTGACACTCACACACATAAAAATGTAATTATTATATTTTTGGATGTCTTAGATTTTATGAAAGCACAGGCAAGGTCACCAATCACGTGTCTAGACAATCTAACTCTTACACAGATGGAAACATATTTGAGAATGTCAGCCATGTGTTTCTAGGATTGTTGATCAAATACATCCATCAAAGAATGCTTTCTGCAGATGAAGATAGTAGTACATGTCTGCAATCCAGCACCCAGAACAGGAGGGCAAGAGCATCACCCGTTCAAGGACAGCTTTACCTACATAATGAACCATAGGCTGACATGGGACTTCTTAAGACTTGCATTTGAAATAAAAGCAAAGAAAAAAAGCAAACTGACACAGAAAAAAAGCTGACAATTATATTTATGCATATAGATTTGTGAAGTAAGTGTATGTCTATAAATAAATTACATGGTACCTATAGATGTCAGAAGAGAACCCTGGAACTGGAATTACAGATGGTTGTGGGTACTGGGAACTTGAACCAATGTTTTCTGCAAGAGTAATAAGTCCTCTTAGTCTCTGAGCCATCTATTTAGCCCCATAATTTTTTATTTTGTATTTTGGTGCCCATACATGCAAGTGTGAATGTGTGTGTGTGTGTGTTTGTGTGAGTGTGAACGCTCCAATGTAAAACTATTGGGTTTTAATCCTCTGCTTCCCCCATGTTAGTCCTGTAGATTAAATGCAGGTTTCCAGACTTACTGACAGACACATTTCCCTGCTGTGCCATCTCACCAGCCCAAACATGACTTCTGAACGAGGTCATCCCATGAAATTTTTTAAAAACTCTTATCAAATAATACAATTTCAAATCTTTCACTCAGCAACATGTGAGTGATACAAAACACATTCTAAGTTCATTTCCATAAGTAATATAATATTTATATTTATTATATACATGCTTTTTTCTAAATATCTGGAAACTAAGTACTTTCTTGAAAAATTTGTAAATTTCAATAATGATGTAGGGTAAGAAGAAAGTCAATTACACAGAAAGCAATCATTTCATATATTTGAGGAGAACATACTGATGAGACCAACCTACACCCTACTGCACCGAGACGGGGCTGAGTAAAACGCTTGTGATATGAAATGATGCAGTGTGGCGAACACCCTCACAAGATGAAAGAGATGTAAGCAGGCATTACAGACATGTATGCTTGCGTATTACATTTAATACCTGTAAAATGGGTTTCTGGAATAGGCAGCAGGGTCAAGCCTACTTGTCAACAGAAGGACTTGGAAAGGAGACAGAGCTGTGTGACTGTTCTCAATGCAATGACAAGGAGACTGAGATGTCAAGGGCCTTGCCTTGTCTTACAGTTGGATATGGAACAGAATCACGAGAAGACTCTTGTTCCGAATTGAGCAGTTCTTATTGCTTCCTAGGAACACCTGGGAAAATCACATAGACAGAAGAAACATGTTATGCAGCTAAGAGCCACCAAGTACATTTGGCATTTGACCAGCCAGTTGCTTCCTAAGTTGGCTTTGTTTCACTTTGCAGAGCTCTGAACATGAGAACACACTCAAAAATTCAAAAAAGTCTTGACTTTCATGTCTGTTATAACTATGACCCCAATTATTCCAGTGTGCCTCACCTTACTCTACCCTAATACTATAGCATAATTTTGGCTTGAGAGGGAAATATTTAAATGTATCATCTAAATTTATGTATCATTAAGCATTACTGCGTGAAGGTTTTCCACATACAGAAGGCTTGATTTCCATAATATGATCACAGAACACACTAGAATGCTTACAATAAAGAGGTTACCCCGTACCTATAGTAAAAAAAAAATTATTTGAATAAAAACAAAGTATAATTAAAAAAAATACCTCTAAGAAAGTAACTAATCCAATACAAAGGATGTGTGGTACATTTACTGGTGATTAACACATTAGTGACACTTTTGAGACAACATTTTTAAAGGGTCCTCTTCCTCTGCAGAATGTGTGTTTATGGTGGCAGCTTTAATGTTGTTGCCTGCTGTGCAGTTCAATAGAGTATGTTTTTAGGTGGTTGGCTGAGGGTTTTTCGTTATGTATGTCGATGGAGATAAGTGTTTTAATTACTTTTTTAATGTCTGTGCTTTTGTATTTTTTCCCTTCTCTTCCTTTTTATTTCCTGGTGCTGAGATTACTGCCTCATCTCCTCAGCAGGTGGCAGTTGCAAATTTGTTTTCTTTGTAAGACTGGTAGATTTATTTTGTAATATAACTGTTCCTTTTTAGTATTTTATTATTAATGATTTCTTTACTTTGGAATATAGTCTACTTACACAGCCCTAAATAGTAATTTCCTAAGACCATCTAAGAACTTCAATCGTTAAGAAAAAAAAATTGCCTGAGGCATATTGCTTGAGTTTCCCTTACCCTTATTTGACGACATGAAGATTAAAATTTAAGGAAATTGTTTATAACAAATGCCAAAGGAGAAAAACCAAACAAAGCAGAGAAATGAAAGAAATGAGGAAGAAGAGGAGAGAAAAGACCCAGGAGAAAAAAAAATTTAATACATAATACCAAAAGTCAGAGGAGAATACATAATTTTGTGATAGAAATATGTTAAACTAATGCATGCATTTTAGAAAAGGGATTTTAATTAGCCCTTGTGTTATGTTAAAATTAAATTTTAATTATTAAAATAAGAGCAATTTACGAAAATTAGAGCTCTACAAAAGTAGAAGAGAAAGGTTAAAAAAAAAGCCATCTTATCTTTTCCAGAGATTGTATCCTGTCTTACAGATAAAACAAGTCATCTGAAATCTGAATAAAGATGATAAGAAGTTATTTGTCCATAGTGACTCGTGTTCAGTTTTCATCTTATGCATATATATTTGTTTATATACTAGTTTATTATTACTTTTGCATTGTTTTTGACCTGGACATAACAAAGTTATATGTACTCACTATGTTGGTGTGAGAGAATTTATTTAGATTTTCTACTTATGGCTGAAGGCTTATTTAAAAAGATATACCTCATGTAATTATTAACTTTGGTTATTGTTTAATCTTATCTGACATTTTTCATAATTTTTTTGCTTCATAAATTGAAGACAGTATCTTAATTAATCATCTTTAAATTTTTGAATGTAAGAAGAGCTCTGTACACAGTACATTTTTGGCTTTGAAGGATGATTTTATACAGAAATTCCTGTGCACTTTGGGAAGTTATGGTTTGAAGGGCTCGTTCCATTGGTAACATATTCACAATAGTCGTACCCAGGTACACCTTAACAAGTTGTGTGGCACACACAAGTCATGTGTGTGTTCGCATTGAGAGAGCCCAGATGGCAGTTCCAGGAAGCAGATGTTTAATGGGGATTTGAAAAATCAATGAAATGAATATTATTGTGATCCATGGTGATCTAATTTCATAGGTGTTATATTGAATTGCTCCGTTCTTTCCGAATTCAGCCCTAACACTCAGAACTAACCATATTTACAGTGGGGTGTCAGGGAAAAGGCATTGGCTTTTATTGAGAAAAGAATCACAATAGGGTGTTATTGATCTGTTCTCTTTCTAATCAATATATGGATCCCAGAATGATGACCCATATGGCACTATTGTCCATTGGAAGCAAAATATAAATCCTTTGATTCATATAAGTGATCTTTAAGTGACAGATGAAAAACTTTATAATCACTCATGGCATTGCAGAATACATAGGCCTTGAAGGAATTGTTTGTTTGGTTTCTATATTGTAATCCCAACAGCTGGGGCTTCATATAGGAAACATTTATTTTTTTTCTAATACAGACTTACACACACACACTCGTGTGCGTGCGCACAAGCACACACACCACCTCCAGCACTTTATACTGTCTTCTCTGAGAAGCAAGTGTAATCTTAGAAAAAATTATAAGACACTAGGTGGTAGGTGAGGCACTGGGAAAGAGAAGCTGGATAACGTGTACTGAGATAGTTTCATACAAGAACTACTTTTAATCTTCTATCACACAGTAGATTATTCTGCATCTATAGCATTATGCAAACCATTTCAAAAGAATAAAACAAACGAGTTTAAATGTTCTCAAGTTTGCAAATAAATGTGAGGAAGTGGAATTGCTTATTACCTTTATTTGATCATATATAATTTTATTACAATACCCTCTGAAAATATAAATATTGCATTCAAAGAGGTAAAATTAAAGATCCGAGATAAAAGGATATTTTGAAATGTGGGGGGGGGATCTACCATTAATTACATTTTGCTCTTCTCTCGTCTTGTCACTTTAAGGATGGTGACATATCTGTAATGCTCTGTTTACTAAACTCTTATTTCTGAAGAAGCATTTGTGTGACTTGACAACATCCAGTGTACCCAGTCAGTACTAGAGCATCATCCATTTCTGTAAGATGCAGGCTTTTGCTAGGGACCAGTTCTCATCTCCACCCTATGTTCTCTTCAGTGAGGGTTGTGAGACACTCCTCAAGGACATGTTTATCTGGTGACTGTCTTTCTCACCACCTTTAAGTATACATATCTCACAGGATTCTTGATCAATCAGATTAACACCAAATAAGTGACCAAGTGAGGTACCTCCTACAAACATCATAGAATCTCCGTGATTTCTAAGCACAGTCCACTGAATCTATAAAGATCAAGGCACATAGCTGGTGCTTCCTTTATTACTTACAGGCTGATAGTATGTTACAGGATATTTAGTATCTTTTTCATGTTAACTGAAGTGTAAAACTTGATAGGCGCTCAAGGAGTGTGGTTCCTATGTGTGCTGCTGTTATTTATTCTGTAGTTGTTCCAGAGGGAGGTGCTTTGGAAACAAATCAGGGATACATTTTGTTTTCAAAGAATATCAAATATTGAAAAATAACCAGCAGATGCCCAAGGGAGACACACTTAAGAAAGAAAATGCTTCAGAAAGGGAAATTTGCTGGAAAAAAAAAAAAAAACAATCACAAAACACAAAGGCAGACGGGAGAAGCAGACAGCCTTTTTCAAGCAGGAGATTGGAAACTGGTCATAGACCTGTTATGTGCAACACACATATAGTTTGATAGGGAAACTAAATATATGCATTTGGAATGCTTCCTTGGAAGACTACTGATTAATCTGCATAAATTATAACAAATTCTAATTATAAATTTACACACAGGGAAAAGGCAGCCCTTACAAATGCTAGGGAGAGGCTATAGTCAATGAACTGCTTGCTGGGCACTTGAGAGCACACATTCACATTAGCAATCTAACACTCTTGTGAAGAACCAGTCAACAGGGTTGTGCACTGGTAAATCCCAGAAAGGGGGAAGCAGAGACAAGAGGAACTCTGGGAATTGTTGGCCAGCCTGTGTAGTCAAATTGGTGAGCTAAAGGTTAACTCATACACCTTGTCTCAAATAATTAGGGTAGAAAATGGGCCCACAGGTAGCATTAGCCACTGGCCTTCCCATACATGAGCCCTGCATACACACACACACACACACACACACACACACACACACACACACACACACATACATACATGCAGATTCATGTAAATACATGACACAGAGAGGCAGAGAAACACAGATAGAAACACGTTCTGTGACCTTTCGCATAGTTATTTAGTTCCTATATAGTTCACTCTCCCCATATCTAAAATGTGAAAAGAGTAACATTGTGTGTGCATAGAGTGATTTAGATATTTCAAGTGAATTGGTTATACAAATTCCCTACCTACCAGGCAGCTTTTGCAGTTCTTGGAATCAACAAACATTAAATAAAAGTTTCTATACAAGCAGAATTTACTTTCTCATTGGGAATAGCTGAAAATTATTGTTTTCCTATACTTCATAGGGAGGTGTTGGCCTGTAATATATAAAGCAACAAGCAAATCTTTGAAAACCACCCTAAAGATTAAGGATTTGCTCTGGAGTTCTTGCAAGACACAACCATTAGCAAGCAGCACAAAACTGTTTTGTTGGTAGAACCATTGTCCATCCCTCATTAGTCATAGATTCTCAGCTTCCTACTGAATGGTGAATTAAAAAGTCATATCTGTGTCATTTTGAAATCATCCTCATGTAGACACATACCTTATTTATTAATATGTCATCGACTCTCGGGGAAGTCTTCCCGTGATAGATGGGGATTTGCAACTTTCATTACCTTTCATATTTCACTTAAGGGTGCCTCATTTTTCTTTCCTTGTAGAACTTAAATTTGCTAAGATTTAACTTTACTATGATTTAAAGTTTATTCTTTCCTTACCAGGAGATTTGAAGTTTGGGAGAATTTATAAACTATAGAATAAATAAGCCTATCTTACAGCAAAGGCTCATTGATCATTCATTATGTACCAGGTTTCAGTGACATACAGACACATGCCAGTATAGTTGATCTCTAAATCTTACATTCATGAGAATAGCACAGTTCTTACCTAATAAAGGAAATGATGATTATCAGAGAGAGAGAGAGAGAGAGAGAGAGAGAGAGAGAGAGAGAGAGAGAGAGAATGTTAGACATGTCAGAATGTTTAGAAAGTCTGATCATTTATCTTAAGAAACAGTGTAGTTTAGATAAAAACTCAGAGATCTGTAACAAGCCAAAAGAGATCTCACAGGTAGAAAATGGTGCTAAGATACACACAGGGTGGGGGGGGATTCATGTCAACCAGGCTGGCTATGGACTTGTTATTAGCATGTAATCCAGACTGACCCTGAATCACTATGTAGGCCAATAAGACAGCTTTAGTTTCTGCCTCCTCCTTTCCAGTGCTGAGATTACAGGCATGTTCCACCGTACCTGTTTTGTGCAGTACCAAGACTGAAACCAGGGCTTTGTGCATGCTAAGGAAGCATTCTACTAAGGAAGCTAGCTGTCACAGTACTGAAATAGGAGTTTTTCCTTTCCAAGGAAACTGTTTTGTTCCTAAAGGCATTGACTGATAGAATTACATCTGTCCACACTACTAAGGCAATCCTTAGTTAAAGTTATACAACTATAGCTTTAAACAGCATTTAGAAAGGCATCCACGACTGGGCGGGGGTGACACACACCTTTAATCCCAGCATGGGGGAGGCAGAGGCAGGCTTATCTCTGTGAGTTCAAGACCAGCCTTGTCTACAGAGCAAGTTCTAGGACAGGCTCCAAAACCACACAGAAACCCTGTCTGGAAAAACAGAACAACACACACAACAAAAAGAAGGAAGGAAGGAAGGAAGGAAGGAAGGAAGGAAGGAAGGGAGGGAGGGAGGGAGGGAGGGAGGAAGGGAGGGAGGAAGGAAGGAAGGAAGGAAGGAAGGAAGGAAGGAAGGAAGGAAGGAAGGAAGGGTGAGAGAGAAAGAGAGAGAGGTATCCACAGTAACATGTAGGTAATTATTCTAGGGACTGGCTGGCTCTCTAGCTCAGTCAAGGTGACACATAAAACACATGATCAGTGAGGAGGAACTTACTCCAAAATCTGTCTGGTGACCAACCACAACCTGCTCCTGATCATGCCATAGTATTACAGGTGATGATCTACCAAAGTGTCCATGACCAAAGTATTAAAGTAAGCAAAAAGTCACCTGCATAGCAGATACAGACAAGTCCTTCATGAGTTTTGGGACTCTGTATGTGACCTGACACATGTAGGATGCAGGGATGACTTAATCATGTTGTGTCTGTCTTGTTACTGGCTCGTTTTTCACCTCCTTAAGCCAACATTCATAGCTCAGAACATCTTGTCAATTTCCTTTGAAACATTTATAAGGAAACTCTGACCCAGGAAAGTTTAAATCCATCATAGTGCCAAATGTAGATTTAAATGAAAGAATCAGGGACTCAAATTGTCTTTGCCCTTGACTTGATCCGAGTGAGCAATGAAAGAATAAGTAAATAAAGATTACTGTTGTATCCAATACCACTGGTCAGCCCTGAAATTATACAGATACAAGTAACTTTACATAGACTGAACAGTTTGCCTTTATATACTTATGATTAATATATCCTAAGATTTATATATGCATTATTGTTGTGATATATATGTATTTATAGCATAACAATTTAAAAAATTAAACAACAAATTTAAGAGAGAGCAAGGGACCACATGCAAATAGTTGAATGGGGCAAAGAAAATGTGGTAAATAATGTAATTATGTTATAGTTTCATAAAAATAATCATTATAAAAAACATTAATGTGTTTTTCTCTGGGAACAAAAAGAGTCTACACTTCTTCAGATCATAATGACCTAAGAGTCAGATACAAATATAATTATGAATGATCAGCTTCCTCTCCCTCTTAACAAATCTTCCAGAATATCAGCTTAGAAGCCAGTAGAATAGTTATGACCCTATTAAAGGATAGTATCAGTGGGTATATGTTCACCCTTTCCAAACCTTTTTTCTTGTTTTTGATTCACCTTAAAGACTTTTAATTAGTATATCATTTTAATTTTCAGGTAAGTGTAGATTTCAAAGAGATATCAAAGTAGATATCAAGGAGGTTACTTTTCTTAACACATGAAAATGATTAGAGAGATCTCCAATTGGCAAAAAATGCAGAGAAAAACTAACCTTGGGGTGACCAATCTCAATTAATATGCAATCCGAGACCTACACATAAGGCTCAAAAACAAGCACAGAAGAGGAGGTAGAAAGTTTCTAAGAGCCGGAGGACCAAGACACATGCTCCTAGATAGTGTTCTCTAGCCATGATGGGGAAACAAGCCTATAGAATCTCATCAACAGTATTGCCAAGACCTGAATAATGAAACATGACATTATGGTTGAGGGAACACTCATAAGGTCTCATCCGTCAATGAGGAACTACAGACAGGCAATGGCTGCTGAGAGAGGGAGAATTATGTTTCTGCAGGGAGGAGTTCCTTCATAGGTTGTCCCAAGTGGTTAGCCCTGGGCATATGCACATATGAGACACAAGGAGCCACAAGGATAGACTTCGTAGATTGTACATTTACAGACTTGTGCCATAGCACACCACACAAATGTGTGTGTGTGTGTGTGTGTGTGTGTGTGAGAGAGAGAGAGAGAGAGAGAGAGAGAGAGAGAGAGAGAGAGAGAGAGAAAGAAATTATTAAAGAAGAGGTAATAATTTTGAGAGATTGGACAATGTACAGATAGCATACCATCTCTCTGTTGTGGTATGATGTTCATTTCTTAAATATATAAGTGATGAATAATAATATAGAACATTTACAAAATAAACAATAGAAAAAATGAATATATAATCATTAAAAATAATGCAAATTACAATTATTCATTTTATATATTTTTGACTAGAATATATATATATATATATATATACACATCATTTTTTACACACACATCACAGAAATAAATTCTGTTCTTTTCCTTTGGAGATAGAACTCATTTATTCATACTTTCCTAATTCTAGTGTTTGTTCATCCTTTAAAAATGTTTTGCATTGATCATATATACATTTAAGATATATATGCATGTATTTGTGTCTCTTTGGGAAAGACTGCAAATCATTTTCTAAAAATCCAGTGGCAATGTATTTCTAATAAAAGTGTGTGAAGAGCTGTATTTCTACCCCTACTGTATATTCTACTTTTCTTGAATATTTTTTACTTTGAAATAAGGAAATCATAAGCTTAAATTTCATTATTTGGGTATGGAATTAAATATTTTTATTAGTTAAAAGATAATAACATAAATTTTCTTCCTCTAGTTCCTTCATTCTTTCAGCATCTACTGGAGAATTAATGTTTTGCTTTAGTGCAAATATTGTAAACTTTGTGGTTTTCTTGTTGATAGTAAGAAATGCCTTGAATAATAGATATTTTAAGACTTAAAAATTGTTTAATCACTAATCTGTTGTTATTATTAATATTGTGCCTGTGTGTGTGTGTGTGTGTGCATGTGTGTGGGAGGGGAAAATATCTAGAGGTTGGAGAGAACTTGGTAGAAATTTTTCTCTCTCAACTTTATCTGGGTTCCTGCAATTGCACTCAGGTCTGGAAGTTTGTAGTGCAACAGGATCTTTAACTACTGAGCCATCTCATCAGCTTTTATCTCTCGTTTTAAAATACACTTATAGTTTGAAATTTATGAGAAGCTGAATTTTTTGCATTCATTCGTAGGAATATATTTATGTCCATTTTCCTTAGAATAATCTTTCTTGTCCATTAATTAAATAAAATAAAAATATGCACTTGTTTATTTTTTTAGTTTTGTTAAAGGTTTTTTAATAGTCAGCACTCTCTATATTCTAAACATTTTTTTATTTAAAGCATAAAGAAGAGTATAATATTCCTATTAATACTTTATCAGTGCATACTATGCTATTATGTATAGTCACACAATATTTCTCTCTGTGCATCCATATGTATATATGTGTATATAAATGTTAATTAATGCATTGTTTATGTTATATATTTCGTTTCATATTAAAGGTAAACACGGTCTGTTAGATTGTTGTCTCAGTTAGGGTTTCTATTGCTGTGATGAAAAACCATGACCAAAATCAAGTTGGATAGGAAAGGCTTTATTAGGCCTATATATCTCCACAGAGCAGTCTATCATCGAAGGAAATCAGGACAGGAACTCAAACAGGGCAGGAACCTGGAAGCAGAAGCTACTGCAGAGGCAATGGAGAGGTGCTGCTTACTGGCTTGTTCCAAGTGGCTTGCTGAGCCTATTATCTTATAGAACTCAGGACCACCAACCCAGGGATGGCACCACCCACAATGGACTGTGCCCGCCCCCATCAATCACTAATTAAGAAAATGCCCTACAGGCTCGCCTACAGCCTGATCCTGTGGAGGTGTTTTCTAAATTTAGGTTTGCTTCTACATGATGACTCTTGCTTGGGTCAAGTTGACATAAAACCAGCCAGGACAATTGTGTTATCTACATTTCTGATTTTGATGTGTGTATAGCCTTTTATCTCACAAAGAGATACATTTTGAAGATTGTCACTATCTTCATAATTTTAAATAGTAATAATATTACTAATTTTAATAATATTAATAATTTTAAATAGTAAATAAAGTGATTGCTAATGATATTTTTTAAACTTTATTCAATAGGCTTACCAGAACCCAAAAAGGACCATATTTTCCAAGACCTGACACAGGAGCAAGGATTTTATACATCCAAAGACTTTCTGCCACTTGTCTCCAAAGGCAGTAAAACAGGTGAATACTATTGTCTTCTGTCTCAATGTTGTCTGCATTTCCCCAGGCATTATAAACTGATATTACATTCAAATTCAGTAGAACATTGGTCACATCTTATCTGGATTTTTGAATAGATATCAACAAGGTAAAAACATTTAATAAATGTCAATACTACAGTTTGCAAGAATTATCAAATCATCTGTTCTTCCAAGAAAGCATCATGATTAGGTATTTTATTGTCTTGTAGTACATGTACGTCTAAAATGTAAAAGATTAATTCAAAATAAAAAGCCTTCAGCAAACATTGGAAGAGATTCTTGCAATAAGGGTGAGATTTCTAGTTTAGGAGCTACTTTCAAGTAGAATGAGTCTTTCCATGTCTGGCATGATGTGTGTCTGCAGAGGGGGGAAGATCAAGGACTCGACTGGAGCAGTAATTCTGAGTAGTTAAAATTCAATAGTTTGATAGACACCCTATTACTTCATGTATGCCAAGAATAACAACCTGAAGGGAGACTATACCAAGCTTTGATTTCCTTAATGCCTTTGTCTTGGTGGAGAGAGAGAGAGAGAGAGAGAGAGAGAGAGAGAGAGAGAGAGAAACAAAGAAAGGCTTCAGTATTTTTAAACTGGATTATCTAAATCTTCTAAACATTTATTTTATAACAAGACTGAGCCATTGCTATTCCTACATCTAACTATTCGTAGAAATTACAAAAACAAAGGCCCACGAAACTTATGTTTCCTTTTTCCTTTCAAAATTTAAACAGACAAGAAACTTCCTGTATTAAATTTCTTAAAAGGTAACAATGAGGAAAAATTCCATCCCTATCTGCCTCCCGACCCTGATCCCAGGAGCCTTTTTTTTTCCACAGAAAAATCATAGTACACTAGGATGTATTTTATATCAAGAATGTCAATTGTCTACTCCCAAACAGTATGTATTCCAACAAAATGATGATATTTGTTGAAATTATAGGTCTAGCCATCATCTGGGGTGGAATATCAAGAATTATAGTAATTTATCTTAGCAGTTTATAATACAGTACTGATAATATAGTACTGTCTAATACCCAACACAACCTGAATTTCTTTTCTTCCAGGGATCTTCATAAGGATACCAGATCTTTCTATAGATTCTCTGAGAAATAGACACTTAAGAAGTCATATTTCCTGAACAAGTGGGATGGCTCAGAAAGTAGAGGTGCTTGTATGTAGGCTTGACACAGGAATTCCATCCTTGAATCCCACAACATGGCAGGAGAGAAATTAACTTGAGCAATGTTTTTTTGCCCTTTCACCGTGCATGTGATTGCATACACACACATAAGCACAAAATTAATAAGTAAATAAAACAGTTTTAAGTGAAGCCCATTTTATTTTATTTTCCAATTCCACAGAAAGAACCAGAGATATTCAACAGAGAAATCTATATTGTAGCTATCATTCCCAGAAACTCTTGAGACACAAATATGACATTTACATTTTAAAAGTTTACTAAATATAAAATATATAGTAGAGTTTATGTGAGAAATTATGTAAAATATTCTAATATAATGCTATAGATTATGGGTTGAGATTATAAGGAGCACTTTTTCACTAATATGCTGAAATGTAATTATAAAATGTAAAAATGTGTATCATAACTTTGATAGAGTTTTAATTGATTCATCCTGTTTATTATAACTGAAATAATTTAAAGGTGTTGCAGCAATACTTCTAAAAGGAAAAAAAGAAGCTAAGGGTACTGAGTATGAAATTACATATATGAGCATATTTTTAAAATGGGAATAAAACTGTCTTTCAACCAAGCAGAATAATTTGATAGTGACACTCCACCCTGGAAAACTGCAAGATGCAATTTTACAGTGCTTTGAGTACAAGTATCTTTTGAGCTGTCATGCAGAAATGGTTTCTCTACTTGAAAATGGGGTTTTCCTTTCATCGTTCAGGAATGTGCGCCTGTCACTCTCCATTGCCATCCATACGGGGAGCCGTGATTGTACTTGGAGCCGGAGATACTGCCTTTGACTGTGCGACATCCGCTCTGCGCTGCGGAGCCCGTCGTGTGTTCATCGTCTTCAGAAAGGGCTTTGTTAATATTCGAGCTGTTCCAGAGGAGGTAATGTAGACCCATCAGAGGAGATGGGGGTGGAATCCTGCAGGTTGTAGGCAATGGCACTGTTGGGATGCCGTCCTAATTTAAATCATTAGACTCTCCTGAAATTGGACAGATGAAAAGTCTGGGCTATATGTAATTATTTTCATTTTGACAGCCTACCTAAAAGGAACTTTTAAATATTAATTTGAATAAAATGATACACATATTTGGGTCAAAACCACTGGTATATCTTTTTGTCACTGTTAGAGTATCTTTGAAGAGCATTCTAATTAGTAACTGTCAGATGTGCTAAGGCTTCCATAACCTCAACAATCTGCATTTTATAAAATGTGTGGATGCTGCACCAATGTTATAATTGGAGACAGTAAAGATCCCAAAAGTCCAACTTGCAAGTATGAAGCATGCTCTGTTCACATTTAGCATCAACTGTTTCTGTTAGCAAGAAAATCAAATGAAACTGTAGCATAGATTTTGAAAGAGCCTTCACATGAACACAGGTCAGATTTGGTGTCTTAGTTAACTCACCAAAGATGACAGATTTCACATCATGTCATTCTGACGAGTCTTCTATAAGGCATCAGCAGGTTGTGTACACCATGATCCCTCCAATTGCAATGCTATAAGAGAAAGGTAATATTATAATAAGTACAATAGTTGCGAGGCCATCGATGGAGCATATTTATGGAAAGATAAATTACTCATTTTGTTCAAATTAGTATTTTGAATTTGATTTACTTGAAAATGTCTGCCCAGGCTTGGAGGCACTCTATCTGGCAAGAATTATAACCTCAGTTGGTGGGTAATTTGTCACATGTAGATCAGCCATTGTACAAATTGACCTCAGTAAATGATCAGTCATCAGTAGTTCATAGCTGCCTTTCAAATGCCAGTTTTACTCTGTAGGTTTTGCTCTATCATCCACTCTTTTAATATGCTTTTACCTCCTAAATCCAAGGTCATCTTATAATCATAAGTGTCTTTTCAGACATATACTTTTAGACATTAATTAGTCCACTTACACCATTTTGAAAATTTAAACAGCCAAATTAAAAGAGAAATGGGAGCTAAATTTACTTGTATTTACATCGCTTTGCTTAGTAAAGGATTGGGAAATATAACAAACTTGTGAAATACACTTTACACTAAATATTTTTGCATTTTCTTCGTGTAATTCCTATGATTAAATGGAGTTCATAACCAAAAGTTTTTTCTTTTTGGGTCAGAAATAGAAGATAACACGTGTCTTGATATGCCATTTGTTGTGGCAAGAACACTTGAGATAAAAACAAAACAAACCTGCACAAAGCACAGGTTTCTTTCAGCTCAGTGTTTAAGTTAAGCACTACTTAGAATAACCAAGCCAGTTTCTTTATTAGCCAATGACCTTCCTCCGTCAGTATATAAGCTTTTGGGGGGCAGTCCATATCTAAAATTTAGCATCTCAAATGGCAGTATGAATTACTTTACACCTCATAGTATCCTCATCTTCTGATCATCTTCAACTAGAAAGAATAAATGACAAGTATTTCTGTCTTACACAACTCATAAAACACCCAGACTGGATTTACTTAGAATAAAGGTGTTTATTCATGCACCTTGTGTTGACTGAATACCTCCTGTATATTGGCATTATTTCAAGTGACTTTAATAGAGCAGACACAATTTCATGCCCTCATAAAGTTTATAAAGAAATAAACAAGGGACTAAACAAGTACTTTGTATGCTTGTTTATATGGTAAATAAATGTATTGTACTGCCAGTAGTATACTGAAGAGTAATTTCTTCGGTGGGAAGACAGTGATATAGAGATATACAGAGTAGGGGATTGTGCTTGAATGCCGAGTGTGGTGGAGGAAAGGGCAGTGTCTTCTGTCTTACAGAGAGTACTCTGACAGGTCTCTGTGATTCGTTTTAAGTATAGAAAAAGTAACATTGAGGGAAGATTGGCATCCAGTAATAAACAACTGTTGACCTTGTTAAATGTTCTCTGTCCTAACAGAGAAAGTCTCCTAGTGAGTTCATGTAGTGAAAAGAAGATGAATGTGACTGTCTATGATCGGGTAGGGACTTGTGGGTACCAATAATTATAAGGAAAAGTTGGGGACTATTCTGTATATAGAATAACGAAGACCTCAGATTACTTTTGGGTTAACGGTTCTGCCAAATTTTATAGAATTTATGGAACAGTAGAGATAAAAGCTAGGAAGCTGGTTAGTGGCGCATCCAACATAGACTGTTAGTCAGTGTAACAGGATACAAATTGGAAGAGAGTTCAGGAGAGGGCCGAAAGCAGGAGGATGCACATTTTGCAAGGTGCTAAGAGGAAGTAATGAGCCTCTGGAGCACAACTGGCAAGCCTACAGTGGAGCTTTAGTAGATCTCAAGCTCTTCTGAGGCTTACAAACATCAAACAACGGTTTCTTTATTATTCCTTTAAAAGGAGCCACAAATAAAGTGTTCAACAACCAGTTGCTTCAGTATTTTTTTTAGAGAGGCTCAGAAACGTGGTTTCTTGTACTAACCTTTGAAGGTAGCTGAAATTTACATCCCTAGAGGGCTTACTTATCTAGTAATTTTAGGCAAGGCAGAACATGAGATATGTAATAAGTCATGCATTCTTAGAGTGTATAAAGACCATGCTTGAGTATCTGATCAATGCACATGGTATTGTGAATTTGATGATTCCCGATTTTATTGAGGCTTCCATACTTATTCATTATAGCCATTACTTGGTTTTGTAAACTTCTAAAGAGCACTCAAGGTTTACAGTAAAAATAGGATGTTACTGTGCTGGAGGTTAGATATGGATTATCTTTTGTAACACATGGGATTTGAGAAATTATGTTTAGGGACATGCTTTTAACTAACATAAATGTCCAAAATCATTTTTATTTCTCTAATGTCTCATAATTTTCACTCAACAAACATGTGTTTCTGCAATTCTCTGTTTCCTTAAAGTAAATGAGCATTGAAAAACATAGAGTTTATGTTTTTCCCTCAAAAATATATAATATTTAATAATTTGAACTTTGGTGAATTTTGGAAATAGCATGTTTTGTCCATTAGTAAATTGCCTCATCATCAAGCGCTTTATTTATATCCTAAAATTAGAATCCAATTCTCCTTCTTTGGGAGAGGACAAAACAGAGCAACAAAGCATTTTCTGAGCTTTTTGTAACAAATGTGAATTGTTACAGATTTGAATATTTTGAGCACAGAATTGCTTGAGACAATGTGCCTTTTATGGCTATGGTTAAGAGTTACTAATTTCTTTTATGTTGCTGTGATAAATTACAACAATCAAGGCAACTTATTGTAAGAAGTTTATTTGAGCTTATGGTTCTAGATGGAGCATCCATTATGGTGAAGTAGACATGACAACAAGTGGCAGGCATGGGGGCAGAAATAAGAAGTTGAGAGATCACTTCCTCACCAACAAAGCATGAAACAGAGTAGGGCAAGACTATGGCATCTCCAAGTCCACAACCAATGATGTACTTCCTTAGTAAAACTGCACCAAATCCCAAACAGCACCACCAACAGGGAGCCAAGTGTCCAAACACCCACACTGATGGGGGACATTTTTCATTCAAACCATGGCAGTGACCAAAACCAATATGCCTGGGTCCAGAAATATTCAATCAATAAACCTAGGAAGCATCTCCTAATAAAATTTTCAGTGAGAAATTACAAGCCATTTGTCTAAAATATTCGTTTTCAAAACTTAAGAATGGATTAAAAATCACCTTCTTAAAAACAGACTGTGGGGCCCTGTCCCAAGAGTTTCTGTCAGAGTAAGTTTGGGGTGGGCCTGAGAATTTGCATTTTAACAAGTTTCCCGGTGATGCTGAGACTGCTGGTCCGCCGCTCTAATGTGTCATCAATGAGATTCCAGCTGTCTAATTAGAACCATAAGCAGTGCGCTATTTGGAGGCACTTTCCATCTTAGTTAAGAAAGCATTAATGTTGAAGGGTATAGGTTTGATGAGATGAAGATAGGGAGGCACCATCAGCATATTGATGTAGTTCTGATTCCAAATGTCTCTCCGGCTCCCTGGTGGCCTCGCACACATGCTAAACAGGATGCTACTGACACACTAGCACTTCTCAGCCCTCAGTCCTTGGGGAAACCAGCCAATCACTCAGTGCTATCCTTTAAGAAGATGAGGGAAAATCTGTTAATAATTCCCTCCAGTACTTTCTGCAAGCTTAAATAGGTGAGATTAAATTTCACAGGATAGCAGAATCCCCCAAAATGCTGGCATTAAAGGCTGTTGGCAGATCAGACAGAACTGCCAGAATGCTGTAGGCTGTTGGGAATCCCTAAAAGGAGGCATGAAGTTCAGGACCCAAGAGACCTCTTCGCTTGATCAGTTTAAACAATAAGGTCAAGGAAGGACTTTGTAGTTGTCACTGATTATGGCCAGGAAGAGTACGGCTCAAAATTAGTTTTAATAACAAATTCCATTCACAAAGAACATTTCAGAGACCTTACTTAGTTTCAAAATAGCAGCAGAACATGGCAGACCCGTTACTCTTCTCTGTTGGAATGGCATCTCTGTGCTATGTCCTCTTTTGGTTATCAGCATAGCAACTGGTTTAATCAGACTTGGTTGTTATTAAAAATCTTTTAGTTATTTAAAGGATCGGCTGTCTTGATAATATTATTTTAATATAAATATCTGTGGCAGATAATTTAGTCCAATAGTCAAAAAATGTTTACTGTGATTTTTGAAATAATACATTTCCATTTTAAAGAATACAGCTATGAATTGGATCTTTTTGGAACAATACAACATATCCCATACTTTATCTTTTAAGGAGCTTGACTTAAAGTCCCCTCTATAGTATCTTTAAATATACAAAGAGTATAGCTTTAACACTATACTCTTTGTTTAATTCTCTGTATCTTGCCCTCGCCCCATCTTTTTTCTATCTATCTATCTATCTATCTATCTATCTATCTATCTATCTATCTATCTGTCAATCTATCTGTCAATCTATCTCTCATCTATCTAATTATTTGTATGAGTATCAGATGCTTCTTAGCTCTTATTTAATTATAAAAGGCAACAGCCTGGGACTATTTTTTAGTAAATAACCTGTATAAGCTCACAAATTTAATATCCCCCTAGAAAGGTGATGGAGCAGCTCCTGCGTGTTTGTCACCTGCACATCATTTGAGAGCAATTCTTCATGGACCATGATCAGGGACTGTTAGCAGGATTGGCCAAGGGGAGTTGAAACCAAACAAATAAATACACACAACTGCCTCCAGGCAAACAAAGTTAATTAATGACAGTTAGAGACTCCCGTGGTACTAAATAGTAAGTACATATTGAGTACTCCTTTTATTGCAGAAAATGACATTCTAGGAATCCGAATATGTTTACCTTATGGAAAGTTGTGTTGATACAGTGTAGTATGAGCATTTAGAAAGACATAGAAGTATTGCACTGAAAGATGGAGCACCTTGGTCAATGATTATAAAATAGTGTCTGAGTTTTCATCCATGGTGTCACTGTGTAACTACATTCTTTTTAAGTATCCTTCCTTTTCCCAAGTTTTATCATTTTAATATTCAGAGAAAAATATGAGAGAGGGGCCTGAAAACTGGCCGAGAGCCAATAAAAGCTCATGTTCATTCAAAATCATGTATTTAAAGGCTATGTTCAATATTCCATGGGATTTGTTGCATATGTTGGCTCTGGGTATCTATAGTGCTGGAAATGATTTATCTTTTAGAAATTTTTCCCAATCTCTTTAATATATATAAATCTCATATATATATGTATGTACATATATAATCTATCTATATCTATATGGATATAGATATATACATAGAGAAAAAGAATGTGTCACACTAAATAATGATTAATAATGTATTAATTTTAGAAGCCCCTGAATTCAATCATTTTTGCCTTAGTTCTTTAATATCTTTACTTTGTCATCTAAAAAAGAAATCTTAAAACGTAATTTTTATTATTTATTAACTTTTTGAAAAATAGCCTTACACTATAGTCTAGGGTAGCCTTAAATTTACTGTGTAGCCTTTCCATGCCAATTAATTCCCCTGCCTCACCGTCCTGGGGACTAGGCCCATAGACCACTTCCACCTTTCCTGAATTACTTTAATTTATTATTTGCATATATTAGTCAGTACTTAGCACCCAAAGAAGAGTAGTGGAAGAAAAGCACACAAAAATGACCATAAAAATTCCATCTTTTTATTGTAGCACTAAAAATTTAACCTAAAACCTTCAACTGTCCACACAAGCACTTTACCTCTGAACTACATATATATCCCTTTCATTAATTTGATACTGAAACAAGATCTTTCTCTACCACTAAGGCTAGCTTGGAATCTGTGTGAGTCAGCCAGGTGACTGACTTGTGAACAAGTATCCCCTTTTAAGTAGCTGGGATTTCAGACAAACCACTAATTTATCTTCACCCCTTTTCAAGTCTTGTTTTATTTTAAAGGCGTCATAACTGTCCTTGAAGGCTTTTCTTGAAGATAGGTGGGGGTTTGATGTTGTTGTTGTTGTTCTTTTTGATTTTCTGCAGTCTTTCTCTGTTATCTCATTAATTCATTTTTGTTTCTAGGCCTTGTATGGCCCACTATGCATTCTGTTACTTTAACCCCCACCTCACAGAGTTGTTATTTCTTAATAATAATCTCACAAATTAAAATGCAGGATCCTCCCATTGATTTTTTTTAGTCAGTTCATTATTTGACTCCAAATACAGAATCGTTTTCATTCAAATTAGTAAATCAGTGACCCATGTTAAATAAATATATTAAAAGTATCTTCATGTTATAAGTTTGCTTTAATTTGATACAAAATATTCAAAATGTACATACTATGCATTCACACACCTCAAAAATACTTTAGATATATTTCAAATAAATGATTACTCTTCAGATAAATTATTACTGCTAATTGAAGTATTTCATTTTCTCCCATTACATATGGGATGGTTACTTTTAGATTACAGCTTGACACAACCTAAAATAGTTTCCAAAAAGATTTTGATCCAGTAGTTATCTAGATTAGGCTGATTTGTGAATGATTGTCCTGGTTATTCATTGATCCAGACCATTTGGGGCGGCACCATTCCCTAGGATAGTCTCTGAGATATATAAAATTAAGATAACCAGCTAAGAGCCAACGAATAAGCAGGTAGCATGAATGTGCTTGCTTCCTTCGGCATTTAGCTCCAGGTGTAGTGTGAATAGCTATCTCAGACCCTTACATCTTTGACTTATCTCAAATAATGGATCATAACCTATAGTTGTAAGCCCCCCCAAAAACCCTTTGCATCACTATGTTACTTTTTTAGTAAAAATAGGACATACTATCAAATTAGGATCAAAGATTAATTATTTAAGGTCTTTCGACACTTAAAAGTTAACTATGTATTAAGAAAAAGAAGTAACAAAAACCAGAAAATGTGATGAAGCAATATATTAAAACATTAAATTTAATGACAATATATCAGAAAAAAATGAAGATTGACATTTTATGGGAGAAGACAGGATTGTGTCTTGTACAAGAATTTTAATATTTAGTCATTTCTGGATTGAAAAAGATAGCTCCAAGTCACCAAGTTTTATGGGAATAGCTTTTTGTGAAATATTACAATAGCAGTCAGGATTGCTTTACTCTGTCTAAATTTAAAGTGAAGAACAGTGAGATTTAGTCAGGTTTAAGGAAATGTCATCAATCATAAATGAATAGTGTAAAATATTCTTTTCTCCCTAGAAGTGATGTGTTTTATGATATCTGTGCAAAGCTACTCTATGTCTTCTCAATAATTCCTTACAATGCAATTCTGGGTATTGCACTTAAATACTGACCCAGTCCAGATAATGAGGACTCGGTTAGGGGGCTACTATATTTATCCAATGTTTAACACAGTTCCCATATGCAGTAATACCTCTTTATGTTCAAATGCTTGCATTTTGAAGAGTTTTAGGAAAGGCTTGCCTGACTGTACTGATTGTAGATCAAGCAGGTAGATGCTAGATTTTGAAATATAATACATTCTATTGCCTGTTCATTGCTAATTTGTGTACCAGAAATTATAAGGCAGGCAGCCAGAGTGCCAGTATGAATGAGGGAGTGGTCCAGAAGATTCCATCCCTTGTTGAATCACTGTTTGAAGTGTGTGGCTGTTGGGAGCTGGAGTGAAGCCCCAATGACATTGGATTGCTACTTAGCCATGGGCACAAGGACAGCATTAGTTCAACTCAGTCAGTTATCAAAAATAAAGAAAACCTAATTTTGAATGGGGAGACTGTTGAGACAGAATCTCAGAGCTCAGAGTTGCTGAGAACTTGAGGTTGGATATGATCAAAATACATTGTATCCATATATAGAATCTTCAAAGAAAAAATAAAAATATATTTTTAAATTATAAAATAGATAAAAGTTGTCTTATAAATTAAGGATTATAAGAGTACATGTAAGTACCTATTTTGCTCTCTGTCTTTCATCATCTCTTTTCTCTTTAAAGACCAAAATAACAAAGTGATTACATTTTAAAATCAGCCTAGCATGATTGGTACTACAAGACGTCAAGGTTTATTACTAATTTAGTGAGTAGAAGTAAACAAAAGGTGTCAGGTAGCCAAGAAGAAGTGCATTATCACTGACAGGTTTCATCTTGCAATATCACTGTTTTAATTCAGGTCATGCTGACTCTAAGAAGTATGTGTCGTTTCACCTTTCACACAAAAGAGTTCTATCCCAAAACTCACTTTTATAGTTAGTTACATAGTCCATACGACGGCGGAACTCCCTGCTCCATTGTTTATATTGAGGTAAACCCTACCCCAAACATGTCACAGATACGGATGCCCTCATTTGAAATCGCCAGGATTTATTCCTAGGTGCGTGTTTATAAGGGAATTTAAACAAGTCTCATTCTCTGTAGAGATGAGCTTCCTTCTTTCTTCTAGACTTGTTGCAAAAGAGAGAAGAGCTTCCATTCCAGAATTCTCTCAAAGCTAGCTCATTCCCACTAGATTAACATCACATTTAGCTTGAGTAGTGTGTTTTCTACTCTGTCATTTCATGTCCATTTTGGAAAAAAAGTCATTTATGTTTATATCAATTTTACATACAATAACTTATATGAGAAAGAGACTCACGGAAAAATAGAGAGAAAAACAGAGAGAGAATAGATACACATGACAAGTCATTTCATTGGAGATCATCAAATTATATTGGGAGTTATATGCACATCAGTATTGTTACAAGTTAAGAAGTTTGCTACATTTTCCAGTTGTAGCACAACTCATATTTTATCAGAGTCACTGTGTGTACACATGATGAATATTCTTGATAAACTAAATGTTAGGTTTCTGAATGTCCAGGCCAAGCCATTAACTTCCAAGTAACATTCAGGCTTGACATAGAACATAAACAGGTCAGGTCAGTAAGAACACCTCATACTTACTAGTCTCTCTCCATTGTTATGCCTTAGATAAGACATTAGCTTCAAATGCAAAACAGACAAATAGTCAAAAAGTCAAGGTGTAAGGTGTTATATGTGAATTAAAATATTCAAAATCGGAGCCTTCCACTGTAAGTCTCAATTTGATTGGTTCTATGTACCTAGCAATTTCCTTCTGAATGACAGGTTAGGGTGATAAGAGATTTCCTCAAACGTGACAGAGAACAAGGAAGATGATCCGATTTAAAGGGGATCATACATAAAGGGTCAGGAGTTTTGGTAAGCTAAATGAAAAAAATACCTTGCTTGTATTTACGAGAAAATACACAGAGAAGTATAGACAAATGCTTGGAAATGCAACTAAGATATGGCCATGTAGAGAACTGTTCGTCATGTTCTCATAGTGAGCATCATTGCTGATGTTTGACAATTTAAGACAAGTATTAATTTGTTACCTATGATAACCAATATCAATTTTATACATAGGAACTACAAAATACTGGGTTCAATTTATGCATGAATTGGACTGTGTAGCCATAAATATCTGTGGTATATCCAACAATTTCACAGTGATGAAATAAGATCTTTTCCAAGATTAACACTGGCCAAGGAAGATTACTAAGCAATTTTGATTACAAGAAACTTCATTTTGGTCTTGGTATTCTTATCAGATTGATGGTTAAATATACTGATCATAGAGATTTCATTTTATAAAGAATATTGTTTTTTCACTTTGCTTGTTAAACTTTGGCATAATTAGAAGTTATTCCAGAATTTAATATATGCTGGTTTTGATTCTGCTCGTTATGGTTTATAAGCTATGCTTACCTTGCCTATATGCAATCTAAAAATGAGTTGACATCATGCTTTTAATTATAGTAAATTAAGTTGTTTCATAATTTCTGCAGTATGATGCCTGTAATAATAATCAGACCAAATCATCACATTACGTAAAGTTAATCATTAAAATGATTATCATTATTGCATGCTGTAGTGAACTATTTTTATTTTACTTAGCTTCAACTACATATCTTTCCTAAATATGGAAGTAAAAATCAAAGCCAAGAATTTTTTCTTTTTTACTTGGCTTTTAAATACTGGAAAAAATGATGTTGCTCACTGCCATATTCCCTCGAGTAATTATCGGTGAGGATAAGAAGGGGGGAAGTTTGTGTGTTTGTTGGATCTACCAGTTGTCCCCATGTAAAAATAGTGTGATAGCTTGACTATGAAATGTCCTACACAGACTCATGTGTTAAACACGTGGTTCTTAGCAGTCAGTATTGTATAGAGAGATTCTGTGAATATTTGAAGATGAGATACATGCCTTGCCAAACGTTGTAGATTACTGCTGTCCGGTCCTGGGTAATTTGTTTGCCTTGGACACTTTTTTGTCTTTATATTTCTCTGTTAGTTTCTAACTCCCTACCTCCCAGTGCTTTCTGACCACCATGAGGCGAAAAGTTTCTTCTACTACAAGGTCCTATACTACAATGGTCTAGCCAAGCACAGGGGGCCAACAAATCAAGGACTGAATGAACCTTCTAAAAGGTTCTTTCATAAAATTTTCTCTCAAGGTTTTTGAACACAGTGACAAGAAAGCTAACTAACACATACAATTCTGCTGAAAATATGAATAGATGATATGCCATGACAGCTGCATTTTTGTACCAGTTTCTCATACTTCTTGATTATCAATGATCATTAAAAATCTTCAAATATGAAAATGACATAGCACTGTGTTTATGAATGACTTAGCTTAAAAAGCTGTCTTCTGTGAATTGCAGAATATTCATGTATACACATAGCAGATAACTGGTCAACCTGATCCATTAGTTCTTAATGCTAATTGACAACATAGAAATTACCATTTTATTTTTATGCCATTCTGTAAAGTAGCATTGTGGCTAAGTAGTATATCTTCTCCATAGCCATCTACTTATACTTGGAGTTTTTTTTTTTAACCCATTCACTGAAATCTACAGCTAGCTAGTTTTATTTTCATTTAATTTGAATATCTTCCAGGCTATTGTAATAGTTTATCAGTAACTCTGTTTTTTTTCTCTCTCTTGAAGAGTGTATTGCCAGTTCTTTGAACAGAGATAAATAGGATGGCATTCTGTCTTGATGCTTTTGAATGTAACATACTGGCTGCATTCATCTGAAAGAACACTTGTTTGAAATTATCTGTCATTGGCCTTTGAATATCACTTTTGGACACTGGAGACAGAAATTTTAATACTATATCCTCTTGGTATTTAGAGAGTTTTGTGTAGTAGTTTGCTATTTGTTATATAAAATTAAACACTTATTTTTCTTCCTTCACAGAGTATGATTTTGTCTCCTTATTCCACATGTGGAACCTGCTTTGTCCCTAATGTAGCCAATATCCAAGTTCAATAAGGTTCTTTTAACTCATTTATGGCATTGACTTTGTAAACTTATTCCTTGGTTCCTATCTTTCACAATTTTAAGGCACGCATGCATTTATTTGTACTGGGAGGCTTGACTCTCTTACTCTCTGGAAAATCTCTCTATTCCTCCAAATTCCTGACCTCTAGCTCTGTCACTTCCTGTCACATTTGTGTCATCGGATCTCAGAACACGACTCACAATCATACTGTGTGTGAAGCGGAGGAAGCCCAGAGTGAGTAAAGTCCCAAGTGAATGTGTGTGACTTCAGTCAGCCATGCCGAGTAACCCAAAGCCTCAGACCCCCAGGAAAACGGCAAAACCTTCCCCTGCAGAGTCAACCTCAAAGCAAATGGCAAAGCTTTCCCTTGGTCCTTGTGTGAATGTTGATGCTACATGAAAAACATTTCTACCATAACCCTCTCATCCTGATATTATGGTCTGAGAACTGCTCCCCTACAAGGACTGCTCCTAATGAGTCAGCTAAAACTGTGTCCTTGATACATCTCTATACCAAAACCCCTGCCTCGTTGATTCAACAGTATGCAGTAACCCCACCTCTGTATTCAATTGTGAATACTCAACATGCTAAGCCTTTGGGGTTACTTCCGTTTCTCCATCAGAGGGAACCAGTCCAGCAAACCCAGCATTTTCTGGGTGCCTGTCTTCAACCCGTAACCATTTGGCACTGTTCTTCACTGACCTAGTAACTGTCTTAAATATATGTGTGTGTGATAAAGTATCTTTAGCCACAACTTTAGTCAGCTCTTTAGTTTCTTAACCTATAATAGGTTATAAATTAAGTATGAAAAAGAATACCTGCTACTATCACTTGTAATTATCAGGCAGATCTAAGGAAAGAAATTAGGCTGACAAGATGGTTTGGGAGACACAGACAAAGTGACATCATGTCTGATGCGTGGAATTTAATCGTCAGGATCCACATGTGGGAAGGGAGAGTTATCTCACTCAAGTTTTCTTTGGACATCCACAGGGGTGCCATGCACCCACACACAATACACACACACAATCACACAAAATAAAATGAATAAAAATGCAATTTTAAATCTGAACATATATATATATATATATATATATATATATATACCCATGTTATATCCCTAAATTATCGAAAGGATACTTTACCTGATGTGTAATTTCACATGTTCATCTTCTAATTGCCCTAATATTTTATTTCCCAAGACAAGTATTATCATGATTTCAATATCCTCCTTCCCAACACAACATGAACACTTTCCCAATAAATACATATGTTCAGATGATATTCTGGGGGTTTCTCTTTACATTTCTCCCCTTGTATATAAAATGAATAATAGTAAATAAAATTGTTTTTGATAGCAAAGTAACTGCCACATGTAGTACGATAAAGGGACATACATATCAACAGGTTTGAGACGGGAATTCAAAATAATCTGCCAGAAGGGCAGTGTTTGTAATGCTAGGCTTAAGCACACTGTCAGGCAGGAGTTAAGGAAGCTAAATATCTTTCTTAAAACTTGATCCCTTTTTTTCTTTATTTATTTTTGAAAGTCAGCTACACCCACAAAAACACAGACAATAGATAATCTCACAGCAGCAAATTCCAAAAAAGGGAAGCTAAATATCTTTAGGAAATTATCAACTTTGTCTTATTAGAAAATTATGCTGTAGTAGGATATGGATTAAAGATGAAGGGCCATGAGCTAACATAGAAAGCATACAGGCACGTGCCAGTGATAGGGTGTGGTGTAAAAGTAGAACAGACCTGCTGCCAGCTCAGCTGTTCACTTCTGGCTTCTACAAGTTGTTTTATTGTACATGGATAATCATTATCATTGCCTTACACTGAATTCTCTTGACCGGATCCTGCATCTCATTGTAAATAAAAAGCACCTGGAGTTCTTCCCAGCTTCCTAGTTGGAGCTGAACCCCAGAACATAACAGGGGAGGCTGCCCATGACAGCAGCTATGAACCAGTCAAACTAAGGCACACAACATGCTCATCCTGAGATGAAGCCTGAAAGAGTTGACGCAAACATATCTGGCTTTTGTTTCCTTCCTCCTGTTCACAGAAAATATGGTCAGGCAGGTGAACTCTCCGAATTTTGTATTCCTCAAGCAGTGTGAACCACAATCCATACTTTAGAATGTATAGATTAACGAGAAAAAAGAAAACTTAAAATTATGATATAATCTGAATAGGTGTTGGAATTCAGTTTCTTTACAACCAAAACATGGAATTTTAGGTCCTCTAAACCTAGGATCTGTGGGAGAAACATGCTGAGGAAAATCTTAAGGGTTTTTTTTTATTTGCTAGCAATATCTAATTTTATTTCTGAATTTAGAAGCAACTTTGCTAAATACCTTAAGAGATGGTGTACTCAAATAGATGAAAACTGTCAAATAGACAAGAAATAAAGAAAAGGCAAAACCTGTTGTAAAGGAACCTACCAGGCATACTCTGCAATACCAGGGGCATAGTTCTGTATTTTACTTAGGCCCTTCCCAGAGTCTAAAACAATTATAAATACACTTGCTAGATAGGCTTATTCAATCCATAAACACTGGCAATGTCATTCACTCAATTATGACATTATGATTAAATGTTAATACAATTCCTCATTCTTGAAACGCCATAAACTTGTTTCTTGTGTTACATTATGCAAATGTCACAAAGGGGATACGGAAAACATATCTTACATACCATACTGTTTTTACGATTTTGATCATTTAAGAGACAGCTTGCCTCTAAAAAAAAAATCATACGTTCCTCAGGAAAGTTCCCACCAAGAGCCCACCTGCCTTCTACAGGTATGGGAATGGTCTCTGTGGTGGCACATTTTCTACTGTGTGTGTGTGTGTGTGTGTGTGTGTGTGAGAGAGAGAGAGAGAGGGAGAGAGAGAGAGAGAGAGAGAGAGAGAGAGAGAGAGAGAGAGAGAGAGAGAGAGAACTCAGATTGTTTTGATAAATGCCTGGGTATCATCTAAAACAAAGGGTGGAATAATAATATAAGGAAATATGAATCTTTTGTGTGAATGGGCAACCTCTACAGGCACAAAGTAAGCAATTCCTATTTGGTGAGAGGATGAGTCACAGATAAGAAGGGAGCTCAGGGGGTCTGCACTTGTCTTTCTGATTTTTTTCACTGATGCCCCTCATGACTATACTGTTATAAAAGGGAGAAGGAATTATTTTCCATACTTACTCCAAGCATCTCTTGCTTTCTTTCCCCAACTCCTATTCTAATCATGTGTTTGCATAGATTTGTTTGTCCACTTTCTTGATATTTCTTTCTAGTTCAGTTATATGCATCTAATTAATAATTTGTTTTTTTTGAGACAGGGTTTCTCTGTAGCTTTGGAGGCTGTCCTGGAGCTAGTTCTTGTAGACAAGGCTGGCCTCAACCTCACAGAGATCCGCCTGCCTCTGTCTAATGAGTGCTGGGATTAATGGGGTGCACCACCGCCCCAGCTGATAAAAAATATTTTATGTTTAACATGATTGCAAATAGAGTTTATTCTGCAAAACTAAGGTGTTAGGAGCCCAGATTAGTGCAGTTGAGAATGTCGCACATCACCAACTGTAGACCATTTAAATAAATAGGATTTGAGAGGGTCTCTTTCTGAGGTGCTGGAAATGAACCCAGGGCTAACACCTGTTCTTGAACTGCTCTGCCGCTAAGCATTGTTCCCAGCTGGAAGTAACTTATGTTACCATGTTCTACAAATTTCTTTGTCTCATTTCAAATTCAAGACTCCCATGAGCAAGCAGCTAACGCCTGAAATTCAGCTTTGGTGGAAAAAAAAATCAAACAAAACCTTCATATAAATTCAAACATTATAACCTCTTAACATGCAAATTGAGTTGAAAATCACCTATTATCTATGATAGTCAGCATTTCTCACATTTTATTTATGAATTCTTTTGTTTTAGATGGAACTCGCTAAGGAAGAAAAATGTGAATTTTTGCCTTTCCTTTCCCCACGGAAAGTTATAGTCAAAGATGGGAAAATTGTGGCAATGCAATTTGTTCGAACAGAGCAAGATGAAACTGGAAACTGGGTTGAAGATGAAGAGCAGGTGGTGCGCCTGAAGGCCGATGTGGTCATTAGCGCCTTTGGTTCTGTCCTGAGTGATCCCAAAGGTAAGACATTCCTAGGAGCCCCTGTGTGTGATGCTGTAGGTGTTGTTTTATGGCTCTAATAGTTCCCAACTTTTGGCCACTTTTGCCTATCTTAAAATTCACCTCACTTTGCTAGTATGGACTTCAAGCAATCTTGATTGAAAAGGCTTAGAAGTGTTATTACCAAATATATGGAATTAATTTAAAGTAAGGAGAACTGAAAAGAATGTGAATCTTTAAGCTAATGTCCAAAATACATATTCTATTTTATAATAAGGTTTGCCTTGTTTCCTATAAAAGAATGGCCTTTCTTCAATTAGGGTAGAATAAAAAGATGTAGCTGAAAAATTGGAACAGTCAGTTTTAAATGGTGCAGAGAAATTATGATGTAATAAAAAGCAGAAACTTAGATTCCGTATTTATTACCAACACCATGGCAAACCATCTCTCTGAACACGGGACACCAGCATTATCCTTTAGAAGTTCAAATTCCTGTCATTTCATCTGAATGCCCTAACTGGCTATGCAGAGGAAAAATAAAATGTTTAGGCATATCACGAGAGAGGGAATGTTTTATATAACATTTCAACCCCATAGTTGTCAGTCAACTGAGAGACCGCCTTGTGTTGGAGCTCTCCCACTCTGGTCCCATTGTAAATGAAAGCTGAAATACCAAGGCACCTTCATTTTGCAAATCTTTACCTTTCAATTCACACTATTGAAACGACAATTATCACTTTTATTTTCTGAAGGGAAAATAAAAGGCTTTTCTGCTGTTCAGACGTTCACTGCGAACAATAATAACAGAACATCTAAACCTGACACGTCTGCCTATAATGCTTACTGTATCCATGTGAAGCCTGGAGGAAATGCATGCATGCAAATACATATTTTTATGCAGCAGATAGGTAAAGATTCAAGCAGTCACCAGGCTTTTTTTTTTCTGCAGGACACGCAACATCTTGGTATTTAAAATCATCCAGATGTTTAATGTCATCAAGATAAATGTTTTCAAATGGCAGAATGATGGCCTGAATTTGTCACTTTCCATATAGATGCTTGTATAAAGTGTAGACACAATCACTGTGTGCTTTGTGTATTCGTTAACTGAGTTTATAAAGGAAAAATGAACAGTGCAAGTTATATTCAGTTATCTAAAATAAAATGTTCTCTGCAAAAAGTAAGATGCCAGTGAAGTCTAGGTAGCAATTCTACTTATGAGTCATGTATCAAAATAATTTGTTGTTCAGTCACTAAATTTATATTTCATGACTGGCAGTCGAGTATTTTTAAAAGTATTATTTTGTAATCAAGACAGATTATCTTGCGCCTCAGAACACAGGAAACAGCTTTTATAAACTCACTATTATTTTAAAGCTTAGGTTTATGTATGTGTTATTTGGCTGCTGACATTTTGTTGTTGTTATTGTTCGAGACAGTCTCTCACTATGGATCTGTTACTGCCTTTGAAGTTCTAATTCTTCAGGCTCATCCCTATGAATTCTAAGATTATAGGCATGCACTGCCAGACTAAGTTTTGTTAATGAGAATATATATGTGTTTATGGACATGTGCATCAAGAAGGAGATAACTAATTTAATATTTAGTGTTTAATTTATGGAGTAGAAAAAATGATATGGTCAATTCTAGAATTTCGTGCTTATTCTAGAATTTGTGCATTTTGTTTTCTGTGTCTGTTTCTTGTGGTACTTCACATGGCTTTTAGAATTCCTAATGGCTATTTAGAGAAGCCAAGAAAAGCATGGTGCCCTACTAGGGTGTCTTTTTCCTATCCTGATTTGACATGGAATAAAATGCTTAGAAATTGTATCCTAATGCACAATCCCATGTTATACTAAGGTCTCTCGGGGTTTCTAAGGACAAAGTGTTACTTTCCAAATGATTGGGCAGCTGGAATTAGCTGTGATGTTGAACAGCATTCTTGTCCTTTTTTCTGTTACTAGTGGGCCGTGTCTAGACTGAAGTTTCCAGGATGTTGCTGTCCTTATTCAAAGAATTGACCCCACAAAAAAAGGCACACAAAAATCACAAAATAGCAAGAACCTTGTTCCATATAAAGAATAGCATAGATCTGAAATGTTCCCCAAGGGAGCAGGGACGTATATGGGAAAAGTGTTCAAACGCTGTGATAGTTGTATGTGCTGCCATTTATGAGGTAGACTAGGAGATGGAATTGTGGGCCTTTGGGGGCTTAGCACAGGCTGTTCTCTGTTGCAATCAACTGGCTTGGACTCTGCTAGGTTTTTTCCCCCTAATGAGAATATTATTCCTTGTAATGCACCTGATTTTAATCATATGCATATTGAATAGACATAGGCATAAAAAAATAAATAGTGGCTTCTCCTAAATTTCTCAGTGGACACAGTTTGCCTCACTGTGCATCCACCAAAACCCAGTGCAGTCCATAAAGGTCCATTGGAGAGCCTGGATATGTTCCAGCATGTGCTTGAAACCAATCAGTCCAGTTAAACTCAACACAGGTTGCCAGATGTTTTATTTGGAGAATAGGGTGTGTTTATATTATGCATATGAGAGTCCTCAGTTGTCAGCTCCATTGATGGATGGATGTGTCCATACCATAAGCCAACTGGAGAACCAGGCTCTTCTGTGCTTTCGCGTGTTTGTCTGGTTTGCTCCTGTGCACTGTTTTCAATCCTAATGAGGGGTCATGGGAAACTATTTAGAACTGGTAAAGGAATTTGGGTTTTAGAACTTACCCAGGAAGACCGTTTAAACTCATAATAATAATAATAGTAATTTTAAATTGAGAAAATCTTCACATGCACATAAATATTCTGGGTATACTGAAACCAGTTTCCTGGAAGAAAGCTGCACGTTTGGAAAAGAAAAGATAACCCTTTTCTACCCGAGTTTGTTCAATCCCAATGCCTGTGGAGTGTGAGCTTCAAATGATTACCGTGAATGCGGTACACATTTTAATGCACTCATCAATAACTGTGTCTCAAAATGTTAGGTGTTCTCGTCACTTTTTTTTCTCTTCTTCTTCCCAAATTTAGTTTGCATAGACTCGATAAGTTGCACAAAAACACAGAAACAGCATTTCATACCTTATGCCGTTTTATCTATTTGACAATGTTAGATATTTCTGTTTGAAATGCTCTTCTCCAAATCACTTAACCTTTCTAAGGTTCAGCTCTTCATCTATCAAAACAACAACAAAACCAAGCATAATGAAACCATCTCTCCCTATCCTGAAAGAAGACTGTCAGAAGTAAAATGAAGGACCGGGAAAGTGCCTTGCAAACACAACTATAAACAGACTATTATTGTTTATGTCGTTCCGGGTTCCTGCATTTATCTTTTAGTTATTTGTAAGCCTGTCACTGACTTCCTCTCTCTTCCTGCTGTTATGTATAGTCCTTTCCAAAGTCCAGGGGTTGCAAGTTAGTTGAAGGACCACCCTCAAGAGGAAAACTTAGTGAACAGTATTACCAAAAAGTCCTTCAATATGCTTGGCTGTTAAAGAATAGCAAATTATAACTATTTTGAAATTCTTTCACACCCAAATCAGAAGAGCTGTCATCAAGAAAAAAATCAGAGGCTGGCAAGAATCCAGGGAAAGAGGAACACTATACACTGCTGTTGCGAGTGTGAACTGGTAGAGTCGCTGTGGAAATTGTGCAGAAGTTCCTAAGAAACTGAAAAGAGCACAGGATCGAGCTATCCCATCTCAGGATAAGTGCCAGGAAGAATCTGTATTGGGGAACCATAGATCTATGTACACATCTATGTTTATTGCTTCTTGTGTTATGAACATTAGCTATAAACTCTTATTCTTAAACATCCAGTGTTTAAGATTTTTTATGTACAATTTATGTATCAATTGCTTTGACTACTCATATAATAGCAATAATTAATTCCAATGAAAATTTCAAGGAGTTATTTAGTTCCTTAAAATTATAGTAGCATTGCCGGGCGGTGGTGGCACACGCCTTTAATCCCAGCACTCAGGAGGCAGAGGCAGGCGGATCTCTGGGAGTTCAGGGACGGGCACCAAAGCTACAGAGAAACCCTGTCTCGAAAAACCAAAAAAAAAAAAAAAAGTATTGTAGCGTCTGACATATTAATACTCAATACACATTCACAACTACACTTATGCACTTGACTTGAACTGACCATTCAGGGATATAAATTTATTAAAACTATTTTATTAAACCTATTTTCTTCTGAGAAACAGGCCAGTTTATTTTATTTTTCTAAGAAAATGTAATTTTTTTTTCATTCCCTGACAGTAACTCCCCCCCCCCCTTGTTTGGCATAAACTATTGCATTTGTTATAATTCGATGACTAGTTGACTAGTTAGAGTTTGTCTAGTGTATCAGCTCAAACAAGAGCTCCAGAGCCAGGCTTCGCCAGGCTGTTCTTATGGATGCGTGGCTCCGTCCTTTTCACATTTTTCCTCTGAGGAAGCTTCTTCAAACTTCATGATCCTTTTGTATCAGGGGCTGAATTGGTATCTACAACCTAGTATCACTTTAAACATAAATGAAATAATATCTGTAAAAAGGTTGTATGCAGAATTAAAGCATCTCATGAAATTAATATGATTTTTGTACAACAAATATTTTAATAACTAAATCATGTTTTATTACACTTTCATTATAAATGTTGTGCAGACATGAATGCATTGAAAACTCAGAATGTCATCATCATCTTGAAGCCTCTGTCAATTGATCATTTGATATATTTTGTTGGCTTTATTAGTGAAAAGAAAATCCCACATTTTTAATGGTCTATAACATTTTAAGATTTTTACTTTCGAATATGATGGTTGCCTTGGGTACTGGAGCAATTTTCTTTATGTAAATTCTTAGTTGCAGAGGTATTTATTTTGTGTGTTCCAAAAATCAGGTATTTGAAGAGCAAAGCAATTTAAATCACTTTGGATTTTCAAACTGAAAACAGATTTTATTAGTTTATTTATTCTAAGGGGAATGCTTGTTTCGGAGATGGAGAAATGAAGCACTTCTGAGGATTTAAACCCCTGAAAAGTAGGAGGTGATATGAGTTTTAAAACACAAGGCTTGGAAAGAAAGAAAGCACAAAAGATGATGGCCGATTTATGTGGTTTGCATGCTACAGGGAGCAGGGACTTGGACCCTGAGCTCTGAGGAACAGAGCCGGGGGAGGCCGACCTCCAAGGGAAGGAGTTTCTACACAGCATCAAGGCCTGCAGTTTCTGCTCTTCGCAGCAGGGACTAGAGCTAACAAGCACAATGCCCAGATCTTTCTGAATCTTTAATGCAGCCCTTAGAAACCAACTCCCTTGATGGCATTAATTGCAATTAGCTGCATAAGGGAGGGTTTTGTGGAGGAGGGAGAAAGACAGTTTTAAAATCACTCATCGATCCATTAGAAGGCCCTTAGAAAGGTCTTTGAAGCTTTGTGGGAAAGTCAAGCTTTCTATGGAAACCAGCTTCAAGTGTGGTGCGGAGTCCCCTTCTTCCTCCAGGAGGAAGGGTGCAGGTCATGACTTAATTGTGTTCATTCTGACAGTCAGAATGAGAAATTGACAGGCAAGAGATGATGTGCCTGAGATCTTAGCAAAGTGAAGATGGAGACTCTGGGGTTTTCAAAAATGGTCATCTTTTGTTTACTGGGAGAAATTCTCTAATATTATTTTCATGTGAGCTCCAGATGGGTCAAATGCCAAGCAGTCATTGTTATTTATACTATAAGAGACTTGAAATCAGTGTTATATTTATATTAGAACTTATTAAAATATTATTTATTGAGTAATTAACCAACGGAGGTAGAGCCCTAAGATTTTTCAGGACCACTATGTCTGTTATTTATTTGATGTTCTAAATGATAAAGCAATTTTTTTTTCCAGAAATTGGTGGCAGCACTTAGAAGGAATTTTATTTGGCTTTTAAGCCCTTTGACTTGCAGTTTGCTTAAGTCCCCTTCTTCCTTACAAAAAAAGCAAAGAGAAAAGATGATGAATGAAGTACCAATTTGAAAAAGTATCAGCTCTGCTCTATTGTATACATTTCATTGAATGTATGGTATAAACTTCAAAGAACAGATAGAACACTGGATTTTCTTGCCTGGTGGGAGAATATTTTTAGCTATTGCAAAACCTTGAAGGAAGTGGCTTCCCAGTGGTCAGTGATAGATAAGAATGATTGGGGTGGACTCCAGCAGTCAAGTGGTCAGAACAATGCACCATACTGGGTGTATTACGATGGAATCATTTGCCTCCAAGTTTTCTCATTTGTATTTTCAAATGTACAAGAAGGAATAAAAGAAACATAGTGTTCTGGCTCTGTTGTTCCAGGTGCTTGTTTGCTTATGAAGTTCTGACAGCCTGCTATCTCAGACTCTGAGCTAGGAGGTTCTGGGGAGAAAGTGGGGGAAAGGCATACGCACACTGTACTTCCAGAAATGCAGTTTAAAGGGAAAAAAAAACCTACTTCGAATCAATGGATTCGGAAGGAATTTAGTGTCTCAGGGAAGCACAGAACTGAGCAGGAGGGCTCAGGAAAGATTCTTGGAGGAAGTGGGTTAAAAGTTGAAGCCCGAATGATGTGTAGGAGTTTCCAGGTGGAGTGGAGGTGGAAGGGAGGGAAGCCACGAGAAGATTATGCAACGTGCTTAACACCACACTGTTAGATTAAGTAGTCATTTTACAGTCATTTAAGAAAGCTGCTTCAAAAGTATGTCTTTAGAGAGTTGTCGGCAGCCTACTCATTCCATGCATGTTCTTATCTTTATAAAGGAAGGTATGAATTTTTCACTTTCATTAGAACTTCGTTATTTGATGGTTTCTACCATGCATCCTATTATTAATCTCCTTGCAGTGTACCGTTGTTTAGGGACTGCTGGAAGCCCATTCATTTGCGGGGACTTCAGACATGCCTGACTAAAGGGAAGTCTTTACCTGCCAACCTACAGATAGAAATTATCAGATACACATTGCCACAAAATATGGTAATCAGATCTGAAGTGGTTTCTATAAATGAGCAGACATTTTCCTGTTGGATGAAATACCACATACAAAACCACTAGCTGACAAGATACCTTCATGTGGTCAGACAATGAATGGGAGAGACTCAGTTGAAACAGATGGCGTGGTTATGTAAAATGGGAAGTGGGCAGGGATAAGATGACAGGAATTTTTGCGACAACTTCCTATTGAGTCAAAGGACTGCATGCTAAGATAAATTTGTTGTTGTTGTTTTGAAATTACATTTCAACCAACCAGGTGACAAACTGATTAAATGCTTTAGATGTTTGGGATATCTTTATCTCAAACAAGATAGATAGTGTTGCTAGATGCGTTCTATCTGTATTTTAAACGATATTATTCAAACTAGGAGTTTGGAGTCAAAGGGTTACCTTTGATTGGTGACTCATGCATGCAGGCAAGTGTGTTTTCTGTAAGACATCTTTCTTGTGTTAGAAATTTATTTACTCCTCTTTAGGATATGATTCCAGAAAGTAGAAGGAAGCTGCCCTAGTAATATGAGGGAGAAGCTATACACAAATCGCAATTCCCAAGCAACGTGGACAAAACTTAGGAGTACAGCAGGTGGGATCCTGCTGGCGATGCTTGTGATGTGTTGCAGCTGGAATTTTTTAGTTTAACCAGCAACTGAAAATAGGGATGGAAGCTAAGTAAGACAAAAGAAAACTGAAAAACAATCTTTCCGAATTTTTATAATAATTATATTTAATTTGCCTGTCTGCCCATTCGTTTTTGAGACAAGTCCTTACTTGTAGTCCATGACAGCCTCAAACTTTCTCATGTATGCTTGTGTAGATGGGACTTAAGCTGTTGTTCCTCAGATGCCATCCAAGGCATGCTTGTATAGACGCAGCTTTAATTGTTGTCGGATGCCATCCTGCATATGCTTGTACAGACGTGACTTTGGTTACTGTCCCTCAGATGCCATGACTTCAGTTACTATTCCTCAGAGGTCGTCTAGCATATGCTTGTGTAGACGTGGCTTTAGCTGTTGTTCTGCGGATACCATCCAGTGTATTTTTGTGTAGACGTGGCTTAGTTCTGCAGATGCCACCCAGCATATGCTTGTGTAGAGGGAGTTTTAACTGTGGTTCCACAGATGCCATCCAGTGCATTTTCCTCTAGAGACAGGACTTCTCACTTGTAGGTGCTCACTAAGTAGGCTAGTTTGGATCCCTCAGCAGGCAAGAGACAGAATTCACCTGTGGCTCCCCAGTGCTGGGATTACAAGCACATACCACCAAGTACTATTTTATTTTTTTTTTGTTTTGGTTGTTGCTATTGTTTTAATATTTATTTTAATTTTTCAATAGTTCTTTGAAATTTTTATAGAACATGTTTTGATCACGTTCCCCAAACTTCTCAGATGTACCATCCTTCCCTTCCCAACCAACTTTCGGTTATTTTTTTTTTCTCCTCATCAAAGACAATTTGTACTTCCCAAATTTTCCTGGATATGTGGCCTTCTGCTGTAGCATGGTTGATTTGTCAGACTTTATGCTTGTAATAAAACTAAGCCTTCCTTTCCCAGCAGCTAAGGATTGCCAAACCCCCCTCAGCTAGGAGCGGGCTTTGTTCAGTTCCCTTTCCCATGCTGAGATTTGGTCAGATTTAGGCCTTCAGCGGTCTTGTCGTGTATGCAGTTGCCACGCTCTGTGCAGAGACCCTGTTTCCATCATCATCTAGTACTACTAGCTCCTCTAATGATTTTCTTCATGGGTTGGAAGAAAATGGACCTCGTGTTCTCATGCTAACAAGACAAACCCTTTACTGACAGGTCTATCTCTATAGCTCTTGACCCTCAATATTTCAATCCTCCCTTGGCTTCCTGTGCTGCTGGGACTACAAAAGTGCTCCAAGGCATCCAGTCTCATTCACCTGACTTTCCACTGCCGTATCTTATTTCTTACAGTGGGGGCTATTATTCAGTGAATGGACTGCTAAATGTAAGCTGTTACAGCAATTTCTTATGGAAGTATGATAGATGAATATAGTAGAATTTATTTTGGACTCCCAGCAGCAGCTCTCCTGCCATACTATGACACTTTTATGTGATGATGGCAAGTCTCTTGAAGTAATGACAGCAATGTTTTATTTCATGGTACTGTGCTCCCTCCACCATCCAATGCATATGTACCCTCGCATTAGTATTTCATTTTAAAATGTCTGCATATGCTAGTTGGTTGGCTCAGTGATGAGCATAACCCATCTTACTCTATTCTGCACCTTGCCTTGCTTTTAATTCTATTTTGGACAAGAAGAATTTCCAAGAGGCTACTAGGAAAACTGTATCTATTTTCTTAAAAATTGCCTTTTTTTATCAGAAAGATTTTTTTCCTGGCTAGATTTATTATCTTTCTATTATAAAATAGTCTGCCCAGACAGAAGGATGGAGGTTGGAATTGCAAGCCAGTCCTGGCATTTCTGCAGAATAACCATTGAACATAATGGAATCCTTGCACCGTTTTCCCTTAGAATGATTTTAAAGGGTAGAAGTGATGAGGAGGGAGGTCAAACTGATAACAGTGTTGAAAGTGATTTAGAATCAACATCACATCACTTACAACTGCCGTAGACATCCGTTTGAAGCGCGACATGATATTTCCGTAATTATTTTACTTCCTTTAATAACTGCATAGGAATAGGTTTGTTTCCCCAGTGGATCGCTCTGTTCAGAGCCTTTCCTTATCTTTATTTTCCAGGTTTCACTAGTGCTTGATACCATATGCATTCTTACAGGGAGACAGTGTATAAATCAAATCAAAGTCATTTTCCATCAAATCAAAGATTACATAGAAGAAGCAGAGCAGTGGTATGTAACAAGTTTTGTTGGGGAAAGGAGGCAGAAAATGGAAAAATAACATAATTGTTTCAGAGAACAGAAATCATAAAATATAGTTAGCAATATTCAACATATAGTGAATGCTATAGAAGCCTGTACCTTCTTGACCAGGTGTTATTATATTTGTTTTTTTTAAATACTCTTTACCTATAGTGTAATAAAATGCTACTCTGAAAAATAAAAAAATATGTTTATTCATCAATAATGATATAATAACCAAAAAATAAGATTTTCAGTGTTTTCAAATTCCTAGCTTTTTACCTTTGAGGTTCAGGGATAATAAAAAAGTATCCCTGGTATTCTTGGATTTTTCAAAAATGTCTTTTGAAGATATTACTAACCACATAATGGCTCCCTTAATTAAGATATTTCTTTCCTTGCTCTCATCTCTGTCCCTCCTCCATCTCGACCATCCCATTCCTTCAAGTTCTCCTTACTCCTCCCCTTCTCCTATCCTCTTCTTTTCCCACCTTCTTTGCTTCCCCCACCCCTGTGCTCTCAATTTTGTCAGGTGATCTTGTCTATTTCCAATTTCCAGGTGGATCTATATATGATTTTCTTTGGGTTCACCTTATTACTTAGCTTCTCTAGGATAATGAACTATAGGCTCAATATCCTTTGCTTATAGCTAGTATCCCCTTGAGTGAGTACATACCAAAAACATCTTTTTGGGTCTGGATTACCTCACTCAGGATAGTATTTTCTAATTCCATTCAAAATCTGGCTCTAAAGAAATTCCCGGAAATCCACAAGGATGACACCAGCTAAGACCCTAAGCAATAGAGGAGAGGGATCTTGACTTGCCCTGTAGTCAGACTGATGAATATCTTAAATATCACCATAGTACCTTCATCCAGCTACTGATAGAAAGAGGCAGAGACCTGCATCAGAGCACTGGACTGAGCTCTTAAAGTTCAGTTGAAGACTGGGAGGAATGAGAATGTGAGCAAAGAGGTTAAGACCATGATGGGTTTATTCATTATAACAGTCTGCCTGAGCTAATGCCAGACTGGGAAGTAACAAGCATAGGAACAAGATAGTCCCTCTGAATGTTTTTGACAGTTGCATGGCTGAGGCAGACTTAGGGGCCACTGGCAGTAACACCAGGATTTACCCCTACTGCTTGTACTGGCTTTTTGAGAACCTATTCTCTTTGGATGTATACCTTGCTCAGCCTAGATATAGTAGGGAGGGCCTTGGACCTTCCACAAAGCAATGTGCCTTACCCTCTCTGAGGATTGGATGGGGGTGGGGTGGGAGAGTGTGTGGAGGGAATGGGAGGAGGGGAGGGGGTGGGAACTTGAATTGGTATTTTTTAAAAATCTAATAAATTATAAAAAAGATATGCCTAACAATCTTATAATTCTATAATTTGTATAGATATAATTTTGTTTACATAATAGTTATTGAAAACTGTATCCTATGAAAATATTCAAGGAAAGCATAATTTAAAATTAGTTCAGGTTGTAGAATAATATAACAGCCTCTAATTTAATCATAGATGACACTGTCTATTTATAGACTTATTTTACACTGAAAATAAAATATTATTCTTAAACCCAATGTTTTTTTCAAAATGTAAAACTATGCTAAGTTATTGTGATAGGTTTTGTTAAAAGTTAGTACAATTATAAAGTAATGAATGATATGGAGTGTTTACTAATATTGTAACTAATAAATATTTTGTTAATAGCTCTAGACTTATATTCTTTGTTGAGAGGATGATATATGAAAAACGAAATGTTCATCTAAAGTAAGCTTTATCTAAAATTGGCTTAATGTAGACATTGGTGTTCATGTACATTTTGATTAACAGAAAAGTCATGTTTAATTGTATTTACTATTTAGTGCCACTTATAGATGTGACTAAGCAAGTCATCACTCTTGACTGATCCAGAACACTTCCATATATACTAGAAACAGCTTCCTGTGATTATCACCTGTACTATCCACCTATACCAACTGCCTGTTTACCACAAGATGGTTCATGAGTTGGGCAAGCGGCTGGAGATTGAAACACACACAGAGAAGGAGACACAGGTCATCCTTGAAATAAGAATACCCCTTTAATTGTGTTCCAAGTCAGCTTATATAGGTCTCTCCTTTACTAATGCCATGTCCTAGCTCTCAAGACTTTTCAACTGCAAACCCACCCGAAACCACTCCCCTGACATTAGGAACTCTTGAGGGTGTGGTGCTTAGAGCAGCTGCAAGAAGGGGAAAACAAGCTGTTTACTCCAGTAGGCAAGGGGTCATAGAAAATTCGGAGTCCAAGGGTCTGCAGTTCCCAACAGTCACCCTATGCCTTTTTTTTCATTTTTTTTAGGCACTAGCAGATATTGTTTATAGACAGGAATATTGACATTCAGTCTTTGTTCCAAACATGGTTGCAGCTTCCTTCTTTGTTTAGAATGCAGTTGCTATGAGAGGAATATAGGACTGGACCATGCCTCTTCCTCAGTGCTTTCTCCCTTTCCTGCTCACTCTCATCCATCCAGAGAGCATCACCTCTAATCTACAAGTGCTATAGTCTCACCTCATGCTTGAAGATTCTGTATTTCCTCTTCCTGGAATGTTCAGCCCTCTGCTTCTCTACCAAATGGGTTCATTATTGCCCTCCATTCTCCAGTACTGATATCATCTTCCTAAAGAATGCTTTCTTGGAACCTCCTTGCTACTAGGATCTAAAACACCAACCCTACTTGTCATCACAAGCTCTATTGTCTGGAAATAATCTTTCTCATGATGTTCTCTCTTTAAGCTGTTTCTCCATGATGTGATTCCCTATGTGCTTATTCTATATTTTTGTTTGTGTAAAGTATAATCCACTTGGACTGGTCACTTACCTTTGGCTTATAATAGTACCTACATCAATATATAGAGCAACAGCAATAGACAATAAATGTTTGCTAATTGGATAAATGAAACCAAGCCAGTTCTTTAATTTTTTTCCTTTGTTTTCATTGCTAAACTTTCAGTAAGATTGGCCCACAAACACCATCTTATGTCTTTGCAACACCCCTTGTCCTTAATGCATTTCATTGTGTCTTTTGTTGCTAATATATTACTGCTCATCGCACTTCATTTTAGGAGACCTTGTGACTTGCTTTTTTATTTTTCTCTTATAGCTGATCATTTCTAAAACTGCCTCACATGGATAAGAAATGTTTTGGTTTCATTTGGTTCTCATTCATTTGAAAAATCAAATGAATCTTTCTTTATTTTAGTTTGAGTTACTCTTGCTGCCTGTTTTGCATGCTTGATTTGATTTTTTTTCACCTGTACTTTTCTTCTTCCAAAACTTTACATATCCCTCGACTGCATCTAAGGTGCAGTCATCTAAGATGACTCTCAGATGTGCATATATGCCTCCAAGTTCTGTAGAGATCTCGAATCTACATGCCTAGCTGATTTGCTCTTTGATTTTGGATCTTAAAAGTAGGACCTTGGCAACTTACCTGTATTGTGATGATATTGAGATATATAGCTACTCTGTTGGGTTCCAATGAGATAATGTGTGCCTGACAGCCCAGAACCAGCCACAAGTTTACAAAAGCACTCTGTAACAGTTTCCAATACCATCATCATAAATACTCTGAAATAGAACTTTGGTCAATACCTAAGATATATCCCAACTGCGTGAAACTCAACTGGTTCCTGTATGTTGAATTGCACATTTACTAATGTGTAACATTTGCTTAAACCCAACTCTACTATGTGTTTTAAATTTGCATTGATGTGTGCCTACTGACAATTGACAAGGAGGAAAAAAGCTGTAAGATGGATATCAAAAAATAACATTAATGAGCTGCTAAAGCTAAAATTACAGGAACTTATGAAATTGGTTAAACATAAAAACCATTAAACTGTTTACTGAAGCTTCACAGATATACTGCGGCTAATGAGCATTTCTGCTATTTAAATAAGCCCAAATTGAACACACATTACATGGATACATAATTAGTCATGGCAGTCAAACACACATAGACTTACTTTTAAAGCTCTATTTAGGAAATCTTTTCCATTTGATTTATTTTGTTAATTAAAATATTTTCTTCAGCATTCATTTATATTTTAATAATATTGTTTTCACAAGGAGCATAATCTCCTCTTGGCTTTCTGTGTTTTTGTTTATGCTTTAAATGCAGCAAATGGGGATTTTTTTATACTGGGCATTTTTCTTAACCCCTTTCTGTAATTGTTTATATCACTTGGTGGCATCATTCGGCATTTTAAAATTTTTCTCTCATTGGGAATTACATGCGAAATGTCTCAGCAGCCTATCGTTTTTCACTGTCTTGTAATTATCAAGAAGTATTAAGCACCCAAATATGCATAGAATTATGATGATTATGGTCCAAATCAGATTAAAGGATGATCTATTCCTTCAAGGAGTTTGTGGTCTTAAGTAGATGGTAACATTGAATATAAATAAGCATATCAAAGAACAGCATTTGGGAATCCAACAGAGAATCTGAAAACAATCCCCACGTATTTACTTCAAGAGCACTGACCTCCTTGAGGAGATCTTTTCCAGAGAAAATGAAATCAAATCTTCAAGGAGTTCACAGAGTCTTAAATAGATGGAATTATTGTGGAGAAATAAGCAAATCAAGGTGAAGTGTTTGCATGGGTCTAATTCTGAATTGATTAGTTGGTCAGTTTAAGAATGGAAATGAAGCTCCCAGTGGCATGCAAGGACAACAGAAGCCGTTTATGAAGGCTGCTATTGGCAACTGTCCTTTTAATGACTTGGGGGAGCCTCTTTATCCTTGGCATGATGGGTTTAGAAAACTAAACCCCTACCTTTAGTCTCCCTGAATGCTACAAATGCAAGCAAACTGAAAATAATCCAGGCAGAAAAGTAAGGAAGACAATGGTTAAAGCAACTGAAAGTAGCCACACACCCATTCTTTCCCCCATGCTCTGGTATACTAGCAGCTTTCGAAAGGGAAATATTTGCATTCTCGCCCCACAGTGAGATGCCTTTTATTGTTGTACTAACAACTACAAGAAATAAGTCGAATAAGAAACTCTAAGTTAACGAACAAAAACAAGAAGAAAGACAATACTTAACTAGGTCCCTCTTATGTGGCAGTGATTTTGCTAGAGACTGGAGAAGTGGATAACTTACCGAAACTCAAGGAGTAGTGAGAAAGACATTAGAATAATGTAAATAAAACCATACAATGTCTATTTTAACAGAAAAGTCAAGAAACAATTCATTAAAAAGATGATCTAGATGCTGCATCTATGAAGCCTGTCAACACTGATGTCGTTGTATGTCCCTTCGACATTCACCTGTCCATTTTAGCTACTTCCTGGACTCCAGTGGGAAGTTTCCAGAGATCATTCTTAGCCTATTCATTTTGACTTTCTCTTACCCCTAGGGTCAGTAATAAGGAAGGCTTTGTGGTCAGAAACAATTTAATCCCAACAGAATTCTTGCTACCTCTTGGCTATAAGGAAAATGGTAGTACCTACCTGCAATATCTATCTGCTTTTTTTTATTGGAATGAAATAATATGAAAATATACAGCATTAATGACTAACAATTACAAAGAATCTGTGAGTTCTAATTGATTTTCTTCACATTGAGTAAAGGCAGAATCAATAGACTGCAAGAAGTTAGTAGGAGAAAAATTCATTAGAAGGGTTCACAGATCTTGTTAACCGAGCCCACAGTGAGGTTATTGGAAACAAATGATTTAAAGATGATGTCAAAATGTTAAAGCTCTATTTTTTAGGGCATTGAAGAATGGAGAAAATCTTAAAACGTAGCATCGATAATTAGAAAATATGATGAGGGCCAGAGAAAACTCAGAGTGGTGTGATCGAAACCAATCCTAAGGACTCTCAGGACAAATATGTGGCCGTCTCTTGGAGGTTGACAAAAAATCATGACACATAGCATAACAAATAAGGAATAAGAAGTCAAGGTCCCTTCTCTCTCATAGCCCTGAAAGGAAGAAACTGTCATATCTTCTGTCATAGCTGGTGGGTTCCTCACTTAGCTCACCCGATACATGGCCCTAAAGAATGATAATTCTTAAAAAAATCACAAGATTTGACAACCTGGAATGAATGAATGATCTTAATGAACTGCTAACATGATAATTTGGGAGACCGGTGAAGGTTTGGGATGCTTTCAGGATGGGCGGTACTGTGCATATGTGTGACTGACTGTAGAGGAACTGTCTGCCTTTGAGGTAATGGATAAGGGCAGAGTGGCAGGAGGAGATGGCATGGGGAGGAAAGCCATCCCTTGAAATGACTATGAGGAGCCTGGCTCTTAACAGGAGGAGGAGGTTCTTAAGTTCTAGGGAGTGGGATAAGAGGCATATTGGGGAACTGTGGCTAGTGTGTAAAATTTAAAAAAAAATGTTAAATAGAAAAATAATACCTGACCGGCAATGTGGAAGTGTGAATGAGAATGGCCCTTCAGGCTTCTACATTTGAATTTTTAATTCTTAGGCGGTGGAACCTTTTGGAAGAGATATATCATTGGGGGAGGGCTTTGAGATTTCAAAAGTCCACAGAAAACTAAGTCTTTCTCTCTCTCTTTCCCTCTCCTCCTCCTTCTTCTCCCTCTCCTAGTCCTTTCCTCCCCTCCTCCCTTTTTCTCTGCCTCCAACTGGTGGATACAATGTAAGCTGCTCTCTCAGGTGCTCCAGCCACCACACTTCCTACTGTCTTGCTTCCCAACCATTAGCCCTCTCAAACTGTAAGTATGTCCCAAATTTAATGTTTTCTTTTCTAAATTTCTTTTGTTGTGGTGTCTCTTCACAGCAGTACAACAGCAACTAAGATGAAGGAGGGTAAATAAAGAAAAATTTCAAAAGAGAATTTGAAGTCATCTTCTTTGAGATCAAGTTCAGGGCCACAAATGACTATAATTTCTCAAAGAGAATATTTGGTGTACTGGATATTAGAGAGTTGGGAAGAGGAACATTTGCATATGAAAATGCAAGAAAAAAATAAAAATGAGTGTAGACAGAAGAGTTTTCTACAAATGTAAGAAGAAAAGGGATTAAAAAATATAGTGCAGTTTAATCGCTAGATTCTAAAGAAAAGTGGAAAAGGAGGACAAAGCCACAGAGTGTAGCAACCAAATAAGCCATAGTTTCTTTGGCTGGGCAGAATGGAAGGCATCATTGAGTGCTGAGGAAAAGGAGCAGTGTGATTACTCTAACAAAGCAGATAAAGCGAGATGGGGATGTGGTTATGAGAGAGGAGAGACATGTCAAAATCCAAGGTTTCAAAGTACGTGAGGAAAAGAGAAAAATATAAATACTGTGTAGGAGGCAGAGTAAGAAATAACACGAGAAAGGACATGAGAAGCAGGAAGGTGCAGAGCCCAGGACATTGTCCAAGGCTGGGTAAGGGAAAATGCTAGCTTCTTGCTTCAGTCCCCAATATCTTTGGAAGATAAATTCTGATTGTATACCTTAGGTTTACATATGTGGAGGACAGAGAGGCGACTGTCCCAACCTGGTGCTCTCAGAAGAAGGTGTTTTCTTTTTCTATCCCTTGCTTTCTCTCTGTGTCCTTCTGTTAAACAGAATTCTCAGATCCTGGCTCTGTACTTAGGATCGTTTGATCTGCCTTTGACTTTGCTTTCTTCTCGGAATTGCTAAGATGACTGCCCTATCTAGTTTTCTTCTCTCATCATGCTTTGATCCTACTGGGTCATCGCTGGTATCAAATTAAACAACACTCATAGGGATAGATGCATCTTTGTTATCAGGATACGATTTTATTATAAATGCTGAAGGATTTCTTCCCTTCCATTGCTTTATAATGACAAACTCTTCAAAGAATACTAATAATCCTTTCCATTATAATTACTGCACTGTTTTTTTCTTTTTTATGGAGAATTAATTTATATTTATGTAGTAAACTATAATGCTATCCACATCTTTTTATAAATACTGAGAACCACACTTGTCATGTGCTTATGGATTTCTCTTCTACATATATGACAGCACGGCTATGTCAGTTTAATTGACCTTGGCAATCCGCATCTGCTGCTGATGTGTCCCTAAAGGGATGCTTTCTGCAATTTTATACTGTGGCTTATTGAAGAAATTGTGTGTCACAATACAATTAAGTCTATATATAAAAAAAAGTCATTCTGCACATAACATTAAATTGACTAAAAGTTCCTATTTCAAACCCATTTCTTATTATAAAGCTACCTTGGAGTGTCTTTGTTTTTTAAATAAGCTCATTTTAGCACAGTAGTAATTAAAGCAGAAAATTAGCATAAATCTTGAATGTTTGGTATGAATTAAGTATGTTTCTGTTCTTTTAAAGGCGGCATAAAATTCCAGGCACCATATCATTTAGCATATTCCTCTCTCATTTGCAGAATAATCTGGACTCTGAATCAGCATGTTTAAGGGCTCTTTTTCAAGTTCTTATTGTATTCAGCAATAGAGCTACTTGGACATATGCCTGTCCCCATCAGCATACAATCCCTCGGAAATCTTTGTGGAAACTGTAAATGATCATCACAGAAAATGCCTACCCCCATTTCAAGAAAGAAAGGAAAAACATCCAAGCCTTTATTAATATTCATTTAACACTTCACAGGAATGGCAAGCAGTTATTTGGTTTGCAAATGTAAACATACATTTTTCATCCACTAGGGCCTTCATTCCTTCCAAGCTGCATCAGGGCAGTAGTGATCTGCTTCTGAGGTTTGTTTACATTGAATTCCAAGTTGACTGTATCAGCAGAGGAGTAAGAGCTTTCAGTGGTCCACAGAAGGATGGTTCCAGCGATGCAGATAACAGAGATACTCTTGTTACAGGCAGCTGAGGAAACGAACTCCTCACTAATAAATTAGAAGAAAAATACATATATTTTCTGTATTAGATCAATTAATAAGGTAAATTAATTAATTTGGAATCCAGATGTGGTACTTAAAGGTTTAGAAAAAAATGAAAGGATAGAATGTAGGAACAGTAGCTATAGTTTGAAAATCACTGAAATTAAGAAAGATAGGGCCAAAGACATGGCTTGTTCAGAGCAATGTCTTGACACCCACGCCAATAGACCTGAGTCTTTCAACACAATAAAGAGATGAGTACAACAGTGTCTGTCTGAAATTGTAGTACTGAAAGCGTGGAGACAGGAAGATTCCTAATGGATATTAGCTAGCCAGTGTAGTCAGAGTAATGAGCTGTAGGTTTGGTGAATGACCCTGTGCCAACAAATAAAAATGAAATGGAATCAAAATGAGATACTCACATCGACCTCTTGCACTCGTACACATGAGCACATGTACATAAAAAGCACACTTCAACATGCATTTAGGTGGGATTGAGAAAGATGGTTTGTGATCCATATGTAGATTCAATGAACTTCTAATTACTGTATAAACATTGTATACACCTAAACAGGGTCTACTGGACCTGCAGGTAATACTTGTGGTTTGAGATTGAGGCCATCATCCTGAGAGTAGCTGGGAGACACTGCTAAAAGAAAACATGTAGGAACTATTGTAGCAGTGTTTATACTTGTGTGTTTTGTTCATCTTCTATGTTTTTAGTGGTTGTTTTGTAGATACTGACAATCCCAGAATTATATATTCAAATGTATGCAGATTGTTACTGTTTTTGTTTATATTTCATAGTATCAAGGCCTACTATATGAATTTTTATCCACTTAACATTTCAAAAGAAAAATTAGGGACACGCTAAAGTTGAATACCCCACCAAAGGGCGGAACGCAATTCCATAAGTACTTTTTTGAAAGATAGCTAACATCATTTTTAGTATGAAAAATTAATATATCTAGTTTGTAATATAGAATCAACAAACTGCTTAATTAATAAAGTTTAGATTGATGTCAGAAATGACTAAATGATTACAATAGTTGGTATTCATGTCTAAGATTTCAAAAGCTGAGTGAGTCACATACTAAAGAGCTTGTTTTAGCCAGTATGCACTTATGAATATTTAGGGACATGCACTCACAAATGTGCATGTAATTCTTTGGTTCAAGCAGATATAAATTTGTGAGGCCCTAGGGCTTCTCTTTAAGAATACAAACATTTAATGGACTTCAGATGTGGCTCAATGATAGAGTTCTTACCTAGTATGAACCAAGTTCTGTGTTCAACCCCCAGTACTTCAGAAGACTTTAAGAAAAAAAAAAACATTTACAAATTTCCTGTTAGTCAGAGGAACTCAAAAAAGTCTGAGTGAGGGTTCTTAATTTAAACTTCAACAGCTTAACAATGTATGTCTTTAATAGATGTAGGAAAAAATAAATAACACGTAATCTTTCTCTTTTTTTCATTCTTAAGATGACACCAGTAGTAATTTTCAAGGCGATTTCTGAAAAATGAGGTTAAATGTACAAATGGGATATGGATTTTTAGTAATGCAATCTGGAATTGTTTGTCATTTTTAAACTCTCTTCATTTTATATCTCTATTTGGGCCAAAGTGTGTCAAAGTTTTAGACAAATAAATCACTTCTTATATATAATTATTTACAATTATTCTATTTTTAAAACATATCATATGTGCCATTTAATAATAACACATTAAACCACGTTGAAGAAATGAGCCCTATTCACTATTAACGTTCTTGCAACTCAAGTAACTGTCAACAGATGGTAGTGATGATCTGTGATGCAATGGGGAACAATGAGAAAGGTCTCCATGCATGTGACCTTTAAAGACATTAGAAAAATCTCAAAATGCCATTCTGCATTGAAAATAATTACATGAATATTTAATTTTACTCTTGATGAAAGGTGAGCTGGCAGAAGAAGTACAAATAGCAGAAGATTTTAAAATAGAAACCTGAGTGTGAGAGCTTTAACTCGTGGACTCTTTCATTCACACACACCAGTCCATCTCAGTATTTTCTAAAGTCCACGCATGATAATACAGAAGCAAGTCACATATACGTAGTTCTGCCATCCATTAGGAAAAGCACATCAGCACTACCCCAAGAATAGCTGTCTGTTTCTACTTGATGTCGAATTCAACAGATACAAAACAAGGGTTTTTTTTTTAATTAAATTTATTTATTTATTAAACATTTCTGCGTCCTCCCCGCCACTGCCTCCCATTTCCCTCCCCCTCCCCCGATCAAGTCCCCCTCCTCATCAGCCCAAAGAGCAATCAGGGTTCCCTGCCCTGTGGGAAGTCCAAGGACCAACCACCTCCATCCAGGTCTAGTAAGGTGAGCATCCAAACTGCCTAGGCTCCCACAAAGCCAATACGTGCAGTAGGATCAAAAACCCATTGCCATTGTTCTTGAGTTCTCAGTAGTAGTTAAGTTTAGTTTAACTTCTTTATTTAAATTTTTAGAGATTTTTAAATACGGATAAAATGTATTCTTAACATTTCTGCTCCTCCTTCTTGACCTTGCTACTTTATCCCACATTACCCACTCACGATTTTTCTCCTATAATTATTTTCCCACACATGTACACATGCACATACATGTATTTGTGTATAATACTTATTACAATCTGTATGATACAAAAGTAGCATTTATTCTGAGTTGAACGTGACTGTATACTTGAGTGAAATTATTTAATAATAAGGGTAAGTAACTCAATGGAAATATAGAAGATCTTTTCGTTTTGCTTTATAAGTATGTTCTTAGGGGAAAAAAAGACTTGGCTTTGATCACAATCCATGAATCAACTATATAACTTTTACCTGTAGCACCCAGGAATACAATTGGGATCATGGTAATAGTAGCAGATTTATGGATAAGTAAATTGATGGATAAGAAAATTCATTTATATGCATTTCAAAGACTATACTTTATTGGTTCAACTCTTTTTAGATAATAAAGCAGTTACTAAGTATTTAAAACTCTTTTAGTTTCTACATGTGAGGTATATTTTTAATGAACTTAAACATGTTGACTCTGATATTGCACTAACTTACCTTTTACCTGTTTATTAAAAACAGTTGCTTCCATCCATAGAACAATAATTATTGAATATTTTTCAAACTGTTACATGATTTACTGATCTGTCATTGCCTATTGTCTTTCCCTTTTTTCAGTGAAGGAAGCCTTGAGTCCCATCAAATTTAACAGATGGGGCCTCCCAGAAGTAGATCCAGAAACCATGCAAACCAGTGAGCCCTGGGTATTTGCAGGTGGTGATGTTGTGGGTATGGCTAACACCACAGTGGAATCTGTGAATGATGGAAAACAAGCTTCTTGGTACATTCACAAGTACATACAGGTAGGCATTTGTCATCAGTATTGCGTAAATATTTTTCTCTTAAGTACTTTTTGACTTTTGATATTAATTTGTATGAGCACACTTTGTTCGTATGCATGTCTGTGTATGTGTGTGTTGCTTGTGCTTGTACCTGTGGGAATGCACGTGTCGATGTATACAAAGAAGACAGAAGAGGACATTGGGAGTCCTGCTCTATTATTTTCCTTCTTATTGCCTTGACAATGGTTTTCTCAGGGAACAGGGAGCTGGGCTGACAGTCAGCAGTCCTCATTGATCCTCTTGTCTGTACTTGCTACCAGGGCTGGGGTTAGAGGTAAATGGAATCATGCCAACTATTTCACAATATTTGTGAGGATTTGAGCTCAAGAACCCATGCATGCATAGCAAGTACGCTTACCCAATGAGCCATCTTCCTAACCCAGTAGGAAAAATTTATATGTTGTATATGTAAATATATATTTTTACTTGGATAAAACTTTTAATATTCAGACTGGGTAGTAAAATCAATCAGCTTATTGAGAATGCTTTATGCACTTCTATTAGTAAAGTGCTATGAAGATTAAAGTGTATTTAAAAGTATTTGGAATAACTTAAATAAATAAACAATGCTACATATCAAATTTGCTGATACCCACTTTGATAAGATCTATAATCTGATTCATAATGAACCCATGTAATATAGACAACTATTTGATCTGTCCACGTGGACCAGATGAATTCCTATCTATTTCCAAATTTGGTGTGTATAACTTAGCAGAAAACAAACTATTGAAAAACATCAGTTCCAAACATCTTTAGATTAATGAAAATACAGTGTTTCACAACCGAATACTGGCCAGAGCCTGGGTAGTCCTCTGGAGGAGGGGGAGGATGGGTTGGAGGAGACAGAGGGTTCAAGGAAAACACAAAAACATGGCCCACATAATCAACTAACTGGGAATCAAGTGGGCTTGCTGAGATCAGGGAGATTATATGGGTATGACCTGTGTCCTCTGTGTGTCTGTTATGGTTATGTAGCTTGGTTCTCTTAGGGTTCCCTAACAGTGGGAGCAGGGGTGGTCTCTGACTTTTTTTTTCCTTCCTGACCCTTTTGCTCCTACTGGATTGCTTCATCCAAACTTGGAATTAAATATGTAGTTGGTTTTATTGAAGCTTTTTATGCAATCCAGTAGGAGCAAAAGGTTTTTCTATTTGTTTTTTTGAATGTTGTTTTTCTTTCTTTCTTGATGTTCTTTAATGGATTTACTGATTTCCTCCAATTTCTTTATTTGTGTGTTTGTTTCCTGGATTTCTTTAGGGGATTTATTTATTTCCTCCTTAAGTACTTTCATCTTCATCCTGTCGGCATTAAGGACCTTTTCTTGTGCTTCAGTTGTGCTGACTATGTAGGGCTTTCTATAGTGGGATGATTGGGTGCTGGTGATGACATATTGCCCTGGCTGTTGTTTATTGTGTTTTTGAACGTTTAGGTTAGAGCGTTTAGGCATCTGAATTTGGAGTAATTTTAGGGCTAGGTACCAATTTCTGTGTTTGTCTTTGTTGGATGTATGTTTGTTTTTTTCTGTACTTGGTTTCTGTTTTCTCTCTGATCATCTGGCTGGAGTTGCCTGTGGTTGAGTAGAGGGTCACCAACGGACTTGAAGGCTGGACTTCTGATGGTTTGGATAGCACCTGTTTTGGCAGGGGTTTGCTGCCCATATTGAGGGCTGGATTTCTGGTGAAGTGTGTGCTCTCTGATCTCACCAGAGGTTCTCTGGGAGTCAGGAATCTGTCCTGGCTTCTGGTGGAGTAGGAGGCTTCTGTCTGATTTTCAGGAATCTGGCCTGGTCTCTGGGGTTCAGTATGGACTGGTCTCTCTCTGGTGGGGTTAGATGATTCTACCAGAGGTGTAGGCTGGAAAATGGTGATGAGGATGATGAGGAACATTTGGGGTTTTGCAGGGCAGGTTTGGGTTGGATGGGGGAGTGGTTTTACTTGGGTTTCAAGGCTCTCTAACCTTCTGGTGGTTAGGAGGCTTCTGTGAGACTTGTGGACCAGGATATGTTGACAAGAAGTGGAGGGACAGTTGGGGTTATGCTGAGAGGATGTGTTGGGGGACAGTCTTACTTGGGTTTCAGGTCTCTGACCTGATCTCTGGTGGGATAGGAAGATTCTATTAATTTCATCTTTTAACTCCTATGGATCTGACAAAATTTTACTTAAAAACTGGAAAAGCATTTCACTTCACCTTCCATGTACCCATAAAAGAAACAAACTTTTAATATGATAATGAGAAATATGATTCTTTTTTGAAAAGTACATGTTTCTAAGAATGAAATATTAAAAATGTAGTGTTTAGGAAGACTTTTGGATTTGTCTTAAGGATTCAACATATCAAACTAGGTATCAAATTATATTTTAAAATGGAGTCAAAATGGAAAATAGGCACAGATTTCTGTTTAGGAGACTTAACACTTCTGCCTTTTTCCAGGGTGGCAGACACAAAGTGTGAAGCATTGCAGTGGCTTTTAGGAGTAGAGACAATATGTGAGCTTCTCCTTCCCCATGGTTATAATGTACTTCCAGCCTCTGTGATCTCTCTTTAGTCTTCGTCTCCAAATCCAGTGGCCCAGCCACTCATCCTTCTGCAAGATGACATTGGTTCTAATGTCCTAACTAACATCCTTTTAGTGTCTCCTCTCTGCATTTAAGATGAAGTTCAATCTCCCTGATATGTGATGCTGATTATAAATTTTGCACAGAGGACCAGATTTCTTTTGGGTCTGGGCCCTGGTCTCTGGATTCTGCTTGTTCCTTTGTACCTTACAGTTTTATCTAAGGGTCCATGACACCACATTTATGATTGGCACCCACGTATTGAACATCCTGTATGCAAACTTCTGGTCATGCTTGCCTTTTTCTATGAAGAATATACTCATGTATTGAGTGGGAGAAAATATGCAGAATAGAAGAATGATTCTCTTAAAAATGATGGCTCAGCAGTTAGGAACATGTACTAGCTTTTGTGGATGACCAAAATTCAGTCCCCAGCAGTTAAGAGCATGTACTAGATTTTGTGGAGGACCAAAATTTAGTCCTCAGCAGTTAAGAGCATATACTACCTTTTGGGGAGGACCAAAATTCAGTCTCAGAACCCACATAAAGCAGCTCATAACAACCAATAACTCCAGCTCCATAAGATCTGACACCCCTAGCCTCTGTGGGCACTTGCTCTCACATGCATATACTGGCACATGCACATACACATAATTAAAAATAAATATGAAGAAGAACTGAAGCTAATAAGTATGCTATAGGATGAAATGATTATTATAAACAAGTAGTGTATTATTATTGTATTCATTAAGAAAAACCTCTGAGGAGCTGGAGAGATGGCTCAAAAGTTAGGAGTGTTTGGTGTTCTTTCTGAGGCTAAGAGTTTGGTTCCAAGCACCCAATTAAGGCAGCTCCTAAATGTAGCCCTGGCTCTGGTGTTTCCAATGTCCTCCCTTGGCACTACCCACAAGAATACATGTGTCTCTACTCTCTCTCTCTCTCTCTCTCTCTCTCTCTCTCTCTCTCTCTCTCTCTCTCTCTCTCTCACACACACACACACACACACACACACACACACANTCTCTCTCTCTCTCTCTCTCTCTCTCTCTCTCTCACACACACACACACACACACACACACACACACATACACACACACATACACACACACATATAAATAATTCTTTAAAACCTTACTTGTTCTTTCAGTTTATCTTGGGGAAAATTGTCACACCAGAGAATATAGTTTTAAATAATTTCACACATATATTATCTCATGAATGAATGCATACAGTCACTGAAGTTGTGCATATGCAATTTCTTTGATATATATTTTTTTAGATAAATGATGTTATTTAAAGAATCCTTGTTGAGATTCCAATTATTCTCCTAATTTTCCAAAGAGAGCTTCACTTAAGTTTCATTAGTTAATTTCCTCAATTACCATTTATCGAGAGACAGCTGTGGGGCCCAACACTTGACACTGGGAAAAACATCTTTAAAATGAGTAAAGGAGGGAAGGTAGACTATTATGGTTATACATTTGGATTCTGAATTGAAGAGAGGATTTCAAACTCAATTCTAATACTTAGAAACCAACCTTTAGCAAGTTATACCACCCCTCCTAAGCATGGTATTCTCAGGAGTAGATGAGTTATTAATAAATACGTAATGATAATTAGTGGTCTTGCTATGCTATTGGATTATGAAAAATATTAGGTTGATGGATTTCTGGAAAGTTCTTACTGCAGCATCAGTAATGATCTACAGATCATTGTTGTTTATGTTATTGCTGTGGGTTATTAGAGAGCATTGCCTCTGTGTCATTCAAATGATATCATAAAAATTATATGATATTAAATAAGCTTTTAAAATTCTAAAGCAGAAATTTGAAGTTTAGAATCTTAGTATTTAATCATTAAAAGATTTAATTACAAATAAATACACAAGGTTTTTTAGCCATCCGTGCGCATCTTCTGTCATTGAATCCATTCATTCATTCATTATTCATTCATTAAATAAATGATGTATTCTAGACCGTTATAATTTATAAGTAGCCTGAATCAGAAGGCTTATGTATGTAGAATAAAATGAAAACTTGAAATTAAGATAACAAGGTCATGACTGGAGAGATATTTCAATCAGGAGTGCCTGCTGCTCTTCCAGGAGACCTGTATCCATTCCCAGCAGCGACACAGAGCAGTGTCCAACTGTCTAGAGCTCCAGCTACGGGGGATCTGATGTGCTCCCCTGGCCTCCAGAAGCATCCACACCCATGTGATGATAAGCACAGACATAGACACATCAATATAAACAGAAATAAATATTCTTTAAAGATAAATTAGAGTCTAGTAAAGGAATCGGTTGTAGAAGTGAAAGTCTCATAAAGTGCAATCATTAACCAGGTAAAGATAAAGGGGTCGCATGGACAGGTGGGCATGAGGGTCAAGCTGTGTAACCAGCAGAGAATTCAGGAGCATCATGGCACAAGAAGAGAAAGAGAACAAGAAAAAAATTGAAGTCCTAAGAACTGAAGAAACTTAAGGGGAAAAAGTGACTGGGTCAGGTTTAATAGGTTGCTCCCTTCCCAAGGAAGTCCCAAACAAGAGTGCCTAGTGTCTGGAATTAGAACAGTGTGCACCAGGTGAGGGTAAGCTGCTGCTCTCTGTTCAGTCACAGGCTCGCCTTCCTAGGCTCTCCACTTGGCCTGTCAGCCTCACTCCTGGTTTCTGGTTTCACCAAGAAGCAAAGTGAAGACTAAGGCAGGCCTTGAACACATACACTATTTGGGGAAAGGACGAGGAATTATCTGTAATTATTGCGGTTCTACAGTAGGGTGAGAGCATCTGGCTTATACTTTTTAATTTCGAACATATAATGTGGTGGAAATTGTTCATATATAGAAGCAATGTGGCAGATCGGGTGTAAATGTGGGAAAACATGGTATTTTGTCAATGTTTCCCTACCTTACAAGTCATTATTCCTTCTTTTGAAAATGTACTAAAGAAAACCTACCAGATGCTCCAGTCTGTGGAACTCACACTGCGAGAATTCTTTGTCCTTTTAGGCATTGAAATATTCCAAGATAATGCGATATTTTATCAAAAGCGAGTGTGCTGACTCTTCTTTAATTGCTGCAATGATAAGTGGCTCAGCAAAACACCGTCTTAATTGTTTCTAATGGGTTGATATCTGTGGAGCCCAGATACACTTGAACTTTCTTCTGCCAGTTGAATAAAAATTTTTGAATATTCTGAATAATGATAAGAATGTTCAGAGAGAAAGTACAAAACTGAAAATTGAGTGTAGCTCCTTTAGGTTTGAATTTTATTTGTATGCTTTATTTTCATGCTTGATCAACTTACTTATTTAATTAAAGTATATATGTGTGAATGTGATTTTTTTTAGTGTGCGTGTGTGTATAAAGAAAAGTTTCATATTAAGGAGAAACCTAACCCCATTAATCTATCAATCTTTTATTCTCTTAGAAAACTTATAATAGTGATTGAATTCAACTCCTAACCTTCTGTAATAAGGAGAAATACATGATAGGATATAAAGACAGTTTTATTATAGCCAGTACATTCTTTAAACTTGGTAAACAGGTATCAAAGCTATTAGAATTATTCTAGAAGACTAAGGACAGATGTCTTCGATCTTTTCTTGTCTGTTTTTTGTTTGTTTGCTTGCTTGTTTTTACATCACTGACCAAGTTTCTCCTCCCTTTTCCCCTTTCCATCCCTCTCCTTAGCTCCCCTCATCCCCATCTACTGCTCCTCTGTTTCTCTTGAGAAAAGGGCAGGCCCCCCATGGACATCAGTCATGGTTTATCAAGTTGCAATGAGACTAGGCACCTCCCCTTCTATTAAGACTGGATGAGACAACCCAGTATAAGGAATGAAGAGGGCTTCAGTCTGTCCCATGCAGGCTCCCTGATTGTTAGTTCAGTCTCTGTGAGTCCCTATGCACCCAGGTTAGTTGATTCTGTGGGGTTACTGGTTGAGTCCTTAATCCCTCTGGCGTCTACAATTCTTGCTCCCCCTATTCCACAGGATTCCCAAAGCGCTGCCTAATGTTTGGCTGTGTGTCTCTGCATCTGTTTCCATTAGTGGCTGGGTTAAGCCTTTCTCATGATAGTTGGGTTTTGATTATACCAGAGTATCTTTAGGAATAATTTCATTGACTTTTCCCGGCTAAGTTTGGTTCTAGCCTAGGTCTCTGGTTTATCCTACCTCTGTGTCCTGGATCTCAGTGCCAAGCTCTCTCTTATGGTACAGGTCTTCAACTGAACCAGTCATTGGTTCATCAAGGCTACAATTCCTGTACCTTCTTTACCCCAGCAGATCTTGTAGTCAGGACAAATTGTAGGTTGAAGGCTTTGTGACTGAGCTGATGTCCCAATCCTTCAACTGGAAGATTTGCCTGGCTACAGGAGATGACCAGTTAAGGCTACATGTACCCCAATTTTTTTTATCTGTTCTTCAGTTGACATCTAGGTTGTTTCTAGGTTCTGGCTATTATGAGTAAAGCTGCTATGAGCACAGGTGAATAGTGTCCCTGTGGTATGGTGTGTCCTTGTTCTTTATCTGCAATTGGACATATACTTGTATATCCACTTGTGAATTATTGTGATGACAGCTCCAACTTGTTAATCATCTGTCATCATTATTTTATTTTACCTGCGATAACTTCACATGGGCATTGAATTTCTCAACTTTTAGAAATAGATTTTAAAAACAAGGACTAAAATGGTTCAACCTGTTCACATCCAATATCTATCAGTACAGAAGCTAAGGGTTGAGCTCACATGTGTCTATTATTAATGCCTTGACTGATCTGTTATTCTGGTGCTTTTCAAGCCTAGGTTTTTATTTCTTTACCTTGGCATCTCTGCCTAAAATGACATGTATTTTAAAAAGTTGGGGGGAGTCAATATTTTTAAATAGATTTTTTAAACAATCTTTTTTATTTTACATATCAATCCCAGTTCCCTCTCCCTCACCTCCTTCAGTTTCCCTCAACTGACACCCCCAATCCCATTCCCCATTTACTTCTTAGAGAGAGTAAGGCCTCCTATGGGTAGTCAACAAAGTCTGTTATATCACTTAAGAACCAAGGCCCTCCTGCTTGTATCTAGATTGAACAAGGTATTCCTCCATAGGAAATGGGCTCCAAAAACTCAGTTCATGCACTGGGAATAAACACTGGTTAGGGATGTGTTGCAATTTTGCTTGAGTGTTCCTCTGGGAAAACGAGATAACTGTGGTAGGAGGTCATATTCAGGGCTCAGATTGGTTTTTATTTGAAATATATCTTAAATAAAATGATGGAGAAAAGACCATGCCTCCCAAATTCCAGGATAAGGAGAAGTATCTGCATATTAGAGACCTAAATCCAATTAGTAATTGTCAACAAAAATAAGGCACTTTAAATACAGTTCATTAATAAGTTGAATAAATCCAGAGCCTTCTTTTTAAAATACTAAAGTATAAAAATGTTTTTCTTTTAATTAAAAAATATTTTATGTGCATGAGTGTTTTGCTTGCACATGTGTCTGTGAACCACATGCATTTCTGGTGCCCTTAGGGGCCAGAATAAGGTATCAGGTTCCCTGAAACGAGAGTTACTATGATCATTGTAAGCCAAGATATATGTGTTAGGAATCTAATGTCTTACAGAAGAGGAGTCAATGATCTTAACTACTCTACCCTCTCTGTAGACAAAATTTTTCCCTTTATTTTTTTACTTTTAATTTATTTTTCATATTATATATTTCATACAGGGAAAATACTTTGTAATAAATTATACTTTCAGTTATTATGTCTCTAATCTAAAACTATTAATAATCTATTATTTACAATTTGTGTTTTCTGATTGAGAAAAATAAAAAAAATCTGGCAGCATGCATATTCCTAAATGATAGTCATTTTTATTCTTCTTCAAATCTTACCTGTTTTTGCAATCTGCTGTAATTCCATGATAACTACCAATGATAAGGAGACCAATATGATTTTGGTTATTTTATTAATGAGCTTGTATTTATTATTCCTTCTGCTTTTTAGTTATCACACTTCTGAAACTAATTTGTGTTGCAGAATTTTCTTAGAACAGATGCAAAAAATCTTTATGATTATATATATATACACATAAAATTTCTGGCTTGTTTCATATTTATTAATCATGGGTGCTTACTAACTATGGTTGTCTTCAACTGTAGATTTCAATATTGCTTTTAAGTCTATGAAGATTATATATAGGTATACCAATGAAGATTGAAAATGTTCTTTAATGGTCATGATTCTGTTTGATTGTATGTAGTATGTGATTTTTTTTGAAAAATATGTGTTTAAAGTTCTCCAAGTCTATCTTAAATTTTGTATACTGATAATCCACTTTTCACTGCTTGAGGTGTGTGTGTTTGTGTGTGTTTTCTTCATACGTAACCAAGGCACAAAAGAATCACTAACTGTTGAGGGAACACGATATCTCGGGGGATTGGTAATGAGATACAGAGCCTTTAACCTCTTGGTCACCAGTTCAAATCTGCCCTAGGTCATGAGTGACAGAAAGTCATTACCAACTGAGGGTAGTTCAATAAGCTATGTGAAAAGAATATGTGATTTAGGTGCCTGGGAAAGGAAAATTAAGGTGATAGCTCTGCTGTTGAGGCAGGCCACAATGGTGACTGCTCTTTTACTTTAAAAGGAAACAAGTCCATTTCTGAGTATTGCATCTTCTTCCTATGGCCTGAGCCTCAATTGTTCTTACTTTGTGAATTGGATGATTTGTCGCATCCGTTTGAATATTTTTCTGTCACTCTAGCTAAGGTGATGCAGACTAACAATATTAAATTGACGCTGGAAGTCCTATTCTAGTCTCTGATAAAAGTTCAGTTAAAATTGAAATTTACATCCTTTATGTCTCCTGCTCCTTCAGTGTACTCCAACAGAGTTTTCCCTCAAATTGTTTATTAATTTCATCGATCTGTGGATAAATGGTTGAGCATTTAGAGAAGCTTGTTCAGTCTTGTCAATCTTCCATTGAGAAATACTTAACAAATAAGAGCAGGCAAGTATAACGATATTTTGCTGGTAGAGAATTCACACTAGAACAGTGCATGAAGTGCATCACCAGGGTCTCCTGACTGAATTGGCCACATTCATTGTAATAAGACATATTTCTATTTTGGACATTTTTAATATTAAATATTATGGAAAGGTTTTATTTCTCTTTTTAACATCTTTAAAAGTTAAGTTATTTAAACTTCCTGATTGAAGTTGTCTTCAGAAGGAATTCTATACACGTTTGTAATATTTATAAGAGTTATCTCTTAAATATAATATTTGTGATTTTCTGTCTGTGTCAAGCTCATTGTGTTTCACAATGAATTTATGGTCATGGGTTGTAAGAAATTTAAAACTATGGCAATAATGTTTATAAGGAAGGATATTTTTTAAAAGAATAGTATTAGCTGGGCCTTGTATTGATGCTCTGAATGAGGATGAGCAGGTTCTAAAACCATACTAGCCGCAGATTTTAAAATCAACTTTACAAGAACTTACCTATGTCGAAGTCCTTCCCATGCCGGAGCAGACGTCCCTCCTAGCTCTAAATTAAATAGACTTTCTCATCATTATTGTTGCTTAAAATGTAACTGTAACCCCACATCTTCAAAGGCATTCTTCTGCCCCCACTTAAACCACTGGTTTCTATGATATCTGAAGAACTCTGATTTGAGAATTAGAAATTTAAATTGCACAAGCTTACTATTAGAGTATTTCCGTTACCCTTTGCAGGTTTTGAGGCAGCTTATTCGACCTTACAGTCTCACCAGGAAGCTAATGGGAAAGCCTTGCAGCAATCTTCCCAGGAAAGTTTCCAAATGTCAAGTGTCATCTTTCCAGCTGTTAGATGAATGGGTAGCCAAGAGGCATTTATTTGGGTGTGCAGCCCCTGTGAAATCTGGGTGAGGGAGGAGAAAAGGCTATAATTTGGTGGTTAGTTTACCAGCACTGGGATAGTTGCAAATCTCCAAACCAGGAAAGGAACTTGATGTTGCCATTTTATGATTGACAGCTGACTGTGGTGCTTTAGTAGTTAAGGAATAAGAATGCCATAAACAAAGGCATTATCAATATACCATACTAATTTCTGAATCTTCTACTGCTTCAGATAAAAGCGGTGTTATCAACAGAGCTGCCTTCTCTAAACCCTTCTCAACTGAGAAGAGGTGAGGGTTTTGAAAATGACAGCTATGTTAAAAATCTTGAGACATATTGAAAAAGTGCCCTTCTCCTTAAGATATATTGTAGATGCTTAAATCTCATGCTAAGAAAAGATTGATATAAATCACTGGACGCTGTCAGGTGAGAAAACAATGAATATCAATAAAAAGACAGTTTTAAATCATAATAGATCCTGTTGGAGATAGTAATAGCCTCCAAAAATATTGAACTATGTCGCAGATAAATGTTGTTTTTATACTATGCTTTCGACTTCATTGGGATTGGGCTGTTATGGCTGTGGATATGATTTCAGCCGGTTAGCATTAGAACTTGAGATTGTAGACTTAATTAGTTTTAGAAATGCATGGGATTTCATTTTTTAAGTCATCTTTTAAAAAAGTAACTAGTACAGTCAAATTTGCTCATAGTCATTGAAAAACAAAGTTCTTTGCAGTTCCTTATACCCAAATATGCAACAAAATCTACAGCTCTGGGTATGCAATGAACCTTTTTTTTGTCCATTTGCCTTAAACTATAGTATGCTTCTGGCTAATATTTTAAAATAATTATTTATATCAGTGCCTTGACATGTACTGAATACTGAATACTTTTCTGTGTAATAATGTACAGTTTTTATGTGAAGAGAGGATTTTTAAAAATAATACCTATGTGTTGTAAAAGGAAACCAAAGAAAAATTAGGAATAAGCCTGCATTTAATGGAGCTATCAAGCAGAACTATCTGGTTGGTGACAGGAAGACAGTACCATGACTAATAAGTAATTTTAATGCCTTTTATTGGTTTTGTGTAGGGTCCCAAACTTTTATTAAATGGCAGCGTTTGGCCTGAGAAGTAATTTAAAATGGAATTGTCTCTATAAAAACAGACTATTTCCACTACAAGACTAGATAGCTACTTCAGGCTGAGATTAGAATTGGCAGAAAAATAAAAAAAAAAAAAATCGGATCTAAAAAAAAAATCTGATCCTTGCTGGAAAAAAAAAAAAAAAAAAAAAAAAGATCCTTGCCATGTAAAACCCCACTGAGCCACAGTTTATCTGCAAGAAGAGAAGAAACATAGTTAGCCACTGCAGAGTCACTGGGTCCAAAGGGGCCATAAATACTACTGATTCCAAGGTTATAATGACTGATTCCCTAGACAACATGGAACTAAACAAACACAGTGAAGCTGAGTGTGGGAGCCCATTGCTTTGCTGTGGAAATTTTAAGGCCAAAGGAACCTACCTGGGAATTTGGATCACAGCTCTGTTCTGTTTCCTGTGTTAAGCAACGGAGTAGAGTTTAGTCTAGACCTGTGAAGGAACAGGTCAAAGAGAAATAGATGGCATGGCAGAACCCTAGAAGTCATGAGACCTGTTTCAGTTCCTGACTTAACTGCTCGCTGTTTTAGTCTTTGGATCTATGAAAACACTGCATAGCTTTTTGTTTGCTTGATTTTGTTTATAGCTATGAGACAGAGATGGAATGGCTGGCTCAAGCATCTAACTTTTAAATCACTAATACATTACTGGGAGTCTCCCTGTTTCATCTAGAGAAAGGAGATATCGATTCCATGTGGCTCTGAAATACAAATGGGACATTATAATTGAGTAATATGGATTATTGAATGATCACTTCATTTTCTATTATTTTATTTACTGGGCAATTGCATTGTATTTAAAGTTCTCTCTAATTATTAGCCACATTTTAGAAATAAAAAAAAAACTTTTGAATTTGGTTAAGGAAAGATAAGCTATGGAAATAACTGGATCCAACCCCTTATGGTACGTGTTAGGCCCTAATAAGCACCTATGCCTCTGTAGGTACCACAAATTGCATTTAATGGGTTATTATAAAGAAAGAAGAAGAAACAATGACATGAAGTTGGAAGGCAGTGACGGTTGATCTGGGTAAAGTTAGGATAGGAGAGAATTTGATCAAAAGGAATTGTATATCATTCTCAAAGAATTAATAAAGTTTTATATTTCAAAAGGGTATTTGTTAGAAATATTTGTGAGATGCAGATAGTAGAATAAATGCAAGTATAAAATAAAACAAAATCCATTGTATTGAAGTTGGACTAGGCAAAGCAACAAAAGGAAAAGAGATCAAGAGAAGGCACCAGAATCAGAGACCTACTCATTTGCTCGTTCAAGAGTCCCATAAAAATACTAAACTGAAGGTTAAAATATATACACAGAAGACCCGGTGCAAAGCTGTTCCGGGCCTGTGCTTGCTGATGCAATGAAATTTTAAAAAAAAATAACAAAAAGCAAACCAAGCCAAACAAACCAAAGGAAAGCTAGGTAATGAGAGTACTGTGGCTAAACCCAAGTAATTCAATACCTCCTTGCCTCTTCCTTTCTTGCTGAGTTCTGTCTAAACAAGTGAATAGCCTGGATCCAGGACATAGACACTGTCAGCAGCTGCTCCTGGATTTAAGTATTGGGTGGGGTTTCTTCTAATAACTCATTAAACCAGTTCTCTAAGAAGTTATTCTATTTCATTCTAGACCACTTTGCATATATCATATTTAATATAGCAATCCCACATTGGGTAGTTTTCTTTCTACATACTATAGTCAAGATATACTGAGAAGCTCCCCCCCAGAGGGCTGTAATGTTTCATTATTGATTAGATACTACAGCTGGGGTGTTTAGTTCACTTCCAAAATGCTGCAGTTTCTATATGTTGGGTAATATCTCAGCAGAGCATAGCTTCTTCCCATCTGCTGTAGGCACTGTGTGCTGGGGTATATCCCAGTGTGGTAGAGTTTACATCAAATTTTTGTCTGTTGTTCTATATAGTAGCCAAATTGGATTTGGTGGTTAGTTAGGAAGGCTTGTCATAAACATTCTGTAAAAAATAGGGTTGAAAATAAATACACTTGGCAGTTTCTTAGATCATGATAGCAAACTCTATGTGTTAGCCTAACCCTTGGGTGATGAATGTTACTGTCTGGTAATGATGCAACTGGTAATAGATGGTGAGGTAGAATTAACACAAAAACTGAAGGGTAAAATCGAACATGCTAATATTTCATGTTTTCTTCTTATTTATCTTAACATGTATCCTCTATATGTGTGTTTCTACTCCTGTTTTAAGATGGCCTCTTAATAATACACTGGCTTTCACTAGCTCCTCTCTGCTGCTTTGCCTCTTCCAGAGACCAAGTCCAGAAATGCAAGGGTTAATAGTTTTTTAACCCCAAAGCAAGTATCAGCTGCTGTGTTGTTGACTTATAGTTCGGAGCTGTTTTATTTCAAGTCTCAATATTTAACATTACTCCCATCACCTTTCCTAAATGTCAGCTTCTTGTATTTTCCTTCATCGCTCTTCCTTGATCACACTGACTCTTTTGTGTGACATGGATTTGCTGTCAGGTGCCACCCTAGGCTGGTCCCCAGGTTTTTCTGACTCCAGTCATTGACATCTTGTCAGCAGTGTCACCTACTTTGCCCCTCGGCCTCTGAATATGGCAATTGTTACCTTCTTGATTGACATTTTTTGAAAACTGTCAACATGTTTTTATTATTTGGGGAAGAGCTCAAACTCAAAGCCTTTTTCTTAAAGCTAATTCTCTGTTTCATTCTTTGAATGGGTTTTCTGGGCTTGAATGGAATACACCCTATGAGGAATATCAACAGGCTCTTACTTTAACATTGCATTGTAGTTACTAGAAAGGATCTAGCAGCCAGTGTTTTGGTTGTAACTCAGCTAATACTTTGAGGAAGCAATCCATTTGAACCATAAAGAGACTGTACTAAAAACTTTTATACGTATTATCCCTATGCTCTTCCACTTGTGGGACTGGCTCAGATGTTTCTCTATTGAAGAGGCATTTTGTAATACCATAAAGTAGAAACTTCCTCTGTCCCTAAAAATCCTTGTCCTAATCAAACTATTCTGTATTCTTTTCATTTTAGGAAAAGCCATTTAAGTATAATTTAACAAGAAGTGTACATATACACATACATATCTTTCTTATTTTAAAGTAAGCACAGGGATCTTAAGTCCAAGGTCACCCTGGGATGCATAAGAAGTTGGGAGCCAGCCTGTACTGTTAGCAAAGCTCTGTCACGGAGCAAGTGAATGAAATAAAAGGAAAAGAATACTGGAAAGTTCACAAAGCAGCGACGCCAACAAGGTGTGCATTGAGTGGTTCAGCAGGATAGGAGTAATGGAGCTGGAAATCCAAATACTAGTCTGCGTACAGCAGTAAGATTTGCCATTATTCACAGTTAGGAATGCCTTTGTGAAAATCACTGAAATTGCAGTCCCCGTAGAGCACAAAACTTGAGAAGAACCACGTTAAAAAAGAATGAGAGAGTTCATTTCTACATACAGTTTCTTCTCTAAGTTGGACTGCAAGATAATCTCAAGCCACAAATCTTTCCAGTGGGGAAAAGACAGTCCTCTTTCACCTCACCTGATGAACAAATAGGCAAAGATAAACTCTTAGGGGCAGCAAGGAAAGAGCAAGAGATGTCATGAACTAAAACATAGAGCTCAGCAGTTACTTCAATGAAACTCAGTGGCCTCACCCAATTAAATAGCCACGGGAGAGCCAAACAAACCACAGTGAATCCCAGTAAGAGGCTCATTTCTCCGTACAATCAACTAGAAATACCCAACAAAACCATCTAGGCAGAAGCTCTAACTATCTGCATGTACTCCCCAGAAAACTTACTAACCTCAAGATTCAATATTGAGATTAGCCTACTTAATAACCCTGGAAGCTGGCCACACATACAAACGCTATGTGCTACTCTAACCTTAATTTGAATCTGGCTGAAAGGTGGGACCTTTTCATTAGAAAACCTACTTATAAATCCTAAAAGACATTGCCACTTTCTCAAATCTGCACATAAGCATGCCAGGATGATGAAGAATAAAAAATATTGGATTTTTATAACTAATCCAAAGCACACATATCTAAAACATCTTAACATTTTTCATAATAAGATTTTTAAAAACCCTAACTACCAGTGGATATGGAAGGACAAATCAAACCAGGGAAAACAGTACATGAACAAAAAGAAACCATTCAACATGGCAACTAAGTCCAACAGAAGTCTTAGAACTGAAGAATACAATGACTACACTGAAATATAGAATAAGGATTCTCAAGTGTATGGCCAACCAAGCAGAAGAATGAATAATTCCAGACACTATAATTGGGAATTATATATTCTGTCTAGAAAACAAATAATGAATGAGAGTTAAAAAGTTTTCCAACTGTTATGGTCTGCCAACAAGTCAAATGATGTACTCTTGTGAGCATTCTAGAGAGGGAAGAGACAGCAGCAAAAAAAAAAAAAAAAAAAAAAAAAAAAAAAAAAAAAAAAAAAANAAAAAACCAAATCCTTCACAAGGAATAATGAAGTTTGCAAGATGTCTCAGTAAGTGAAAGCACTTACCACCAAGACTGATGATCTAAGTTTGACCCCTGGAAACCACGTAGTAAAAAGAAAGAATTAACTCTCCCTGACATCTGTATATGTTCCATAGCATGAATGCACTTGTGTGCACACTCACACACACAAAATAATGTAGTAAGTAAAAATTATAATTATTAATACTGATAGGATATAATGGTCAATGAATATGGTGAAACCAATGATGCCTACAATGAGAGATTATGATTAAATTAATAAAATTCCAACATGAGATAATTTTGATAGCAATTGAGAATAATGACTAGTCACATGAAGTGAACTCCGATAAATCATCAAGCATAGTCATCAAGAGAAATTTTGTAAGCCTGGAGAGAGTGGGATGGCATAATCATAGGGCTGAAATAAAAACTGTCAAGAATTTTATATCTAAAAAATTGCATTCCAAAATGAAAGAAAGTTTAAGACTTCTGAAGATATATAAAAATTGAGGTAGTTTGTTGCTGTTAGACTTAATTATAAGAACAAATTTTCTATATGAAAATATAAATATCACAAGTAAAAATACATATACACAAAACAGAATAGTATAATACTCCTATAGTGGTATCCAATCCTTTTTATTTCTAGCACAAGTGGTACAAGACTAAAGTATTGAGTGCACTTATAATCTGTAACACCTTAATGGATACACAATATAAGTAATATAATAACTTTGGTAACAATAAAGTAAAGAATGTAGATCTTTTGCAAGCAACTGAAGTTAATTTTCTATCTGTTCTAAACATACTGCTATGAGAATTTTAGTGAAAAGCTTTTAACTAAAAGTGGAAAGAAGAGTAGGTAGATATAATAACAGAAAAGTAAAGGAATCAAAAATTATCACTGCAAAAACAAGAGCAAAAAATCAAACTAAAAAATAAAGCAAAGTAAAAGGAAAGTTCTAGGTGATCATAAAGAACATAGAAAACAATCATTAAAATTATGATAGTAATTTCTTACTAGATACTTTAAAGTTAATTATAATTACTTTAAATAAAAATGAATGATGCTATCAAATGACATAAAATGACTGAATTTTAAAAAGACTCAACTACTTACTGCTTACAAGAAACTCACATTTGAATTAAAGATACATAACTGAAATGTGTTGACAAATGCATGCTTATAATCCCAGAATTCAGGAGCCTGAGAAGGGAAGGATTGTGCATTTGAGGTCAGCCTGGTTTATGAGAACCTATCTCAAAAATTCAAACTGATCAAACAAACACACAAATAAAAACACATACTTGAGGATAGAACATGACTTTACATGCAAAGAACTACCAAAGGGAACAATTTGAGTTGTACTCATTTTAAACAAAATACACTTTTAGTAAGTGAAACATACAATAGAAAGAAGGTAGTATTAAATGAGAATTTTCAAATGCAGTCAGAAAAGGTAATGACTATATAGCTACCTCCCAACATTAGAATATCAATTCAGAACACACAAAAATATAAAGTAAATGCCAACAAATATTAATGGTTAGCAGACAGAATTATAATAATTGTTGGGTACATCTGTACCAATTTTCAAAAGTAGCTGGACCATCTGGATGGTAATAGTAAGGAAACAGAAGATTTGTCAACAAAAACTACATTTGTCAGGGGAATAATATCTGTGCACAGGATGACTACATCTCAACAGAGCAAAACCAATCCAAGCAGACCTATCATATGGACACATGTGGCCTACTGAGCTTCTCCCCACTACACACTGGTTTTCTGTGCTGCTGTAGCAGTGATCATGTGCTAGGACATACAACAAATCTTAATGAAATTAAGATAAATTAAATTATCTCTTGTGTCCTCTCCAACTATAAAAGAATAAGACTACAAATCAATAACAACAGAATATTGGAGACTCTTAAGCATTAGTATGAATTACAGTATAATCTTTTGATCAAAGAAAACACCCAAAATATACATCACTAACTTGTAAAGACAAGAGAAAGCAAAAATACAACAGGACTTAACCAAAAATAGTAATAACAAGAATTTTTTTAAGAGTAAATTTATTATTTAACATTTACTATTTAAATATTTTAATATTTATTATGTAAATAACAATAAACATTTAAATGTTTTAACATTTATTATTTAAATGTTTTAAAATTGTTATTTAAGTTTAAAAATATTATTTAACAAAAAGAAAGGTACTCAGTAAACAAGTTTATACACTAGCAGACTAGAAAAACCAAATCCAAATGCATAGGGTAAAATAATGATTGGGATAGAAACATATAAAATAGAGATTATTAAAGCACAAGGAGCAATTGAAAACTTAGGGTTGTTTCTGCAAAGATAAACAGAATCAATGAAAACCTACTTTGTCAAAGATTTAAAATAAAATTCTCTTGAAGCCTTATATTTGATGCCATAGAAAAGGCCGTTATAAACAAATACTTGTCAACTATTTTGACAATGTAAAATTGATTATATAACTCCTAAAAAAGCATGCAGTTTATTTAAACCAACGAAAAATAAAGACACAACAGGCCAATAACAAATAAGTTTAAATCAGTAATCAAAAACCTCTCTCCAAAAAAGAAAACCCAAGAACAAATTGCTTCAGAATGAATTCTAGCAAATATTTAATGCATAATTAATATCCATTCTTTTAAATATAATATCAAACATTTTCAAGTCATTTTAAGAGAACATCACCACTCCATTAAAAAAAACTCTTTGAATACATTATGCCAAAATCCAAAACTATAGGTCATTATGCCCAATGAGCATAAATATAAAAATCTTTGGCAAATTATTAGCCAACAAAGTACATGAACATTAAAAGGATTATATATAATACTTATAGACACTCAGAATATGAGTGCCATCACTAGGCTACATAGGAAATTTAATGTGCACAAATAAATAGATTGTCACAGCATGTGAACTAAATGACAGGCAAAATATGGACATTTCAGTACAAACAGAAAATAATTTTATAATTTAGAAATTAGGTACAGAAAGAACTTACTTTGTTATCCTAAAAGTATTATATAAAAATGGATGTCCACATAGAGAACACTGAAGGCAACACAGAATTCATGTTATTGCAGAACTTTGCAGATGGAAATGAAATGAGAAATATTAATTATAACCTATATACATTTAGGACCTCTTCTAATCCATGCCATCTAGTCAAACTTGAGAAGTTATATGTAACTTGACTAAATTGCTTGCCTAATTTCTCAAAAGTAAATTCTCAGGGGGAAAATCGAAGTTTCAGTGACTCTTAGATTTAGCAATGTCTCCTGCAAGAACCATGTGCATTCCTTTCTCCACTGTGGGTTCTGGCCTTCTTAGAGTTCTTCAGTCTATGCTTTTGCTACCCTAACCTCGGTCCTATATGACTTAGGCCTTTTGTTTTGGTTTATTTTCATTTCTTCTGTTGTATGCGCTGAACATGCAAAGAAGTTGAGGTTGAACGATTTATTAAAAAACCCTTTATTTCTGAGAACATTTGCCATAGATTTTTCTCTGCATAATAAAATGTTTAAGACAACTGTCTCTGATCATCCTGGTTCTGCATGTTGTTAACTTTTAGGGACATCCCAGCTGACAGCCTCAATCAGCACAACCTGTGTTCCAGATTAGTCATCAGGGTTCCTGACGTGACCTTCACTAGATGAGTTTTAGGCAGTTGTTGCTTATTTTCAAAGATTGTTTTCAGTATGCTGTCAAAATTAGCCAATTAATTATCACATCAATAAATCAGACAGCATATAGATCTTATAAATACACCTATACAATGAATTTTCCAAAGAATATGTAATAGGAAAAGGAGCGTTGCTTAAATAATTGAATTTGGAAACTTATAAACACATGTAGTATAGTGAGATTGGATATGTAGTTTATACCACATAAATACCAATCCTTAGTGCACTAAAGAATTAGTTCACTAAATTCGTGAACTAAAGAATAGATAAAGGGGCTGGAGAGTTGACTCAGCCATTAAGAGCACATGTTGCTCTTGCAGAAGACATAGGTTTGGTTCCCAGAACCCACCGGGGGTCTCACAACCACCCATAACTCCAATTCCAGGGGATTTAACCTTTCTCCTTACTTACTCAGGCACCAGACACACAGTGGTGCAGAGACATACAGGTAGGCAAGACATTCATCCACATAAAATAAAACAAATGAATCTAAGGCAAATTAAATGTAGAATCAGAAATTTCCTAACTACTGGAGACAGCATAGGGAGATATTAAACAGCGGTGCCTTTGTTGATGATATTTCAGACTTAACTCCAATTTTGAAGATGGATAGGTTAACAAACCTCTTGTTGTTGAAATAAGAGCGGCAGGGCTGCGTCCCCGGCACCCGGCCGCCCGCATGGCTAGCTTATGCCCGAAATAATTACATGGAAACTGTATTCTTTCAAACACTGCCTGGCCCGGCTAGGTCCAGTTTCTTATTGGCTAGCTCTTACATATTGTTCTAACCCATTTCTAATATTCTGTGTAGCCCATGAGCTGGCTTACCAGAGAGGATCTTAACCTGCGTCTGTCTGGAGTGGGAGCATCATGGCGACTCACCCTCTAACCTTCTTTCTCCCAGAATTCTCTTCTGTATACTCCGCCTACCTAATTTTCTATCCAATAAAATGGGCCAAGGCAGTTTCTTTATTAGTAAGAAATCATTCCCACATCATTTCCCCTTTTTCCGTTTAAACAAAAAAGAAAGGCTTTAACTTTAGCATAGTAAAATTACATATAACAAAACAGTTATCAAGTAAGAATTACAGTTACAATATTTATATCTATTTTATCTCTTACCATAACTAAGGAAAACTATAACTATTCATTCTTCAACTCCATCAAAGACTCCAGAAGGATATAATATTACCTAAGTAAACAAGAAATAAGAAAACTCTAGAAATGACAGAGACATCTCGCTGCCTGGACAGTCACCCAAAGTTCTTTGGTACCGTTGGGGCATCCATCTTCGGCCTACAGGCCCATGGTATCCAGATACATTTCCATGAAGCAGGAAATTTCAAAGACAGTTCAGTCATTTTCTGCTGTGTCCTGCAGAATGTCTCGCAGACTCTTTCATGAATCAGGAACCCCGAAAGACCATCTCACCTTTAGGCAAGTTCAGCAGTCCTCTCTCTGAGGGTTCTCTGTGTCCAGTTTATGCAACAGTCCAGGCAAGAGCAGTTTCTTGCCCAAATGACTATCCAACTCCATAAGGATCCTCTTCGATGCCCATCTTCCTCTTGAAGTAGCTGGTGCTGCCAGGAGCAGACGTGTCTCCTTGTCATGAAAAGTCCTAAGTTATTAAAATATTTTAAATGCCATATTCTGCAGTCTTTGAAAGATATGAAGAATGCCTATCTAACTGAAATATATCTCTATATATCTAGAAAATCTAATTAACATGACTACAAGCTTAACTATTAGCGATGATTATCCATTAACAACCTATATTTCCTAATTATACATTACATTTTTAAATGAACTACACAATCACAATACCTTAATCAAGATCAAAAATACATATACATATAACAAAATTGACCTTAAAATCCATACCAATGCAAATTATTCATATCTATATCATATCCCCCTTTAAATGTAAAAGAACATTTATAAACAATATTTGGGAACATGGGCGTAGTTTTTTCTCTCCAAACTGCTTCCTGCTGAATAGGGGCGTCGTTAATTAGGTTGTTCATGATATAACCTGTGTGCTAGTTTCATCTCAGTTGGCAATTGAGCGAAGCAATTTTTTGAGGGTGTTCACAGCAACCTTTCAGGAGGGCGTGGTCTATCATACCAAATCGGAATAGATGCAATCCACAGGGTCTCATCCTCTGCAAAAACAAAAGAAGACCCTCTCCAAAGCATCATATCCTTAGACCCAAATTCTGAAATCATAATACCCTCATGAAATCCATTTTGGTTTAGCTTGGCAGCCCATATAATGAAATGTCTCTCTGTACTTAGCTCCTTCACAGTCAAAAATTTTAAAGAAAACACAATGTACATAATCCAGACTCTCTGTGAATTTTCCATTTTTACGTGGCTTATTTTTCTTTATTTCTCTTAATCTATAACTATCTGTACTTCTGTACTCTGTCTCTTTAAAGACTTTACCCTTTTTCTTTTTAAGACATTAACTTTATTCTTTATATTCTTTTTCTTCTCTTTCCCAAGCCTACGTACATTTATCCAACAGTGTCTGAATCTGTTTTATTGTGAATCTGTAACTTTTTTACTATCCAGGAGCACTTTGTTTTGCGCCTTTAAATCACTAAGCGCTTAAGAATCTAAGCTGTGACATTCCTAGGTCAAAAACAGGTACTGTATGCTGGCCCCGCCCAGTCCAACATGGCGGAGCCGCTCGTGCCTCTGATCCTTGCACATTGCACCATTAGCATGGCGGAGCTGCTTGTGCCTCTGAGCTGCGGCACACAATGTCCCCCTTTTAGGCACACAGCAGTCTAGTTGCCATCAAACAAATCGTAGCACTTTAATCCAAATGCTCCATTCATAAGCTCTGTCTCCCGCCGGAGCCAGACAGAGATCACAATGGCGGCACAGCCCAGAAAGCCGGCATTTTAAAACAGCCAGTTTTTTCCTGCTGCCGAGTCAGGACAATTTCTTTGCGGCACGCAACCCAGAAACAGCAAAAAGCTGTTTTAAATTCTCTCTCTCTCCTTTTTAAGCCCTCTCAGGTTTTTAAGTGGATTTAGCCCATCACGTCTGGGCGCCATCTGTTGAAATAGGAGCGGCAGGGCTGCGTCCCCGGCACCCGGCCGCCCGCATGGCTAGTTTATACCCAGAAATAATTACACGGAAACTGTATTCTTTCAAACACTGCCTGGCCCGGCTAGGTCCAGTTTCTTATTGGCTAGCTCTTACATATTGTTCTAACCCATTTCTAATATTCTGTGTAGCCCATGAGCTGGCTTACCAGAGAGGATCTTAACCTGCGTCTGTCTGGAGTGGGAGCATCATGGCGACTCCTACTCAGCTTCTTTTTCCCAGCATTCTCTTCTGTATACTCCGCCTACCTAATTTTCTATCCAATAAAATGGGCCAAGGCAGTTTCTTTATTAATAAGAAATCACTCCCACATCATCTTGTCATTCCACATTCATAAATCAAAGCACTTTGAAGCCCATAAAAAGTTGTCAAGCTAGAATGGAAATAAAATTTAAATAATTGTGGTATTGAAATCTGTTTGTTTCATGTGATGATATGAAATGTAGTGACTATCATCAATGAAAAATATAAAGATATAAAAAATAAGAGTAGAAAGAATTTAAAAATAAAATTATCAAATAAAATTACATACTGATGTGAAAAATTAGTGATGGAGGGATACTCAGAAATCTCATCCTGCTAGAAACATACATTCTCTTCATTTATGTAAAGCATGATCTTACTAATTTTCCTAGTTAATACACAGTAGACACCCACTCAGTCAGCCAGTGCACTAGTTGATTCTGTGTCATTTCTGGTTCTGACATAGAATAACTTTCCACTGTGAAGATTGCAGGGAACTAATAGTCTTTACTGTTCAACATCTCTATCATATCTGTTATTTGCTAACACTATCAGGTGACTGGAAAAACAGTATTGTCTGAAATTGAAAATCTGGGTAACATGTGTTTTAGAGAAGAATGCAATAAGGTCCAATTTAAAGCTGTGTGATTTAAGGGCATCCACCACATCAGCAGCCAAAGGTGGTGAAAACTCTTGGAAATCTCAGCATGGGGGCCAAGCCTGGGATTTAGAAGGCACTGGTCTTTCAGTGAGAGCTGAAACTTGAGATTCAGGCCACAGAGTCAGGTACAGGCGAAGAAGGCTTTTCTATAATGTAGAATAAGAAGTACAGCTTAAGGCAGAGGTGGACAAAGACAAAGCAAACATAGTCTTGTCTGTGCACGCATGCAAGCACACACACACTCACATCTGTAGTTAAGATATATAACCTATGACCCTCTCATTTGAAAAAGCTTTGTCAGTAAGTGTATATTTACACTTAACTTGTTCAGTACATTTAGTTTTCTCTTTATTAATCTTAAAGGAAACCCTACAAAATTTGTACACAACATTTTATTTATAAATTCTAAAACAGTAACCTTCTTATTTTCGAACCGGGCCTTATTTAAAAAAAACTACATATATTAAGTAATGCAAGCTGAACTATACATGCAATATATCATATTGCATGTATACACACATATATGTATGTGCAAACATACACATACAGAGACAAATACATAATGCCATTTGGGGATGTTGCTTTATGCTGTAATAACTATAGTCAAAAACAAGCCAAAATTTATCTGCAGTATTGACAAGATTGGATATTTCAGTGCCCAGCTACAGCAAGCAGAACAGTGTATTCATTTCAGGTTAGAAATATACAGCACCATCTGCACTCTTGCTGTGCACATCATTCACAACAGTGCCCAGTGTTTTGCCTCTGAATGTGCATATAGGAAAAATTACAGGAGTAATTACTTACCTTATGTTCAAACTTTTCTTTTTATCTAGCCTAAAACATAATTTGATTCTTCTCAAACTATCGTCAGAATTAAAATACTATCAATAACAAGGGTGATTTTCTTCCATATCCATCTGTATGATACCTGTCCACATGGACACACACACACACACACACACACACACACACACCTCCAATTTTCCCTAAGGCACATGTTTACATTCTTGTCTTGGTGTAGATAGGAGACTGCTCATTCATTTCCCAGCCACTCAGATCTGAATAATCACACAAAAACTATATTAGCTACAACACTGTTTGGCCTATTAGCTCAGGTTTCTTATTAACTAACTCTTACATCTTAAATTAACACATTTCTCTTAATGTATAATCTCCACGAGGTTGTGGCTTACCGGTAAATTTTCTGGGGCATCTGTTTCCTTCGGCAGCTCCATGGCGTCTCTCTGACTCTGGCTACTGTCTCCCTATATCTCTGGATTTCCTGCCTGGCTTTATTCTGCCCTGCCTTAGGCCGAAGCAGCTTTATTCACCAGCCAATAATACAATACATATACAGAAGGACATCCCACATCATCTTGGTTTATACTTAAATAGTATTTTGATTTCATGTAGAAAACAAGAGTCAAGCACAATGAGACCACCCAAAATTGTGGCTCAGAAGAGGGAGGAGATTAGGTGTAAAGAATTTAAATTTGATCAGAGAGGGAGGAATAGGTAGATGGATGCAGGGAGAAAAAGATCCATGAAAGCCAGATAATCCCTGGTGGAGAATGAAGAGTATCTATAGCTACAGCCTAAATGCCACCAGACTCTTTTTTTTTTCAAAACCAGAAACACAATAGCCTTTCAACGGGCAAGTTTGATGCCTTTTTGCATATTAAGTGAGCTTTTCTCTGCTTTATAAGTGGTGGAGGACGGAAAAATGATTTCTATGCAAGTCATGGTAATCTTTATCTACACAAGACACATGCCTATAAAATTAAGGTTCTGCTCAAATACCTTTTCTTTGGAGTGATGATTCACAAGAGAACAGAACTCTACTTATGAATTAAGTAGCCCTGTCCATTTACTAACTACTTTGCCTGAGAATATTCATCCATTTTTGTATTTTTCAAGTATTTGTCTTTCATAGATAAACAGAAAGCAGGAAGAAGGGCTGAGAGGGGGACAGAAGAGGGTGAGAATAAGGAAGGAAAAGAGATAGGGGAAGAAAAGAGGACAGAGACATTCGACAAGCATGTTCTATCCTTAAGTGAGCCAGGTGCCTAAGTATTTTTATTAAAACATATTAACATCTTGTTTACAGTGGTCACTGAACACAGCAATGTGCATTTCTAAGTACCAACCGAAGATTTTCATGTAAACTGGTATCTGTTTCTGGTTATGTTTCTGAAAAAACAAACTCCTTCAGTCCTCAAGTGTGTAATTTCTGTTGCAATTAGAAATCTCCCTGCGGCCTACTTTCTGCATTTCCCAATATCCCTCTGAGGTAGGAAATGAGACAGCCAGAAGTCCCAATGATGTACTGAGAATTATAGAGGAGAAGAGGCTGGGCATGCTAAGGGGCCATCCTGAAGCCACATCCAGAGCAGTGAGATTGCTGGGAAATGACTTTAGACCTCCTCACTTGCCATGGCCCATATCTCAGCGCTAAGATGTTTTCATAAATTAATGGCCAATGAAGCTGGGCTAATGGAACCAGAAGAGTAAATTAGAAAATGATCCCCTCTTGTGTTTGAGTCACAGTATGTTGGAAATAGAGGGTTTTTTTGTTTGTTTGTTTGTTTAATTGATTTTCCTTCTGTTCACTACATCTATGGCAACTTTTAACTTGGAAAATATATGATAATTTTGTATAATGTTGAGGTACTGAAATCTGACTTGGGGCAGTTTTCGACAGGGAGATGGACCAATTGTGTTCATTTGAATGCTATGGTAAAAAAAGATACTTGGGAAAAAATTATATGGCATTTCAGGTATGATACAAAAGCAGTTATTTGCTGGCTTGTTTCTTGCAGGCACAATATGGATCCTTGGTATCTGCCCAGCCTGAACTGCCGCTGTTTTACACTCCTGTCGACCTAGTGGACATCAGTGTGGAAATGGCTGGGCTGAAGTTTCCCAATCCCTTTGGTCTTGCCAGTGCCACGCCAGCCACTAGCACACCAATGATTCGAAGGGCCTTTGAAGCTGGATGGGGTTTTGCTTTGACCAAAACGTTTTCTCTTGATAAGGTAAGAAAATATGTTTGAAGCTACATGCAAATGTCTAGCATGCATTTTAGTTCAAAGGTAAATATAAGATAGAACGTTTTTAAAGTTTGAGATGATAATTATCAAATAGTTGAAAACATTGAACATTGCAGTTTAATTTTTTTTTATTTTGTCTGCCCCACAAATAGAGGGCTTGGAATATATTTTAACTTTGTATTGTCTAAGAACCATCAAAAATATAGTTTGCCTGGTGATGTAGCTCAGTTGGTAAAGTGCTTGCCTAGCAATGCAAAGATCTAAGTTCAAACCCCAACACTACATAAAACAGGTATGGTGGAGCATGCCTACCATCCCAGCACTCAGGAAATAGAGGTAGGAAGATCAAAATTCAAGGCCATTGTTTGCTACATTTCAAGGTCAGCCTGAGCTACTTGAGGGCTGCCTCAGAAACCTATACACAAATAAACAGACTAGTATAGTAGTGATTTAACATTCAATAATTCCTGTTTTAATTGAATTGAATTATTTTAATTGCTTATATTAGAAGGATGTCATATGATGTTCTGTTATTTGTGTGTATGATGTAGGGTTTTCATCACATTAAACATTCCTGTCTCAAATATTTTTTTTAATTTTCTTATCCAAAAAGCTTTCAAGCTCCTTTGATCTACCTCTTTGAAATGCAGAATATGTTTCTGAATTTATAGTCATGATTTTGTGTTATAGCACACTAGAACTGTTTTCTAAGTAACTTGAACCCAAGTGATCCACCTTTCCCCTCTCCTCTCTCTTCCCAATGCCCCACCCAGCCTTTAGTTAATACCATTTGACTCTTAACTTCCTCTTTTAAACTTCCATATGTGAGTGAACTCATGTGGCACAAGTCATCCTCCTGACTGGCTATTTCAGTTAACATGATGATTCTGATGTACCTCCATATTGCTGCAAACTCAAGATTTCTTTGTTCTGCTGAAAAGTACTCCATTGTGTATCTGTGCTATATTTTCTCTATCCGTGCATCACTTAATGAATGTTAAGGAAGTTTCTGATTTTGTGCTATTGTGAATAGTGCAACGGTTAACATGGAAATACATATTTTTTACATACTGATTTTATTTGGATATATATCCCATGGGGGGATACTGCCTGATAATATGAGGATTTCTATTTTTAATTCTTTGTTTTGACATTATTGTTTTGTGATTTGAGGACTGTGTAAATGTGAACATATGTTTCAATTCAAAGTTAGGAAAACAATGGATTTAGTTTGCATAACATCCTATTATTAACGACATGTCTTACAGACTTTCTCACTGAAATTTGTTGAGGGTGGTAATACGATTTCTCATGAATTTCATAATAAAAACACACCCCCACGAAATTAATTCCATGTGACATTATGGTTTTATGCTTTTAACAGGAGTTCTACATATTGAGGAAATGATTAAATTTGAGATCAAATCTTTAGGGCAAAAAGGAGAGTCAGTGAAATGGTTCAACAGGGAAAGACCCTTAGTGTCAAGGGTGGTAACTTGAGTTTCATTCTTATAACTGAGATGATAAAAGGGGGATACTGATTCCTAAAATATTTACCCTGGTAGCCACATGAGTCATATGGCAAAAGGATGCATTCTCTTAAGAATACATACAGACACACACACACACACACACACACACACCACATACACACACACAAATAAGCACATACAAATTAGCAAACGAATAAATGTAAGATAACTTTAAGCATTTAAAACATGGAAATGCACACTACTAAGGTCAGATGATTAATGGGATGGAGACAGACAGCATCCTTACATGGTAGTGAATTAGAAGTCTAATTTACAGAATGAAAAGAAGCATTTCATGGGCCATTTATTGAAAAGTTTTGAACCGACAAGCCACATCAATGTGGTTAGAACTAAGTTGTAGTTAGTAACAATTAATGTGTTAGAATGGGTGGATCTAGTGACTAAATAGAGTATCATTATTTAAATCTTCCTTATCCTGGGGCAAGAAAATAACAGAGAACTACCACGCACCATTAAAACTCATTCTTCCTTCTTTCTTCTCTTACTGGGATCAATAGCGGACATTATTAGTAAGGTATTTTGGCTTTCTTAGTCTGACAGTTTTATAAGAGGTTGGGTAAAGGTGGTGCAGGAAATCCAGGAAAAAAAAACCTTAGGAGTTAGAAAAATCAGAGCAAGGAAAAATATTTCTTAAGGATTGTGGTGAGGTAGAAAAGGTATATGTGAAACTCAACCATTCAATTCAATTTGGATAAAGATTTTTGATAAAATAGTAATTCGAACTGGATAGTCTGGATGGATTTAAATTATTATGGATGAGTTGTGTTTAGTTTTGTAGAATATTAATAGCATATTTGTCCTTGTTTCTCTTCATATTTTAAGAATTCTGGAAGCTGTAATCAAATGTTTAACCTGTTGGTATCAAAAATCTCCAGAGCCTTTAATGATGTATTCATTATGCTATTTAATATACACACAAACAGGAATAGGTATTTAATCAGGTTACAAGTGAAGAATTTTGGTGCAGGTGGGGAGATGGTTTGGATTTGCTGCTGGTTTGTCAAATTGAATTCTGAGTCAACAGAATCATCTTTGCTCTATTGGTGACATGCATTGTTATGTTACCCTGGGTCACTCAGGAACACAGAAGCTGTGTCCTTTATAGGACTCACCAGAAGAGGCAAATTTAGAAACTAACTTCCTTCTTAACCTCCCATTCAAATACAATCTATCCATTCAGAAGTCTGTGCTGTAAGTTGAGAAGATATGAACAAATATAAATAAAATCTGGCACTGAAAACATTGTGACAACTCCACTTGCTTATTTTGATAGTGGTATAAAACTAGTATGCCAGAACTGCTTTTAAGCTTATCTGTAAAAATTGTAATGACAAAAAAAATCACAGTGCCACCTTGTACCTGAGTAATGGCATGTCCTAAAAAGAGATACTCTTCTATATATAAGTTTATAGAGCACTCAGTCTACCTCCTAGAAAACTACAGCTTGTTTCTTACTTCATCCTTAATTACCAATGAAACCTATGGTGAATATATAATTACATCATATATGAGTACCTGTGTCTTATTATGGATGAAATGTTGTGCACAACATTTGAACTCTCATTTCCCTCCACACAACCTTTTCTAAAGACAGGTATTAAAATATCACATATAATATACATGTGTGTGACATTACAGCAGACCGATTGGGATTAGACTTATTATAATTTATTATGCCAATTCAAGAATCTGTTTAAAACTGATTATAATTCAGAATCTTGACATTTGAAATTTGGATGCTCATAATATGACAAAGGCTAGTCTGTGGAGTTTTGTTATCGTATGAAATATTAATATTTCACAACACATCTCTGATGAAGTACAATTTGCCGAGGCTGCATATGATAAAGAAATTAAATGCTCACCAAGGGAGTTCAGTCAGAATTAGAGCCCTGCTTGAACATCTGCTGGAAGTTTCATTATCCCGTGCTATGCCAGTGCGGCTCCCTTGTTTTCCTAGATTGACAGCTGAATATTGCCATGATTCCTGCAGCAAATACATTTAGCTCAACGTTGCCCCCCCTTTTTTGTTTTATTTTTTGGGGGGAAGTGTTGGAGACTGCTTTTGATTTCCAAACTATATTTTTTATACTCTTGACATTTGTAGATGCCACATTGAGGTCTAATTTGGTGTAGCAGCAATAGGCCATTGACTTGCAGGGAAATGCCAGCTGATATCTCAGTAAACAGAAATATTATTATTCTTCACCATGCCGTCTGTATAAAAGCTGGGTATGCTTTCTTGAGGGAGGCAAATGATCAGATTTTTAATGCCAAATATAAAAAAGATCTGTGTTTGCTTTTGTGTTAAATAACATCAAAGACGGCTTTTATTAACTCTCTTCTTCTTTCCCCAAATCAATCTTTCTAAGAATGAGTGTCCCAAAATAAGTAGATGGCTTGCTTTGAGATGTTATTTGTGTTTTACAAGAGTGACAAGTGATATTTAAAACCAAATTGTGAAATCATTTTCTCCATAAATGCAAGTTTAAATTAAAAAAAAACAGAAAGATGGAAAAGAAGCCAACCTGTGAGGCTTTATTAAAGCTAAATTATTATGATAAAATTGAGATTGATCTTTGGGCTGACAAGGGAGGGGGACTTGATTGGGGGAGGGGGAGGGAAAGGGGAGGCGGGGGTGGGGAAGAGACAGAAATCTTTAATAAATAAATAAATAAATAAAAACTGAGAATTGCTTTGTTTATGAAAAACGCTACAAAACTCTGTGGGTATCACATAAAATACCCTTTGACCTGGGTTCCTATTATATGAACAAGAAACAAATAAAACATTTTATTTATGTCAAATGTCTGTGTAATTCTATCTTCTCATAGAAATACATATTATCTATTGTAAATGTATACCTCCATATCAAACACCTAATTGAGAGTTTTTTAAATAAAGTCTTGGTTCAGTATACTTATTTTAATAAATGTCAGATGGCCAAATACAAAGGCAACTGCATAATATATTACCTCCCAATATTTAGGACCTGAAGATAGCAGTAAGTTTCCTCTTGCTTTGTGGTCACATCTTATGGATTGTAGTTATTTGGGTAAAACACAAACTTAAAACGTATCACAATGCTGAGCTCATAGCAAAGAGTTTGGTAAACTTCTCACAGATACTTCACAAAAATGAATAAATAGATTATTTGCCACGAGCATATTGAGTTTCTTCCCTCAACCATTTGAACAAGTAGTTAACACATAAAGCAATTGACTGCTCTCAGTATTGATCTCAATCACAGGAGAAAAGGCCAATTTAAGATTTCTCATCTCTTGTGTTGTTTCTATACCTGTCTGAAACTGAAAACATCGGTGGAATTCCTGCCTGCATGGGTGATATTTGAAGAATGAGATCATTGACGCTTTCGAAATGCAGAGGACTATTGAGAAAACAGAATAGGAATCACATTGTATTAGGAAAATATATAAAAATAATCTGGTCTGACTATGTAAAATCATGTATTTGTAAGTCTGGCAGAAAAAAACGTAACTTGGTTTTTTGCTTGTGTGTGCACCTGTGTGTGTGCATATGTATGAATGAGGCATCCAGAGATTAACATCTGTGTGATGCCTCAATCACTTCTCTGTAGGTGGAGACTACTCTTTCATTTCCCAGCTACCCTGACCTAAATAATTACACAGAAACCATATTAATGATAATACTGCTTGGTCAATAGCTTAGGCATACTCCTTGCTAGCCCTTACCTCTTAAATTAACCCATTTCTATTAATCTATGTATTGTCATGAAGCTGTGACCTAACAGTAAGGTTCTGGAGTGTCCTTCTCCTTCATCAGCTACATGGAATCTCTCTAACTTTTCCCTCTTTCTCTCTCTCTTTCCCTCTGTTCAGCTATCCTGCTGCCTGGCTTTGCTCTGCTACGCCATTGGCCCAAACAGATTTATTCATCAAACAATAAAAACAACACATATACAGAAGGACATCACACATCACTTCTCCAAGTAATGTTTGGGGCAAAGTCTCTCACTGAATATGGTGTGTACAGATTTGGCTTGTCAGGCTGAACAGCAAGCCCAGAGATACTCTTGTTTCTTTATCTCCCAATATGATATATATATATATATATATATATATATATATATATTCTGCTCTTAATTTTTAATGCAATGTTTTAATTGGAATATGTGAACCAAACTCAGCTCCTTAGTTCTTTGACAACTGAGACATAGCTAAATAAACTTGAGGTTTTTTAGTAAAAAAAAGTTATGCTATATCTTTAAATTAATGCATCCTATTATTTATAATATAATATATATACATTTCTATATTAGAAACTTATTCCTTTTGTAGATACACAGATTAATAGAAATAGGTTAAATTAAGATGTAATAGCTAGCCAATAAGAAACTAGAGCTAATAGGCTAAACCATGATTTATTTAATATAGTTTCTGTGTGGTTATTTTGGGGCTGAGCAGCGAAGAACAGACAAGCAGCCTCCTACGGCACTACTGTACAGAGAGAAAGGAGAAGGACTTTTGCTTGGAAGTCTCTAGTCACCTATGCAGATTCTACAGCACTATCTGGTCATGTATTGTATTGGAGTTTGCTTTTACTATAGCTGTTGATACTAGGCAGGTACTCACATATTCAGTATAACTTATGGATGGTTTGTAATATATCAACAGTGTTTTACCACACTAATATCCATATCAACACACACTTTTTTAAGAGAAACTAATATTCTAAGTTATATAAATTTGCCTAGTCTTAATGCAATCATCTATTTGCATGCAACTATGCATAATGGAAATTTGGACTATATTCATATGTACATTCTTCAGATTCACATGGTGCTTGTGGGGCTCACACAGGGCCTCCATCAGTAGATGCTCAGAGGAGGGCAAGATGTTCTTGCTAAATACCTTAGGGTCTCAAATGGTGTATCATGATTGCTGAGGATGTTGGGCCTGTCTGCTTGTCTTCATATCCTCTCATGCCTTACTCTAACCCATTAGCGTAGAAGCTAGTTTGGCCTCGTTCATAAGGTGACTGCTTTCCAAGATGAGTGAATGCTGAAAGGTCTTCGGAAGTAGCAATCCAAAGCTCGCTATCAGTACCACCATAATCTCTTAACCACATTACAACTTTATAGTCATCACCCACTTATTGGATAGAACTGCAAAATTGCATCACAGTGAGATGTGGATCCAGATCACAGTCACCTTTGCGATTAGTCCTCCAGTGACAATCATTCACATGACTCTGGTAGGCAAAATGTATCTACCCTGTCCAGGCTTTCCCAAATGCCATCTAACCACGTGGTTTCATGATCACTAGGTCCAAATTCACAGACACATGACTGGATTTTATTACCCATATGTAGAATTGAGTGAACTGGAAAGGCATGTTCCCAACATAAGATGAAATGTTGGGGGCTGGAGATAATGGTTCAGCAATAAAGAGAACACATTTCTCTTGTAGAAGACCCAGAGTCGATGCCTATACCTACATGATGGCTTAAAATCCTCTGTAATTTCAGTTTTAAAGGATCCAACACAACTCTCTGGTCTCTGTATGCTTGAGGCATACATGAGTATCCATAAATAAAGGCAGGTAAAACACTCAAACACATCAATTTAAAACAATAGTATGCCCAAGACAACCTGTTAGATATTATTGTCATTTGTAAACATAGTCCAAGCTAGATGATGGTCCCCTGTCCATAGCAGGGGAAATTGAAACTGAAATTCTGTTTGTCAGGTATCTTCTGGGATAGTGGGTGTTTCTTTCTCATTTAGGGTCTGCTGATCTGTTTGGTAGTGGCTCTGCATTTTTTGTTCTGCTTTAAGTTTAATACTCTAAGCTATTATTTCTAGAATTTGGTGGCTACTATGTCCTTGTAGATTGCCAACAAAAGCTCTATCAGCAGCCTAGTAGCATCTTCAGTATGTTCCTGCCTATAGACAGCTAAAGCTATTCTACTCTTTGTTCTGAAATGTCTCGTTTAGTCTAATCTTGTAGTGTTATCACCAAAGAACAATTTTTGTCTTTTCAATAATTCATTGGGGGAATGGATTTCTTCACATCTGAGCATGCCTCTCTCTCATAGTGCTAGTTCCTGAGAATTTTAGAACTCCAATGTCTACTTGTGAGATTCTAGGAGGGACCAGTTTAAATCTTGTAGAACTTAGCAATCTGTCTGGTATTACACTCTGGCTTGGTATGATAGTCATTGAAATGTGCTTGAGAACCTTCTATCTGTGAGAGAGTCATTCTAAACAATAGCTTTATTTTCTAATGTAGCAGTCTCCGAACACTTTGTTTGGCTTAAGTCTTGCTTTGCATGTTAAATACATCTTTCTTAGGCTTCTATCTGTCTTGCACTTCCTTTTATATTTGAACAAAATCACTCGACTGTCACTTTCAGCATTCTGCCTAGAGACTCCCTTAGCATCACGAATGTATCATGTACTTTCTCTTCTGAATTATCACTAGCAACATTGCCCTGTCTAAATGTAATCCAGGTTGCTATTTTCCCAGTCCCCAATATAAAAAAAAAAATAAAATAAAATGCTTCTCACTACATGTTAATCCTGCAGGAAGTTTAGTGCACATCTTTCCGTTTTTACCATCAGACTATTCTTTGTTTTACAAGACTCATAATCTCAAAGCTAACATCATGTGCTTTAGATTGGATACCCCACCACATGACTGATTTCTGTATAATTTGGGACATAGCTTCCTGTTGAACCTCACCCTAGTTTACAGTGGTTCAGTTGAAGAGACAAAGGAGAATTTATATGAGCAAAGAGGTCATGATCATGATGAGGAAACAGTGACAGTTGACCTGAGCTAGTGGAAGCTCACTGACTTTCAGCTGACTGCTAGGAAACAAGCATAGGACTAAACTAGACCCTCTGAATGTGGGTAACAGTTCTGTGGCTTAGGCAGTCCGAGGGAACCACTGGCAATGAAACCAAAATTTATCCCTAGTGCATGAACTGCCATTTTGGAGCCCATTCCCAATGGAGGGATACTTTGCTCAGTGTAGAAACTGGGGGAAGGGCCTTGGTCCTGCCTCAACTTGATATGCCAGATTTTGTTGACTCCCCATAAGAGGCCCTACTCTTTCTGAGGAATGAATGGGGGGGGGGTAGGGAGGAAGTTAGAGGGAGCAGGAGGAAGGGAGGGAGAGGGCACCTTGGTTGGTATGTAAAATGAAAAATAAATGATTTTCATAAAAAATAACAACAAGGTGATCCTCCCTCTATCATTTGTTGGGGCTGGTCAGGGCTTGGCTGGGCGCATGTTGGGTATTCACAGCTGTTCACATGAAGTGACTGCATGGTGAAATGCTGGCTACCCAATAGTTATGGATGCTTGTATTTCTACAGAGAATTACAACTGGCAAAGAAAGTTCAGGGAAAGTGCAGGTACCCAAGACTCAAAGCATTTAGTTTGAACGACTAACCACAGTCTTGTGATCACAATCCCGCTAGAACTATTTCCTTCCTAAGTCATTGTCTTTCTTTGTGTTCTCTAGCACATGGGTTCTCTCTCTGAGGGGTAATGTGACTTGGCATTTGTTCTGTCTGGTAATGATCAGCACCCCGATTTATATTTATATTTGACTGGTTCTTGATTCTTATTTCCATTTCAGATGAATAGTTTGGTTTCCTTGACCTTTCTAAAGTCTTTCTGTGGACCATCATACCATCGTGCTTTCCTTCACTGTTCTCATAATTGCAGAAAATGTCTAGGCTCTTGGCCATCTATCTGTGTGCTTTCTGGTTTAGCTACTCGCAGCAAGATGGACGTGAAGTGGGACATGGTCCTTTTTGCTCACTATTGCATTCTCAGCACCAAAAACAATGTCTGGTAGCAAGGGGAGGACTCACGGCATACTTGGTAGATGAATGCATAATCCCAGGATTCTAATTTCAACCACAATTTTATCTGACAGCCCTTCCGTGGCTCGGGGGATAGCTCTCGTGTCTTAGCCATAAGACTTTTCTTTCTAAATCATTCTGTTTTTATTCCATAATAAGATTTGCAGATTTTTTTTTACCACGTAGGTTGCCTATTCTCCCATGTGGTTTTCAAGAAACTTGCTTTGATCCACATTATCTTAATTGAGAGGAAGTTGTGCCTGCATTTGCACAGATTGGACAAACTGGGATCACCTACCAACCAGACAAGAACTGGAGAATAACACTAACAAGTCCATAAATGCTAGAAGAAATTACTGAAAATTCTGTGAATATCTTAAGTAATATTTTAGAGCCTATCTAAGTTTCTTTAGAATATAATAAGGGATGTCATACTTATATCCATAACTCATTTTGGGATACTATTTTGAAAATAAATATCTACATTATTTTAAAACATTAAACAGATCAACTTCATCATTCAGGTTTTCAATTTCTTATCAAGAAAGTCTATGACACAGTCATGACCAAGAGTCCATCCTGCTTTTTCACTGTCATTTTGGATTTTTTGTGAGTGTGTTTGATTAATTTTTACTTAGTGTAAAATATTGTTCTCCTGATACATTCTTGTGCTTTAACTAAAGGGATATAATTATTTAAACAAATTCAATCTTAACTCATCTAGAAGGCTCAGGACAGCCTGTAAAATCAAAATAATTTCTTGTACTATTAGTGTAATTATTAGCTGGTTAGGTTAAGTTGTTATTTATGTTTAATTTTTTAAATGTTGTAGCATGATGAATAAAAACTCAGAGACAGGTATTAGGGTTCAACCTGAAGACCAGAAAAGCAAAGCAGTCAGTCACTGGCTCTTATCTCAACCTCAGTTCAAAAATGGTGCTTCTGCCTTCAGAAAACCTCAGAATGAGACTGTGCCAGAGAGCTGTCTCCTCTTGTTTTATAATCCTCTCTAGTTCTGGGATTAAGGGCGTGTACAGCTATGCAACTACACCTGATTTCTATGGCAACCTAGTGTAGCTACTGGGATTAAAGATGTGTGTCATTGTGCCTCATCTGTAAGGCTGGCCAGTGTAGCTGTTCCACTTTTCTGATCTTCATGAAAGCTTTATTTACTAAAATACAAATGAAATGATAAGGAATATCTTAATTAAAAGGCTACAGTTGACACATGCTGGTCCTCTAGGGGACTTTATCTCAAACTTCACAATTGTTGATTTGACCCTCATCATCTCTACAACCGATGAGTTTGTGGTCCTGTGTTCTTGAACACATACTCACTTGCATTGCAAGTTCAGAATTGAAGCTACCAATAAATATGCCGTTGTCTCTCCCTAAGTTCTCATTTAATGTCTATTATGTGCTTTACCATGTTTGTAAGCTCTATTTGCTAAACAGAAAACATAAATTAGGTTATTTGAAAATACAAATTAACAAGTACAGTAATGATGTCAAATAAAACTCCTTTAACTCTAATCAAAGTGATCATTTTAACCATGTACGTTATTAAAGTTATTCAAATTCCTTCAATGCATTCTTTCTTTTTTCAAAAATAGATTTTTTTTAAATAATGCATCCTGATTACGATTTTCCCTCCCTCTACTGCTCCCAGTTCCTCTCTACTATTTCCCTATCTGATCCCACCTACTTTCTGTCTGACAATTAAAAGCAGGCTTCTAAGAGACAAGAACAAAATAAAATAATAAAATAAAATACAATATAAAAAGCAAATAAATCATAAAAGAAAAAATACAGAAGTAAAAGAGCCCAAGAAAAGAAGAAAAGGAACATGAAATAAATATAAATGCAGAGAGCCATTCATTTGTACAGAGAGCCCATAAAAACACTAAACTAGTAGCCATAAAATATACATGAAATATCTGTGAGGTAATATAAATACAAACATACATGTATAGATATATGTGTATATATGTGATATAATGTGATAAAACATACACATATATATTATCACATATGTGTATATATGCGATTAAAAAAAATAAAGTCCTGAAAAAACATCATGAGACAAGAACCTCCAAAATGCCATTGAGTTGGTTTGCTTTTGACCATAAAACACTGAGCATGCAGCCTGCCCTTAAGAGTACTTATGTATGATTGAAGTTTTGTTGGTTATACTAGTCTTGTATGGCATCTCTGGTCTTTCAGAGTCTACATGTGTCCAGACCCTTCTGGCTTTTAGAATCTCTAATGAGAAGTCAGAGGTTACTCTGATAGGTCTGCTTTTATATGTTACATAGTTGTTTTCCCTTGCTACTTTTAATATTCTTTCTTTGTTGCGTGTGTTTAGTGTTTTAATTATTATGTGTTGAAGGCAGATTTTTTTCTTTTAGTCTATATGGTGTTCTTTATGTTTTTTGTACCTTGATAGGCATTTCTTTCTTTAAATTAGGGAGTTTTTCTTCTATGATTTTGTTTAAAATACTTTCTGTGCCCTTGACCTGGATTTCTCTTCCTTTCTCTGTGCCTATTATTCTTAGATTTGGCCTTTTCATAGTATCCAAGGTTTCCTAGTTTTTTTTTTTTTAATTTAACATTTTCTTTGCCCAAAGCAATTATTTCTTCTATCGTGACTTCAATGCCTGAGATTCTCTCTTCTATCTCTTGTATTCTGTTGGTTAGGTTCCTGTTTGAATTTCTGAATTTTTCTTTTCCAAATTTTCCATTGTTTATTTTTTAATTGACTCTACTTCCATCTTCAGGGCTTGAAATATTTTATTCATTTCCTTCCACTCTTAGTGTTTTTAGAGTTTTCTTTAAGGGGTTTATTTATTTCATCTTTAAGGAATTTCATCATATCCATTAAGATTATTTTAAGGTTTTTGTCTTATACTTCAGCTATGTTGCAGTTCTCCGGGCCTGTTGTGGTAGGGTTCCTGGACTCTAGTGGAAACATATTGTCCTGACTATTATTGATGTTTTTATGCTGGCATCTAGGCTTCAGAGTTTGAGAGTATTGTAATTCTAGGTGCAGATACCTGCTCTTGTCTTTGTTGGTTGGGTGTTCTCTTCCTTGTAGTCCATTTTCCAATCTGGTTCTTGGGAGGGTGCAGTGTCTGTTTGTCACCTGGTAGGGAATTCTTCTGGAATCCTGCCAGGTGTGACCACTGGAGGGTCGCCAAAATGTGTTTCTATACTGGGCACTGATACTTAAGAATAGATACAGACTGGGGGTCCACAGGAGGGGGAAAGAAGACTCTCTCCCAAAATCTGATTACTCTCCTGGAAACTGGGGGTAAAAGAGTGAGGAAAGATCACAAGACATAGTCTGCTGCAGAGTGGGGGTGAGACTGGAGAACTGGATTTGAAAAAGAGAAGGGAAAGATGAGGATCTGCAATCAGGCTACCTGCTTTCTTGGCCTGCATCCAATATCTTTGTTAAAAATACTTTATTCCAAATTTAGGCTAGTTGACTATAAAGCAGACAAATCAATTTCCCAATATAATTACATCCTCACCCCTTTTCCATTTCAGGCTGTGATTTCACACTTGTTAATTAGTTAATCATTTTGGTAGAGTGGACAGGGTGAGTTTCAAATAGACTTTTTAATAATGTAAATTGACGTGTACAATTTTGATCTGGGTTAGCTAGTGGGTGAACCTACTTTGTAATGGAAAATACCTCTTATTCAGTTTCCTTCTTTCTTCCGAAAGCAACTGGTGGCAAGGTTAATGGAAAATTGTCATAATTGTGGCTAATGGAACTTTCCTTAAAGTCCCATGCTGTCGTTTGAGGAACTTATTTTGCTTCACATAGTGCTTTTATGGATTTTAAACTTAGCTAGTTAAAATGTCCACATTTGGGAATGTATAGAAGTTGTGGTCTTTGGTTAAACAGTACATAGACTGGTTCTGTAATACATTCCCAGCTTTTGTATTTTTTTTTAAAAAAAAAAAACAGGACTCTATAAGTACTATGGAGGGAGATTCTTTATCCTTCTTTACAAATTATAAATATGAAACTCTGACCACTTTGCTTCAAATTTTTACTACATATTCCTACATGGGGAATTTTGTTGTAAGCTTTCCCGAGGCTTAGCAGAATTGCACTTCTCCCTATATGCTCCTTCTCAGAGGACTTGCAGTGTGGTTCTGTATTTAATCTGATGTTCTGATAAGTTATCAAGGCACAATAAAGTGTCATTAACTCACCCTAAAGGATTGATGCTTTGGTGAACAATACTGTCAACTTCCTCCAAACCAATTATGCCTCTAAGCCCTTGTCCTCATTTGTGTCTTTCTCTTTCACTGAAACCAATGACCTTTTCCTCTGACTCTGCTTATGGATTTACATATCCCTCCACAGAATCATGTGGTATAGAACCATTTCTCCCCTTCCTTCTGCCAAATTCACCCTCTTAAAAAGTTGAAATACATATTATTAAGTAGTCTCACTTTTGTGCGTGCAAACAAAGTCATTGTCATTTAAGACCTCTTTCTGATGCCCCTATAGAACCTCATTAATTCTCATTCAAACACTAACCAGGCACCAGATACTTTGTGGATTTGTCTGTGTGTGTGTGTTTCTATATGTCTATAAATAGTCTTTCTTCTAAAATGTTTCAATTCTAGCTCTCAACATATGCACACCACAATGTGCAAGATGATACTTGAATGTTAGCATAAGACAATGGGTATCCTTGAATGAGAATGTTGCTTACCAAGCTGTATGACCTGAGTCTTTCTTTTAGGCAGAAGACGCAGGGGCACATCCGTGATCATGAGACTGCCAGGCATATTTAAGATGCGATACTTGTCTTGTAAGATGACACATGCAGTGGTAGAGATGATGGGGAAGGCCTGTTAGAGTAGGAATTTAAATGTGTGTGGATAACAAGGACACTGAAGAGGTTTTTAAAAGAGGATTTACATAATTCAATTTGGAAGTCACAGTTGACTATAATAATTCCCACTCAACCATTTTAACTATGACTTTCACTTCTCATGCAAACTCTTTTCTGATAAAACTAATTTAATCCCCGGATTTGGGTTTGTGTCATCTGTGCCTTAGTTTTGCCCTCCTTCATTCATGAGAAGACAGTCTTTGCCGTTCTGACACGGTCAGCCTCGGTCCTTGTGACTACATTAACTTTTAGTTGTCATTTATTTCATTTTTTCTGAACCATTACAGTTTTTTTGCTTGTTTGTTTTTTAACTAAGCCAACTTGAGATAAAATAAATTTGTTTAATTTCCTATAAACTAAAGGCCTTATAATTGAAGGATTGCAAGAACCTACTGAATGCCTGCCTCCATGAGCCAGTCAAGATGGCTTCACTTTGGAATGACAAACATGAATGGACAATATTGTGAATATTGTACCAGTAACCAGTAACTATTAATAGTACAGAAAGGCTGTCTTCACACACACACACTCACACACACACACACACACACATTTTCCAATTGTGTATCATCATACCTAAAAATACAGCATGATGTCAACTTGCATGTGTGTGTGTGTGTGTGTGTGTGTGTGTTTGTGCATGACATGTGTGGTTAAAATATATCTAATAGTCTGCAGGAGACAGACACTTAGACTCTTTGTTTTATCTGTCTCTGTGTGTATGAGGGGTAGGTATATGTTCATATATGATTGTGTGGTGTAGGAGGTCTCCCTGTCTATGTGTTGCTTTCATTGTTGAATAAAGAAACTGCCTTGGCCTTTTAATAGGGCATAACTTAGGTAGACAGAGAAGACAGAACTGAATTCTGGGGGTGGGTGGGTGGGGAAGCAGGGAGAGAGAGAGAACCACCATGGAGCTGCCAGGTCAGACATGCTGAATCTTTCCTGTTAAGCCACGACCTCGTGCTGAACACAGATTATTAGAAATGGGTTAATCAAGATGTGAGAGTTAGCCAATAAGAGGATAGAGATAATGGACCAGGCAGTGATTTAATTAATTCAATTTCTGTGTGATTATCTTGGGGGTCAAACTAGCAGGGCGGCTGGGACAGAATAAAGGGGCCCTCCCTACAACAATTGTGTATATGAGTACTAATGTGTGTTGGAATGCATGTGGAGGTCAGAGGTTAACCTGAGGTATCTGCCCTCACTTTGCAGTTTATTTGAGAAAGGAATAATGAACTCTTTTAATTCATCCCTATATAAGCCAGAGTATCTGGCCTAAAAACTCTCAGGGATTTTCTTGTTTTTTCCTTCCATTTCACAATAGGAGTTCTAGGAATATAGATGTACACAACGTGTCCATTTTGACCTGGGTTCTGGGAATCTAAACTCAGTCCTTATGCTTGCTTAACAAGTGTTTTACCTGCAGTACCATCTTCCAAGCCCTAAGTTTTCACACAGCTACAAAAATTCTTCTCAATACTTGGGTAGTCTCTATATGGCTCTTTGGAACCTTTGGTTATAGAGCTCTCACTACATAATCATTTAGATATTATTGAATACTTGAACTTTGCTTTTTTGTTTGCTATTCCCTTTTCAGTAGAGCTAAGATGGCCTCACCCTACATTATTTTATATGGGTCCCATAAAGGACATTTGAAAATGTCTTAAGAAATCCTAGAGTGCAGGCTGGTCATCATGGGCTCGTCTCTTTTAGCTCATTGTTTACCAACAGTCCACTAAGATCTTTCGACACAGAGCAGAAAGCACTCGATGGTGTGCAGAAGTGCTCCATGGAGGAAAAGAGAATGTTTTTTTCTAAGTCATCTCTTTGGATTTGGGATAGCAGTGGGATGCAAACCCCCCACTGGCATACTCCAGAAATAATTCCAAAGTCAGAGACTTTGGCCATTGTATCCTTATTAAAAGAAAACATACAGCATTTCTCAAAGCAAGTATTTTGCTATCCACCTGGATGTTTCTGCAATAAGAAAATCTGTTTTTGTTACTTATTTCCATATGCCTAAAGTCTTAGTCAAGTGTATAGAACCATATATATATATGCTTATGTGTGTATGAACTTTTAACTAGTGACATTGAAATACATAAAAATTTATCATTTACATGTCATAAAATTTCTTTCTAGCTGATATTTTGTTTATGGGTCTTGTTCATATCATTCCATTTTAAATATTGACATAGCTTTTAGGACACATCTTCCACAAAAGTTGCCAAGACGAGATTAAATATTCATGAACTTTATGGAGTGAAATACCTGTGAGAAAAGGGGGAGGATTTGAAGACAAGTTGGAGAGAACTAAACCTGAGACATACAAGTATGGCATGATGGAGAACAGTATTCAAGAATATGTTGTAGTCAAGGGGACTTCAGAAAATTCACTGGAAGGTCTTATGTCTCCTAAATGAGTTTTTTGAGTTTCTCTACCCTAATCAAGTCATTGGCTGAGCCCTGGGGACTGCAGAGTAAAGATACTAGGACAACTTGCACAAAACAATGCAAAATAGGACTGTAACTAATTCCGTGATACTCCAGTTAAAATTCTCCCTAGCACCAAAAAGATAGGCTAACCAGCTCCCTTGCATGTGTGGAGGGTAAGTGCTAAGGCCCCCAGGGATGGCTGACATATCAGGTAACACTTCACTTTAATGTATTCTTGTTTTGAAAGTTTAATTTATCAATTAGTTGTAGTGACAGAATAACCAAAGCAGAAACACAACAGTGTAACAATATGCTATAACAAAAGTCTTTTATTTTATTTTATTTTATTTTATTTTATTTTATTTGGTCACACTCTTGTTTTATGAGGATGTGAGGTAATGAAGTGTGTTTCTCAAAACATTCCAATATAATGTCTCCTGTAATTTTTAAAAAGAAAATTCAAAAGCCTTGTGGGTGCCATTTGATATTACAGATTCCCAATTTACCTGGTAACCAGTCTGCTACAGCCACGATGACCTTCTCTGGCTTCCTCCCGATGTATGGTCTCCTATCCATGCTTTTCCTTGCCTACTAACCACAGGTACTTATACTCAGATAAAGTAAAATAAAGTAATTGCTAATGGGAAAGTATAAGTAATACAGGAATGACTTGTCATGAGTGGTTTGTACTTACTGAAGCTTATCATAAGGTATGGTCAATTAAACTAGGAAGAGTGATCACAAATTTTTTTTTCCCATTAAATAAACATCTTACCTCTTCTAAATTTGTTCAAGAAAACTTCACTCTTCATTGGCACTTCTAAGAAAAGGATTAAATTGTCATCCTTCCTTCTAGCAATAGAGACCTCGTTAGTCAACAATCATGAAATGCTCAGAAAATGAAAAGCATTTCATAGGGGTCGGTGCTTGCACTATAAAGAGCCGTAGGTATTACATGTACCTATAGGTTTGCAGAACAATATTTTACAATATGTTTCTGTGTGAAATTACTAAATGCTAATGATAAAACACTCAAGTTGTTATTGATAACTGGCTTTAGAACTTTTCACAACTAATTAAAAATAAGGAAGGAAGCAAACAAATTGAGAAATGATAACATGCAAGAATATCTCATAACTTGTATGATATGACTGTGTCTGTAGTGTGTGAGGGACTTGTGTCTATAATGTTGGAAGTGGGGACTTGTGTGTATGGTATCTAAGGGGCTTAGTCTATATTGCTTTTAATATGCATGAGATATGACTGTGTTGACCAGTTTTATGTCAACTTAATACATGCTATAGTCATCTGAACGGAGACAACCTTAAGAGAAAATGCCTACTATGATCCATATGTAAGGCATTTTCTTAATTTGTTGTTGATGGGATAGGGCCCAGCCCACTGCGGGTGGGTCTATTCCAGATGTGCTTGTTCTAAGTTATATAATAAAGTAGGCTGAACAAGCTGGGGAGGAGCAAGTCAGTAAGCAGCACTTCCTCCCTGGTCTCTACATCAGCTCCTGCTTCCTGGTTTCTGCCCTATTTGAGTTCCTACCTTAACTTTATTGAGTGATTACTATAACATGGAAGTGTAATCCAAACAAACCCTTTCCTCTCAAACTTGCTTTTAATCATGGTGTTACATCACAGCAATAGCAACCCAGACTAGAACAATCCCCTCTACCAAGATCAGATAATTTACTCCTGTGACTCCCGACATAGCCAATCGTGGGGATTAATCCATAGCAAATCTAATTTCAAGTGTTTTCCATTAAAACACGAACCAGAACCTTTTAAGCAGTTAGCTCCATAGCCATTTTTGGAGCAGGTACCAAAGTATCTATGTTATTGGAGTTTGGGTATTAAATAAAAGACAAGTTTGCAAACAGTTCAATAATTGGACAGGCTCCATATTGATTTTTCCCTTTGTTATATGATATTATCCACTTCTTCATCCAGAACCATGTCGTACAGGGCTTGAGAGTGCTAGAAACATGGTCGCTGTTGTATATTGGAATGCTGGAATGTGTGAAGACTGAAAGGCTGTCACAGCAGTCAATAAGATCTGAGAGGTGTTGACTAATTGCCTGCTAATTACACAGTAAATTGTCTAATTAAGCTGATGGTTAATTAGGGTACGCTTGCACAGCAGTCTTGTGGAATGTGCGTCTGATGTCTGGGAAGCAGCTTGTATAATTGGCAAACTGGTAAGGACTGGCAGAGAACATGACTGGAAAGCTCCCCACCAGTGGGTGACAGAGCACAGATTCGGGGGAAACAAAAGGGTTGTCATTTTTAGGCTGGAGGTTTTCTTTCCATCCTGCAGCTATTCTACGCTGAGCAACTGAGAAACATCCGAAGCCGAAAACGGAGAGTAAAGAAGGCTCAAAATGAGTGTCCTAAGAGAAAATGGACCTTTCACCTGCCTTATAGCCTGCTCGACAGTGTCTCATGCTATCGTGATCTTCCTGTGTGTGCTTTACAGGTTTTCAGCTTAAATATGCTATTCGGTTTTCATATTTAAAGAAAACATAAGGTTAATATATATGAAGTAATGCCTCTTTATGAATATATGTGAAAGAAACAAACGTGATTGTTTGGAAGTCTTGTGGAAAGAGGTATTTGAGGTTTTAGTAGTTTCTCAATCACTGTGTGCTTTAAAGATGTTAGCTATAATTATATATATATATATATATACTATTTTAAGTAAATATAAATACCTAGTGAAAGAACTTTAATTTTACGATTTTTATAAGTTTACCATGCAACTGGCTTTCATTTATCATTTAATAAAATATAATGATGCAGTATTTCATTACCTAACTAGGGGGAACTCATTCTCTGTGTGGTCATGAATGAAACGGCATGAAAACACCTGAGTAAATTGAGTGTTTCAAAAAAAAAAATCTGAAAATTAAGTTTGAATTTATTGTGTGCTGTGGTTGAGAAAGCTTAGCGTTTCATTTAAAGAAGTAACTTGTTGTTTGTTGAAAGACACATGTAAAAACTGACCCTGTGAAAAGCAACACCCTGCTAAGAACTCAGTGTCCTCTCTTAGCTGGAGCTCTGTCCGCACACATGGTCTCTGCAGAGGAGACATGACTTTGACTAACTGCTTCCTTCCATATCACTTATCACCCAAGCCACATCGTCATGGCTTGCAGACCCCTGAATACACTTTTGAATAGAACATCAAGCTGTAGTTGAAACAGAGTCACAAGAACAGAGATTCTTGAGTTGATTTTCACTTTCTTGTCAATGAAACGTGGGAAAAAAAGTAAGCTCTAAAAGCGAGTGCTCTGCAAGACAAGAAGCTCTCCCTAAAACAGGGTTTTGAATGCTCGTGCTGCTTTCTCAAACAAATGACATCTGCTTGCGGTTGGTGGTTACGCATGCTTTTGTTTCCGTGACTTTGCAAGGAGAAGGTGAAACTGTGCGCTTGCTGTCTATTGTTTAGATCGCGTTATGAACCACTTAAGATATTTTGAGTTATTATTAATTTTGGAGACATATACTTCCTGAGTTAAAACATTCACCATTTTAATAATTAAAGCATTTCAATCTTTAAGGCATAATTACATAATATTAATCATGGATATAAAATAGATACAAAATTAATGTTATGCCAAAATATGTAAAATCATAGCTATTCCATTTGGAGTCTTAGGTTATGAAGTCTTAACGTATTTTATAAAGAAATTATGCAAGAGAGAAGAAAAGTGAATTTACCAAAAGATTATGAAGGTAAATGCTGAAATTGCTTATTTAAAGATATGTCTTCTGAGGGAGAAAACTCAGATAGAGGTCAGTACTGAAAACCAAGCAGTCTGCGTTGATCTACTTACTCTTCACAGAAAAAGCATAAAAGTGTTATTTGTCATAAATGATAAAACTCTGAATAAAAGAAATATCAATAAAATCTCTCATTTTAAGTTTTAAAGAACTCTGAGCAAAGTTTCTCTATTATAGTTATAAATAGATTTCAGTATTATTTTATACCAGATCAAAAGCTAGATGCTTGCATCAGTACTTAGTCATCTTATGAATAAATTCTGTTTGTCTTATTTTGAGTAGTCATTCATTATAAACTTTATGATACTTTCCTTTGTATTTTAAAAATATCTATGTAATGAAATATGCATATATTTAAAAGATTAAGTGAATCATGTGTGTAGAGGGGTTGGTGAATGAGGCAGGCTGGTATATAATCGTAGGTTTTTTTTTTAGATTATTTGGAGAGTTTTGCTCCTGTCAGAAGAAGTAAAAGTTAAGAGATATAATATCTAACAACGTTGGTCACCAACTTCATTTGAAACTTTCATTTTGTTTTGTAATTATACATATCAAAGGATTCATTCTTGCTATTTTCATGATCTCTAGTTCATTTTTCTGATCCTTTCTCACCTGTGGCACTATTTGCTCTGGTGTCAGTTATCCATGGTCAATCAAAGGTGGAAAATATTAAATGGAAAGGTAAAATGTAAGTGCTAATTTTGCACTGTTCTGAGTGTCGACATGAAAGCTCCCACAATCCCTTCCTGTCCCTTATGCCAAAATAGGCCAGCCCTCGACCCAGCATCCTAGTGTGTCTAACACTTTCTCTATCAACTTGATGTGTGATTCCCCTCTGTATGCTGTGAATATGTTTTTTTAAACCATTGGTTAATAAAGAAGCTGCTCTGGCCTATAGCAGGGCAGAATAGAGCTAGGAGAAAAAACTAAACTGAATGCAGGGAGAAAGAAGGCCAAGTCAGTCACATACCATATAGCTGTCAAGGAAAAAATTGCCAGAACCTACCGGTAGTACACAGCCTCAATACATAGCTTAATAGAAGGGTTAGCTTCAGATGTAAGAACTAGCTAGTAATACGCCTAAGCTATTGGTCAAGCAATGTTGTAATCAATATAGTATCTATGTGATCATTTGGGTCTGGGCATCCGGGAAACCAATGTGCAGTCTCCATTTATATTTTCTCTCTGTTAATGATTCAGCAGTGATTTTTGATTTGTAGCCCTGTACCACAATGTATACACAGTTTAGGTTGCTTAATTTAATCATGTGACCAGTGTCTTATCTTCCATCAAATAAGATATTTTGAAAGGGAACAGACACCATTGAATAATATTTGTCATACCACATTGTTAGAATTGTTCTGTTTTAATTGTTAATCTATTATTATGTCTAACTTATAAATTTACTTTAATGTATAGAAAAAGTTACAGTAAATATAATGGTTGGTACTACCCATAGGAATATTATGGTCACAAATATGTACTTATCACTGCTATTTAATGAATTTTATTATATTTCACCATCTCAGCAAAATAGCCTCAAATGCTTTCACAGTCACTCTGTAGTCTTCAGCCCTTGATCTATGGATATCAATCATGTATTTTCTAACTCTGCATTGGCATGTAAATAGATGACCTTTCTGTATTGTTTCTTGTAACTTATTGGCATAATGTTTTCACAGGTTGTTCATCTTATGCAAATAGCACGTTTTGTTTGCCTACTTGTTAGTTATGTTTATTATATATTCTGTATGTTTATTGTAAATCTTGATGGAACATTTATTTATATGGTTTTGTTTAGAAGATTCTGAGTACATACACACACGCACAAACATATACAGATAGCATTTATTATTTTGGAATACACTCAGGAATGGAAAATCTGAGTGATAGGGTAATTCTGTTTCTACCCGTGCGAAGGCTCTCACCTTTCCCCATAGCATCAATACTAATTTAGATACCTACCAGCGATATCTCTTTTCTATTCCTCACATGCCTCACTGACGATCTTTTTCTTACCATAACCTCATCATGAGTGTGAAGTTGTTTCTCATTGTGATATTGACCCTTTGTCTCAACTAGTATAATATAAAGAGCCAATAATTACCTTCTTTTTGTCTGTGAACCAAGCACTCTGCTTGAGTGCTGAGAGTAGACTGGAAGGGGCAGGTAGAAAGCCCAAACCTCTGAGCTTACAAATTCAGTGCAGAAGGGAAGAAGTAATCCTCAGTCACAAACCGTGCCAAGTGATCCTCCATGAAGTGTCCCCAAGAGGTTAAGTTGGCAGTATTGGTCCTGCCTGCATGAGAAAACTTGGGGTACTTTCTTGGTTTCTGTGCTTGCTGTTCATGGGGGCTTTGCACAGGAGGGAGCATAAGATAAGAAGGACAGGAAGATTATGTCCTGTGCAGTTACTTGCTAATATGGGACTTTTCAATATCAGAAGGAAACAGTCAATAGATATTTTTATCCTACAACTATAATTACGTCAAATATTTGGAAAGAAAAGGTCACGCTGATAGAAGAACTACAGTTATTAAAATTGAATTGGCAATGTTAATAACTTTCCGATGAGATATAGACACATACAGTTCTGAAATGGGAACCAAATTTAATTATTCTAAAATTAGATATAAAACTAAACAGGTAAAGGGGAAATGTTAAAGAACAGGGGAGGATGTTAAATCAATATGATTAATTAACTTGTTATAAATAACTTGAGTATTGCTATGTTGATCTGTAAATCGTTTATCATGCTACCAGTTGTAAGAGAGAATCTTCCATAATAATGATAATGGCGTGTGTCCTCCTCCCACCTATAAGACATGTCATGACAAATTGTTAACCAACTGTCTCACACGTACAAATGCTAATGCAATCCTAATATAATCAATAATAATAAAAATCAACAATAGAACAAATCATTTTGATGTTGCTTGGAAAGGGAAATTTATTACAGCTCAGGGTTCATGTGTGAATTAAGCACCAAAACACCATTATTCATCTTTTTAAGTCTATATTTACATTTTGAATTTTAATTTTCAATGAGGGCAAGAGGAAGTGGGAGAAAATGAGGGAAATATTTCTATTGGCTCCTACGCTTTGTCCCTTCTCTCTCTCTCTTTGTCTTTCTCTTTCTCTCTCTCTCCCTCTCTCTCCTCTTTCTCTGTCTTTCTCTCTCTGTCTCTCTCTCTGTCTCTCTGTCTCTGTCTCTCTCTCTGTCTCTCTGACTCTCTGTCTCTCTGTCTCTGTCTCTGTCTCTGTCTCTCTCTCTCTCTCTCTCTCTCATTTCTGCAGGATCCCTTCCTGTATTAAGAATGCACATTGATACATCTCTTCCATCTCTACATTTACTGCCAGTTTTCTCTGTAGATCTCCAAAGTGAAAGTCTATTGGGATGTGTGGCCCTGTACTTGAGGACTTATCTAGTCTGCAGTATGTCTATGCATGGAAACACAGACACCACCGAGTTCTAGTTCATCTCAACAGAAAGAATGCACTGACTTTCCTTCAAATATAGTTCCTTAGAATTTCGACATGTCTATCTCCTCATACCAACAGGAGAAAATTCCTAATTTTTAGCATATTTTTTGTGCACAAAGCCTACGTCACTTCCATTCAATTTTCACTCAGCCTTAATGCCTCCCTATGTCTTCGTAAAAATAGGTTCAATAGTATAGGCCCCAAAAGTAGAAAAATGTGAATACCCATTGATGTAGAAAACATCAAGCCTGGCTAAACAGGATTAGAGAGATAGTCCGGGGATTAAGAACACTGGCTGCCTTTCCAGAGGGTCTAGGTTCAGTTCCCAGAACCCACATAGCAGCTGTCTGTCTCTAAGTTCAGTAATGGGAGACCCAGTGCCCTCTTGTGCCCTCCATCAGCACGGCATGTGATTTACAGACAGACATGGGTGGATGGGAGGGAAACAAAACAAAAACTCACACACAAAGCACGAATTCTAATTGGTCTTAACAATAAAACCCAGAGTCAGGAGTTAATACTGAAGACCAGAGGCGAGGTGCCAACCACTAAAGAGTTCTTTTACCTCCACTAATGATCAGACCAAAGGGGTGATCCTGTGTCCTCAGATTGCATCTCCAGACTTTATCTGTCTCCACCAAAACTCAGAATGCACTGAACTCCTGTCTCCATCCCCTTATATTCATCTCTCATCCAGCCATATCACTCTCGTCTCCACGTCCCTAGTGCTGGGATTAAAGGCATGGGATCCCAAGTGCTCAAATCACCTTTGTGTGAGCTCTGTTTCTCTTTTAGACAGATTCGATCTTGTGTAGCCCAGGGTGGCCTTGAACTAACAAAGACTCCTCTGTCTCCTGAGTCCTGGTATTAAAGGTGTGTGCCACCACTTCCTGGCCTCTATAAGTTTAGCTCTGCACTCTAATCTTCAGGTAAGCTTTCTTAAAGCATAAACAAAGTATCACTGCACATACACATTAAATTAGAATAATTTTTTAAAGTATGCTTACAATTAAACTTGTCCTTTTGTTCTGAAACTCATAGATTGTTTGCACACATGAACTGGTAGATCCATCTCTACTTAAGCCACACATTCATGACTATACCTAAACAGAAAGTCCTAGAGTAGACTGTGGTGTCCTCTTCCTAGAACTTATTCATACTACATGCTACCATCATCCACGGAGCTCTCTGCAGTGTTCAGCCTCTTGGGAATTTAATTCACACTAAGGATTATTTATTTTGTGCATATTGGATGTAAACAATGCTGAGAGCTACAAAATTACCCTTTGTCTTACACTACTAACAAGTCACCTTGGTAGATGTTCTATTCACTGGGGGGACCTCCAACTTCTCATTCTGTATGTCTCTGCCAATCATGGCCAAGAAGATGCTCTGGAGTAGGGGTCAGGGAAGGATGAGCTGTCTTGCTCCAGCTCCTGGTAGGAGTCTTTCTTGTTTAAAGACAAACATGCTGTGATCTATGATGTGACGGAAAAAGATTTTTGTGGCATCATTTTGATGTATCGTTTGGATTGCTGACGGCTAAATTTAGATTGATAAAAGGCTTTAGGAAACAAATGAAAAATCATTTAAAAGATTTACTCTGGGCTTATATATAAATATCTCATTTTATGAAAACAAATTTCTCCCTCGTTATTCTAGAGATCAGACCATTACATCTAACTATTTATTGGCAACCATTGTTTGTCTGGCTTTTATGCATAAAGATTTATTACTAACATATTTATCTGTATGAGTGTGTATGTGCTATTGCACATGGGTGTGCTCCGACTAGGAGACCAGAAGAAGATGCTAAGAGGCCTCTCCTTTTACCCTTCACCTTTTCCTTTGAGGCAAGATCTTTCTCTCTCTACCTGGGGTACATATTTTCTCAATTAGACTGAAATCCAAAGAGCCTCAGATATCCTCCTGCTTCTACTTTTCTCAGAACTGTAGTTACATCTGTGTGGGGGGCCCTGTCTTGCTCAGAACTGGGGCACTATCTTTGTGTAGGCTCCTGTCTTGCTCAGAACTGGAGTTACATCTGTGTGTGGACCCCTGGCTTGTTCCTTGGGTGTTGGGATCAGAACTCCTTACTCTGCAGCAACTGCACTTAACTGCCAGGCCATCTCTCCAGCCCCTTTGGGTTAACTTTAAACTCCTGGCCCTTTCTTTCTTTCTTTCTTTCTTTCTTTCTTTCTTTCTTTCTTTCTTTCTTTCTTTCTTTCTTCCTTCCTTCCTTCCTTCCTTCCTTCCTTCCTTCCTTCATTCATTCATTCATTCATTTTACATTCTGTGAATTACAATTCTTAACTCTTTGACAAAACAACTGTCCCTTGAAATTTGCTAGTTAGTAGCAGGGAAGGTGGTGTGTTAGGCAGTCCAGAGGCAAAGTTGGGATCCTTACAAGAAGGGCAATGATCCTGGACTGACACCATTGCTTCTCAAATCTTTAAACCGTACAAGTCAGTTTCAGAAGCTATGCCATTTTCTTTTCTGAGTTGAAGTCCCCAGAGTTCCAGATTTCCCGGACTTCCTTCGCCGCACATGCTTTACTTAGTACAGAGCTATGAATACGAAAAACCGTTAGTCTTGAGGGATTGGCCTCTCCTTAGTGCTCCGCGCAGTATTTTAAAGGTGTCCCAGTGTTATAGATTGTGCTGAAATAACACAGCCTGCTCAGAATTACATTTCTTTATTCATATTTACTAGTGTCTCAGTACAGCACAATCCTTAACTTCCTATAGAGAAGGAGGCAGTGTACAGCAGGGGAGTGCATTCTTCAGGAATACCGAAAGGCGAGTTGTTGATTTTAAAGACATTTTGTCACAGATGAGTGAGGGAGAAAGAGATCAAACCAGCCCGTCCAGCCAATCCAAGGCTCCATTCATGCATCTTCACTGCTTAGCACTTTCCCCTTCGGTACCATTAGCATTTTCATTTTGAAAACTGACAGTCTGCTATGGAAGCAGTAAAAATGTTCAACCTGTGGTTTAAATTATTGATTTTTTAGAATATTGAAGCAGTATTTCAAATGGATTTTGTTAGAGATACTTCTGGGTGGGGGGTTTCAAAGGTAATTCGATATCCAAAAGCCTGTGTGTTTCAAAGATTTCCCATTCTTTGAATTCTTGTAGACTCTGGATGATTGGATAAAAATGCTTATTGTCTTTGAGATTCTAAGTAGCACAACACAGGCTGCTGGAACTTAAAAGGTATACTTGCATGCAATGTTCCTTTTGATTTATGGTGGAGGCGTGGGGTCTGGTCGACTAGTAAAATAAATCTTTTTAAATTTGGAAACAAAAGATGATTTCAAAATGAAGGAAAAGGTTTGCATCTTTGGAAAATCAGTAGCCCAAGTGATAACTAGTTTGTTGATACCAAGGTGAGATTGTGTAAGAGTGAGTTTTAAGAAAGCTGCTCTAAATGTGCTATGTTTATAAGATGTGATTAAGGCCGCAGAGATTGCCTTCAATGTCCTCCTATGTCCCCTGTCACCATCAGCACCCACGTATGAATGGAAAGTGATGCGAAGGGACCAGGAATATTGACTTGTGTGCGCGTGTGTGTGCCAGGCATGGGGTTTATGATTCACTGCATGTTTCTACTTATGGAAAAAGCTACTTAAAATTACATTACATCAAATGGCTTGATCTGCAATCATTCTCCAAGTCCAAGTCCTATTGAAGTCAATGAGAGCTTGGAGTGCAGATTTATGGCTGTATCAAGCTTACTATGTGGAAAGTTGTATTGTATTTGCAGTGTCGAGTATCAAACACCTCAACAGATGACACGGGTTTGAAATGAAATCGGATATGCCCCCTTGACAAGTAGAAATGAATTAAAAAACTGGATCAAAGCAGATCTTTTTGAGGAATTGGGAAATGAAAGGGAAGTCTGCTACCGAATACATGAGATATATCCATAATAAACCCTGTGAACATTTCAATCAACTTAAAAATCCCTTCTCAATGACACCGTGACCATGAAAACTGGTTAGAGTGTCTATGGATGTTGCGACTTCAGGGAAATAAATTTTTAATAAGAAGGTGAGGACTGTGGAATCAATTTCTTTTCTAAGATCTACTCTTCCATATCTAAAAACTACAGAACGGCTGACAAGTTGGCTCAGTGGATTAAAATGCTGTTGGCTGCCAAGTCTGGCCACCTGAATTCAATCCTCAGAAAACACTCGATGCAAGGACAGAGCCAACTCTCAAAATATGACACGGAGTCCTTTCTATGTTGGTCAGCTACAACTAAGACTGGGGCCCACCCTGAAATGTGGTTACTATACCCAGTGAAACTCCATTGGAGAAAACTAGCTTTTCTTTTGCAAGCGAGTATTCTAAGAGATGATATTAGTAGTTAATTTTCAATAAAAAATTCTATTCTATGATAGTACAGAAATATGTGGGTCATATTAGCAGTTGCGTAGCTTTTAAAAATTAAAATTCTGAAATTTGTGTGTTCTGATGTATAGCTTTGTGTGTTAGAGTGTATTCTTTGCCCTTTATATATACATTTGTTATTTTTGTAGGCTTTTTTCTCCTATTGCTTTTTGGGGGCATTTTTTTTTTATTTTATTAGTCTTTTGCTTGTAAGTTGCGGTTCCTAATTTAAGGTTTTATAGGCTTTGTGTGTACATGAGTTTCTTGTAGTTTGTTGTTTGTTTGTTCTGCCTGTTTGTTTTCTAAAGAGGGAAAGAAAGGGCATGGCTTTGGGTGAGAGGGAATGTGTGGACAAGCTGGGAGGAGCACGCCTTCAGAATGTATCATATGAATCATTGTTTTCAATAGATAGCGTTTGCATGTTGCCTTGTTGTTTCATAATATTATAGTTAGGGAAAGAGAAACCCAGAGAATTAAATAACTACTCTTGGTCATGTATATAATTCCAAAATCACTTTTTATCTCTCTGTCTCTCTCTTATTGTGTAAAATGACTCCTTAAAGTCGGCATCAACCAAGGGATGAATGCCATGCACCTGCCATATCAACATTAGGCAGACTGAGACAGGAGGATTGCAAGTTTGAGGTCATCCAGAAATATGTAGCAGCACCTTGTCTTAAGGCCAACAATAACAGTGCATATTATCATCTTCATGAAAATCAGTGGAAGATGAAAATCAAAACCCAGGACACACAGAGCCCTTGACATCACATAGTCTCTGTATACAGTATGCTCATAGGTTTTTGTCACCTTTCATACATATTCCCTTTTCCATCCATTAAGTTTTAAAACTATTCTTGTGAATTGATATCCCAGACACTAGGTAAAAAACTCATTCAGAAAATTTCTACAACAATGTATGCAGTATAAATTTATATTAGTATCATATGCTGGTTATAAATGATGTCTAGAATAAGAAATACAGAATGTATATTCTTAATAAAGCCATTACTAAAATACACCTATCATGAAGAATTGTGACTCAATGAATAAATGAATGAAGATGAAGATAATGATTACAGTTTATTGACTTGTTCTAGTTACCTTTAACTATCACCTTGACTTAAAGTCGCCTGAAAAGGCGATCTTGATTTTAGTGTTGTCCGGTTCAGAATTGCCTGTAGGCAAATCTTTGGAGGACTGTCCTGATTATTAATTTATGTAGCAGGTCCTAGCCCACTTTTGGTGGCACCAATAGCTAACTGGGTATTCCTAAGAAAGCTAGCTAAGTGTGAGCCTACCAGCAAGCCAGAAAGAAGCATTCCTGCATGGGCACTGCATCAAGTTTCTTGCTTGAGTCCCAGCATTGAAATTCCCTTAGTGGTGAACTGTGACTTGTAAGCTGATGCAGCCTGTTTTTCCTAAGTTACTTTTACCACAGCCACAGAAAGGAAACAAACATGGGTGGAAAGAGATGAAAGCATCTATCAGAAACAGATTCACACGTTCAACCAACAATAAGACAAGAAACTGAACTACTCTTTAGTTCCCTGCAGTGTTTCATGTGAGTTTGAGGCCTTGTGGTTTTCCCCTTTCCCCTTTGCCTGTAACTCCAGCTTAGGAAATCCCAGATCCTGTTTTGGCATCTGTAGGCACTCATACATGAATGTACACACATAAACACACACACACACACACACACACACACAGAGCGAGCGAGCGAGCGAGAGAGAGAGAGAGAGAGAGAGAGAGAGAGAGAGAGAGAATCTTCGATAAGGCAGAAATACAGTCTTAGATATTTTATCTACCCATGTGTAATTGTAATTGTGTGACTAACCAATAATTACAAAATATATATGATAGATTACCAAACTTAGTCATTTTAAACTTCCAACAGAACAATAAATAAATATTCATATGTTATGGATTAATTTAAGAAATAATTTGTTTTAGCTTTTTATGTCTTAGGAAGCAGGTAATAGACATTGAGTACATATAAAAATGAATCTTAGGGGAATGATCTCATAAATCATCTTACTTAAATTTTTAATATAATTGGACCTATTTCATCTTTTATTTTTGCTTTTTACTAAGAAGTGCTTGCTCTTCAATAATGATGTTTGGTAAAATAATACAACCCACAGCTTACCAAGATAATATTTCCATATTTACTTGAAAATAGCATATACTAAGAACTATTTAATTTACTCCTAGGATTCGTCAGTAACTTTGAGTTCTAAATGCCATGAGGCATTGAACTAGAGCAAAAATTATACTTAATGCAACACTCCCGGTAGCTTTGTAATGTTTACTGTTTTGAATAACTCTCAGATTCCTGTAAAATTGAATGTGACTAGGTCTGACAGTAGTGTGATTTCTTAGTATTTGCAACACTTTTTAAATATATATATATGTTTTAATATATATTGTATTAGGTATAAATATGTATTTTAATATGTATTTTAAAATATATGTATATTTTATATCCATTCCACAGTTTTCCCTCCCCCATCCTCCTAGTCCCTCTCCCATCACCTCTCCTAAACTCCACCATCCAATCCTTCTGTTTCTATTTAGAAAAGGGAAGATATTTTGTGGATATCAACAAAGCATGACATAAGACGTTGCATTAAGGAAAGCCACAGGCTCACGTATTTGAAATATTTCTAAGTTGAAGAATTCTAAATTGATAAACATGGACTCACTAACAGACTCTCATAATGTGAACCCTCTACAGTAATTTAGATGCTTGATATTTTACTTTCTTAATTCATTATGCCCATACCTTCGGTTATGGATTAATATTTCCAGTTTTTGAAACAGAAAACTTATGATCAAACTGAAGTTTGGGATGCCCTAAATATCAAAAGAAAAAAAATGTGTCTACTATTTCATATATAATTCAACATAAAGTAAAAAATTGATTATTCCCTTAAGCCCTTAAAATCTGCAAAATGGAAGAGTGAAATAATTCATCTATCCATGCAAATATATTCTGTGATCATATATTTTATAAATATTTTACCACTTCGCTGTTATATTATCCATGAACATTCTACATTTTCAAAATAACGCCTTTCAAATCTTCTAAGTGAATCATGACACAATGAAAAGGTAATGAAAATGTATGCCATTCCCCTTCGCAGTTCCCAGATGCCACACCACCAGGGTAGCGGGTAACTGCAAAGGGAAGTCACAAAACCATGGCCATTGGCACAAAACCATGATAATTGGAGGGTTTATAACTTCCTGTTTATAATGGCCATTTCCTCACAGTTGCTGATCTCCCAGTTCTCGTTGCACTTCAATACTGAGAAAATATAAAGGTCTCCAGAAAATATAACTCTTTGCACATGAATTATACTATGTGTGTGCTTCATTTTAAACTGTGATAAACATTAGGTATCATTAGATGTGCATCCAGTGATGGGACATGGGAGTTATTATAGTAGAAAGACAATGGAACTGATGGGAGAGTGAAAGCAAGTGAGTTCAGTGTAAATTACTTAGTAGATGAAAGAAATCAGAAAGTTCCTTGCTTATGCGAGGTGAATCAGATAGTTTTCTCAGGTAATTCTAACTGAGGAAACCTCCAAAGAATCAACAGCTGTGTTCCCAACCATAAGAGTAGGGGAAAGGACAAACCTTACTTGACAAAGACCGAAGAGGAGTTGAATTGAACATACAATATCTAATTTAAGAAGAAAAAGGAAAAAAATTATGGACCCCATCGGTGAAGAGAATAATAAATAAGTCAGCATGTCAAAAGAAAGGAGATGTAAAATATCAAGAAGATACTTAAAAACATGAAAATTAGAGGAAGTTTAAAATCATAGTATGCTGCTCATTGTAGGGAGTAGACAAAATAAGGAAGCCCAAAACTTAGAGACTTGCTTAGATAATTCAAAAATTAAGGAGAGGCAGAGAGAGAAATTGAGAGAGATTTATTCATTAATCCAGAGATTCCAAAAGCTCGGTGACTCTTGAAGTGAAGGGTGGCTCCTGTACTTACAGCAAAACAAGAGAAAAGAAACTGAAACCTCGAGCCTCCAAAGCATAGAGATATACAAGATGATTTTTAGGACTTCTCTAAATTAAAAAAAAAAAGTAGATAATACAAAAGCTCAATGTAAAGAAAAGAAAATGAAGCCAGGGACCTAGGGAGATGACTCAGTAGGTAAAACCCTAGCTCTGCAAGTGTGAGGCCTGAATTGGGAGTCTTAGAACTTACTTAAAAGTCCTAGTCTGTCAACCTAGACATATAACCCCAGCACTGGGTGGGGTGGCATAGAGACACCTGCATCCTTAGACCTCATTGGCTAGCCAGTCTGTGAGCACCAGGTTCAGAGCAGGAGCCTATCTGAAAAATGGAGGAGGCCACACCATGTCATTCTCCGGTCTCCACACACATAGGCCTCTGAATGGGCACCTCTACTCTCTTCTACATGGGCATCATGAAAAGAAAGGAAGTTATAGTTTCTACAGTAAATAACATGAGCAGAGAAATAGTAGGGTATACCAATTCTATGGAAGGACTAATGAGTTTCAAAAATTTGTAAATCAAAATGAATTTGAAACTAGAAACATGACAGCAAAGGAAAATCTGTGCTTGGGAAGTTGATAGATAAAGCTGTACTAATCTTCCAGAATCAGAAAGAAAGTCTATGGAGCTCCAAAAGAGAAGAGGCAATCAAACCAGAGAATTAAAGTATTCACTAGTAGCTCCAACTCCTAAGTTGTCCTCCATTGAGAAAGTAGGACCCACTGAAGCAAGGCAGTTTCCAACTACATAATGGGAAAACTTCCCAGAAAAGAAAAGCAGGATCTGATACGAAGACACAAGGAGACAAGGATGATGCGCACTACAATGGTTGTCCCATAAGATATTCAAACATGAGGTAATGAGTTTAGGATGATCCTGGGGTACTCTTTTTAAATTTTTATTACATTTTAATTTATTTATCTCATGTGAAGGTAGTTGTGTGAAGGTAAAAGAACAACTTACTAAAGTCAAGTCTTTTCCTTCTACCATGTGGATCTTGGGAATGGACGTGATATCATCAGTCTTAGCAGCATTTTGGCAGTAGGTACCTCTACCCTGCTAAACCATCTCACTAGCCCTTCATCAAAGACTCTTGAAATAGAATAATTAGATCACAAGTACAAAAAGAAGTAAACAAGCTGGACCAGGTTGGGCGTGGCCTTGGGTACCAAAAAGACGCAGGCTGCCTCTCTATCTCTCTATCTCTCCTTCTTTCTGTCTCTCTCTCTGGTCTCACACCTGGATAGATTCCATTCCTGTTTCCCATTGTTATCTGTGAGCCCCCTTAAATAAAGAACCCCATTATTATCTATTCAAAGCTAGTGTGGGCTTGCTTGATTTGCTTTCCCATTCATGTGGTGCATTCTCCTTCAATTATGATAATGGAATGAAGAAGATAGTCATTCCTTATCACTAATGGCCCTGGATTGCATAAATCCTTACTCAAGTTGTTCTCTCATGTGTACTTGAATTTCTTTAATCCTTGTTTGGATAAAAGAGAAAATGTGGAATATGAGTACATATTTTATGTCACAGTATTCCTATGGAAACAGTCTTTGCCTTGAGTCCTTCACCCTGAATAATCTAATGATGTCAGTCAATACTTATAGAATTGTAGCAATCTTAAACTCTAATGGAGAAAGAAAAATACAGGTGTCTATGATGTGCACATTGATTTTAGCAGTTCATCCTTAGTGGAAAATGTAATTGAATATGTGTTCAAATGGATAATACTGTTTTCAAGGAAGAAAAAGACAGCTTAATGCAATGGGAAGAACTGGGTACATCCACACATTAAATAATTGTATAGTTTGCTGATTGACAGTAACTCTTTATACCAAGAAAAATTAGAGAGAGAGGTATATCCCTTCACCTCCTCTCTCAACAAAGCACTTGTTCGTTCAGTTCCTGTCAAGTTGACATGCAATATATCTTTTATAACTTTTAATGTAATAGATCTTTCCTTCTACACACCCACAAGAGAAGGCAATGCATCTACTTTAGTAAAAGCATTCTAAAAATATTTTCAATACAATAATGATGTAAAATGTTCTAATGATGATTTATATTCTCTTCTACAAAGATGTAGGGATATATTTGTGACTGTGAATGAATACTCACACAGGAAAAAGAGAGATAATTTATTTTCCCAGGAGTAAATGGCCATTTAAAATATTTATGCTACGTAAAAATGAGTGCCAACATAGACGACATACATTAGTTATGATAAAAAAATCATTACTTTTCTTTTAAGAAGCAGTATTTGCTCTCCCTCCATCATATGTTCTGAGAAAGGAACTCATGTGCTCAGACTTAGCCAATTGTATGTAAACCAAATGAGGCCATCTTTTTTTTTTAACCTAGATAATTATCACTCGTTGTAATGGGTGTTCTTCATGGTCGACTTAACTAAATCTGGAACTAACTAAAACCCAAGAGGGATTTTTTTTCTTAATTAAATCATTTGAAGTTGGAAGACTAACTTTTAATACAGATTTTTTGAAGTGGGATGTCTGACCTTTAATCTAGGTCACACCTTCTGGTGGCAGCCTACATAAAAAACATTGGAGAAAGAAACTTGCTCTTTTGCCCGCATGTTCTGTGTTTCTCTGGCAAGTGCATCCTTCATTGGCATTAGAGCCCACTTCTTTGGGATTCTGGTTTATACTAAAATTAGATGAGACATCCAGCTTCGTGGACTGAGCAACTACTAGATGCTTGGAAGGTCCACTATTGACAGCCATTGTTGGCCTGAGTGGACCACTGGTTGCCAGACATTTTAATAAACCACTAATAAATCTAATAAGATATGCACACACAAGCTTAAAGAGTACCGAAAGCTCAAGGTGTGAGCTACTTTACAAACTTAAGGAGACCATTGCATTTGATTATCCTGATTTGGCAATTGTGAGAGACAATGGATTTGGTGACTCTGTGCAGAAGTTGTGGTGGGCAGCATAGACAAAGCAATATCCTTAATACCCTGACCCAGTGGTCAGCACGGGCAAAGTAATTTTTATGGTGGCATGCTTCACGTGGACTTTTGATACTGGTTAATCAATCGCAGTGATTCCAGGCATTAAAAAGATAAGAAGCCTACTTCATTTTTTTTTTTAAATCTGTTTAAGTGGAAAATTTCTCAAACAAATGAAAGGAAGGCACCCTTGGATTGTGGCAAAAAGAAATCTTGGCCCATGAACCAATTTCCAGTCTTGCGCCAACTTGCAAACCTAGAACCCCTTGAATGCAAGGTTTCCCCAAGGAAAGACCTTGATAAAATGCCAATGCATTTTATTACTAGCCTTTCTTCAGTTTTTCCTCAGAGGCACCAATGGCCTTTTATAAAGATAACATGTAAAGATTTCAAACACCAAATACAAGAGCATAATGGGACGAAGTTCCTTTGGCAGCATAGTGCCAGAATTTCACACTAATCTACTCATTCATTGTGTAGGAGTTACTTTGTTCATAGGAAGTTCTTATGTGGTTACCCCGGAGTACAATGTATCACACAGAAGTGGCCTTAATTCTGGAGTGGAGGCAGTATGTTCCTTAGAGGGTGCAAAGCAGGAGAATCACAAGCCCAACCATGCCCAAAATGAAATTCCAGTACAATTTATGATCAGCAAGTGTTATGCCCACATCTGTGAAGTCCCCCCAAAATCAACAAAGAGACTGAGTCACGTATATAAAACCAAAGAGCCTTTATTTTATGCAAGTTTGAAAACTTGGTCTCTCCCTGTGTCTAACGTATTGGAATAATCAGAGAGCCCTGAGCTCAGTTAGAGTTGGGTTTTTATAGTAGTAAAGGTGGGGGTGAGGGATTTCTAAGGTTCAAGACTCCTGATTGGCTGACATTTGTCTAGGGGTGTCCTGGTGCGTGTGCTGGCAGTTGATCATATCAAAAATGGTTGGAACATTAGGCATTTCCTTTGGATGGTCTATTCTTGGGTGGTGCTTAGGTAATCTCAGTTTGTTGTTCTTCCTTCATCCAAGTATTGCTTTGGGGCAAACTACTGAGACTCAGGTCTCCATTAAACTTATTGATGGCTGAGTCTTATTAAACTTGTTGATGGCAGGTGATAATGGTTAGAATTAAGGAACTTCCTTTGGATGGTCTGTTTCTATTTAGCTTATCATGACTGGCTCCTACATTTCCCCCTTCACAAGCACCAATGGCAGGACCCAATCTTGGGTCTTGTTTGCCCATGGTTTTAAGAAAGTATCATTGAAACCTAAGAACTATTTAAATTAATAAATCAATTGATTGACAACTCTGGGCCTATTTTTCTGGTATATCAGTGGACACTGTAGGTAGTTATTTTGTCCCCCATTCCAGGGAGTTGCCCCTTATCTCAGCCTTTCAACCTATTCTAGGTATGGAGCATGGGACGTGTTCCTTTCCACAACTACTTCAAGCTGACATTAGGGCACTGTTATCAGGACACAGGCAGGTTGAATGGCTAGCCAAAGGAATTCAGGCAATGGGGCACCCATCAGACTCCATTGAGGGGACAGGGAATGTTCATATCACCTGGACTGGTCCACATCAATTTTCAGGAAGTACCGGGCTCACCAGCATTCAGAGCAGGCTGTAGTCAGCAACTGATGCTTAGATGCATCTGCCAGCCAAGTGGAAGCCTATTGAGATAAGTTTAAACTAGGAACAGAAATCAGAATTTATGTACTTAAAGAAAATTCTATATTGTAGAAAAAGCGCAGATAATGGGTACCTGTAAACAGAAGGAATAGACTCATACCTTCGAGTCCTAGAAAAACTACAGATTTTGGTTAGAAGCATATATATTTTTCTGCTGTCCAGAGAACCAGGTATGGGTTGGACAGACATGTTTTTGGCCCGATGAGAAACACCTTTTAGTTCATATTTAACTGGCAAGTGGAATAAATATAAAATCTTGAGCTTGTGACCCAAACAGTAAGTAGTCATTGCTCTATCAGCGTATTAAAACCATACAATAAAGGGGGTGGAAGAAATCAGGAACATTTTGCATATCTTAACCTGTATTTACATCTTAAGTCATTTCTTTTAGACCCTCAAAGCTTAAGAACTTGTATATCCTAAGACATAAACATTTTTTAAGAGACCTAGTAGCTTCAGAATGAGCTAACAAGCTAGATAAAGCTTTGTGGGAAGATCTAATACCTTTCGTTGCTAAACTGACATTATAACTACCCTAGTCATCAATACTATTAGAGATCCCAGAAGGATAAATAAAGTATATTTGAGACAGACCAAGTAGTTTATGAATCTATTAAAATCTATTAAAAATGACAGGGACCAGAGTCCATATACCTAGAGTCATACCTAGGTCTCCATAGTATTGGAGGCCGAAGTATCCAGAACTTACAGTCTTATAGTCTTAGCCAAGCCCATAAGGTGAATTTTTTTCCTGTGAAAGAGGGGCATGGAAAAGACTGACCTTATTTTGTCTAGGCAAAAATGATGCAATCATTTCTCCAATGTCTTGCTGTTTGTCCACAGTCTGGACCGGCTCCTGGCAGCAGGTGTTTCACTGTGGCACCTTGCCCAGTGGTTAGGATCTTTGTAATCCAGGTTGAGACATCATGGTGTCCCATAGTCTTCTTTGGAAACCTTGGATTGCTTCTAGGATTTTGGAGTCTCTGTCTAATATAATATGCTTTTAATCATTAGTTCAAATGCCATATTCTGCAGATTTCTGAAGTATGAGGGCTCCCTACATATGTCTGATTAGACAAACTTTGATTCTCATTACTTGTTTCAAATTTAACTTTGAAAACATATACAAGGACCTAAATAAGGTTTATCCCAGTAATTAATTATATCAGTACTGTAAGGATGACTGACTAACTTGTACTTCCCAAGAGTCTATAATAAGTTAGCAGCTTTCACAAGATTAGAACTCCACACTCTGTAATGATTTTGAATTGAAGCTAATAAAGAAGCTAAATTAGTCATTCTGAGGGTAAAATCAGAACAAGTTTCTATCTTATCTGTTAATACTGTTTCCTACGAAGACAAGGAAAAGGTCCCAGTGTGAAATGGGAACAGGAGGGAGTCTAAGAGCAAACTGAGACTCAGGTCTACCTTCCTGCTGATTTATAGAACCCATCTTGGCAGGTGAGTACCAAGACGCCCGGGACTCTACATTTTTTCTTTTTTTTACAAGTACTGATGACAGGGCTCAATCATGAGTCCTGTCTGTCCAGGGCCTCAAAGGGGATACTGGGACCTCAATACCATCAGTCAAATAGTATTGACCCATTCTTGAACAAAAGTTATCAGTCTGTTGATAAGAAGAAGCAAGATCCTTAGGGGCCTTATCACTACTTGGATAGCTTCAATAATTAGCATTTGGTAGCCTCCCCATAGAGTTTTCCATGAGTTTTAGTTCAGATACCCAATATCATTCAGAATTATGTGCCACCTTCCTGGCACTCAACAGCAATTCACCAAATATAAATTGTGCATCAACATTGGGCTGTGTACATCATAACTGATGGCATACACAATGGTCAACATGAGAGACCAAGAAATCATCATAGATATGTGTAGGTCATCAAAACATTCTAATTTGCATATCCCTTGGCATACTTCTTTTGTTCCTCTTTAATGCTTACAGCGTCACTTTTTAAGATTACTTCTGATTTGCTCAAATTAATACCAAAAAAGGAGATAACATAGGTTTTTATTTGTTTAGAAGGCAAAGCTACTCTGAAAAATTAGTCTGTCACTCTAGGTAATTTGACTTCTTTTTTTTTTTTTTTGGTTTTTCGAGACAGGGTTTATAAATCAACATGTCAAAATAAAATGACTCTAAAACTACATGGAAGATGTATGAAGTAAGTTTGTTATAATTACCATCAACTTGCATCTCTTGGTCAGGTCTTTCAATCCACAGGTGTACTTTCCAATTACTTCATATAACATCAGTGCATTTAACAAATAGGATTTTTATGCTTTTATTCAAGTTTATCTAGTATCTGTTACTTGTGAAAATAGTGAAAATGACTTAGGAAAAGGCTAAAAATTCTTATATAATATTAGAAACTCATTTCCATGTGAAAAATCAGTAATTTGACTGATATTTATTAGCCCATCTGCTCCATCTTCTCTAAGAGAGCATCAGATATCCTTTCAACCACGGCTAAGTTATCTGTGATTTTTCCACATTTCTCTATATATTAGATTTACAGCCATTTTAGAAAAGAAATAGAATTACTTTGAAATTATTCCCATTAAAAATTGAACCAAAACATTGTAACCCAATTACAAGCTCATAAATGGTGCTATGGTTAGTATCTATAGCCTACATTGTGAGTCTTTAGTATAATTTAATTTTATGAAAGAAACAAAAATGTATCAATATGCTAATATATTAACTTCGACATTCTCTTTTCTGTAGTCTGTATCAAGCAGTGGCCGAGGAATGAGTACTACTTTATCTTTGCTACCAGAAAAATCAGAATAATATTACATTTTAAAAATTTTCTACTAGTACCAAAAAAATTTCCAAGATGCAGTAGTATTTTTTTTAATCTGTCTCTTCTCTTTTCAATTTTATCCTACCTCTGGGTTATTTTAGCAGATACATCTTATTTCTGTAAGCCTACAGTATATAAATTACTCATTCCTTACCTTTGGTAATCAGAAGCAAGAGGTTTTTATTGCATTTACATTTATCAGATAAAAGGCTTCTGAAGAGCTATAGTATTTGTGTAACCCTAGAAAGATTAACAGAGCAGGTGATCTGAGGCCACAGTGGGTGAAAGACAGACAGATATGCAAAGTTTTGGTATAGAGTTTATTTAGTGGGTATTGAGAAGTATATAAGGGTATATATAAGGATAATAATAAGGGGGTTACAGAGGTGGGGGGAGATAGACAAAGAGAAGAGGAAGAGGGGGAAGGGAGAGGCAGAGGTTGCCTCTTTAGAAGAAGAACAGATAGAGAGGAGAGGAGGTGCTAGATCAGCTTGCCTAGGGAAGGGGGAGATTGGTGGTGGGCAGAACCTGTCCCTTAAACAGACAAGGTGCCCAGGTGACAGGCCAGGCCAGAAGAATTATAATTATAAGAACCCCCACCTAACTTTTGGAATAATTGTATATACTGCTGTTGATTTTACAAATAGCATATCTAATGTCCTAACGATGTCTATGTATTAAAAGTCCGTGCCTTTATGCCATCTTGAGGGGCAATTCCTGATGATCAGTGTTATTGATAACTATATAGATAGCCACAAGTATCATAAGCTCAGCTGTAGTTTTAGAGTTATCTACCTCCAAATTGTTGAATGAATCAGCATTAAAAAAATATTTTGAAGATTTTTTTTACCTCACATTTATTTTTGGAAACATTGTTGATGCATGGGTCAACTTTTTCCTAATAACATTTTAAAATAATTATTTCAAGTGTGTCTTTTGCCTGTATGTATGTTTATATACCGCATGTGTAACTGTTGCCCACAGAGGACTAAACAAGATCTCCTAGAACTGGAGTTACAGAAGGTTTTGAATCACCATTCATGTGGGTGCTGGGAATCAAACCCAGATCATCAGGAAGAGCAACAAGTGCTCTTAATCTCTAAGCCATCTCTTCAGCCCCAACTTTTTATTATCAAATAATTCAAGGTTTGGTTCTAGTAATATTAGAAACACAACTTCATTTGAGTAATTGATTTATTTTTCACTCATGTAGGTTAGTAGAAAATTAAAAATAGTGTTTTAACTCTTTTTCTATCGTTCCAACCCCTTAGTTTTCCTTTTAATTTTTTTTTTTATATTTGGGACAAGAATTAAACAAATTATTCTATGGGCCAGTTCCAGCCTCTTGCAAGTTTTCATGAAGATCATGAGGTAAAAATGATTTATAGTTTTCTAAATTATTATAATCCACTTGGACCATTTACATAGCGAGTAACAAGAAAAAGTCAACGAATACATACATAAATAAAAAAATTTGAATGTTATTATACATGCAAAGGTTTTTATTTGAGCACAACCATGCTTATTCATCACTTGTTGATTCTGTCTGTGGCTGTTTTCATGACTAGTGGCAGAGGCGAATAAATATAACAGAGATCACGTTGTCAGAAAAGCCTAAGACGCATATCTGACTTTGGAACATTAGGTCTCTGTTGACTTCTGCTCTTGCCCTCTGTGGAGGAGATCCTTAGCTTCATTTCCTGATCTATTACTCTGCCCTTTGAACTCTGGATTTTTTGTGAGTACAGAGGTAGGGAAAAGCACTAAGATATGGCTGAAAAGAATAAAAAAAATGTGTCTCTATGGTCTCTTTTTTGTCTTATGTTATGAATATTTCAGTGGAGATACATTTTAGTAGTTATATTTTAGGAATTGACAGTGTCATCAAAAGTATGGAGGCCATTGGCCCAATGAAATAGCTCATAAACATAAGCCTGCTCTAAAATATTACTTACTACCCTCCTGAAGTCCTAGCTTTCCATGAGCAGAGGCATCTTTATAACTGAGTTCCAGACCAGTCTGGTATATACAGAAAGGCCCATATTAAATATATTAGGATCTTGGAGGATATTCATAGGTATTATATAAAATATTTCAAAGGCCAATGTATATGTGAGATGGTGGATTATCTGTTGTGCAGGCATATTTAGTACTGATATCTCAGAGCCTTTAATATGCCCATAGGTGTTTTGAGTCATCAGGAGGATGTATCCTTTTATTTTTCCCCACACTGCTTTGATTGTATGATTTCACAATCTATTTCCAAACAACTCAGTGGCCATCTGTGGGATGTGTTCTCTCATTGCAAAGAAAAGCTCAGATGATAACTATAAAGCACTATGCAGGTATAACTTATCATTTAAGTGATTTTATCAATCTTAGCATTTATATGTCTGACCAGTGACTCCATCCATTCCTATTAATTGATTTCATAAAAAATCTTAAAACTAGATTATGGTTCAGCCTGAATATTAACCATTGTGATTTTCCTTTAAAACATGTGGTAATTTCCAAATCTGCTTTAGGAATGTAGATGAAGGGTCCCAAATCAGCATTTTACAAACTCATGGGAAAACTTTCATGATAGTATATACAGTAACAACTGATTTGTTTTTAGACCAACTTATATACAAACATTTATTCTTTGGAGACTTCCAAGTTTTTTATATTTCCTCCTATTTTTCATTTTATTTCAAGTATACCTTCCAGATATTGTAGCTGTCACAACTAAAATAACTAAAATGGAGAAATTATACATTTTGTACTGTCTTTTATAAAAAGTAATATTTTAAGCAGGTTGTATTTGGGAATATGTGTGTCTGTGTACATAATCTCAAAAATACAGTAATTTTTTAAATAAAAGAAATAAAATACTTTGATAAAATAAAGAAGATATTATTTTAAGAAAGAGCAAAGAGGGTATATGGGAGGGTTTAAGGGAAGGAAAAAGAAAGGGAGATAATGATATTAAAATTTGAATATCAAAAATGAATAACCAAGAAATTATATACTGGTGTATTCATGTGGAAGGCAACTAGTAAGAGCTTATTCTATCTTTACACCATGTGGATCGGGGAATCTTATTTAGATCATCAGGCTTGGTCACAATTTCTATAGAATGTTTGTTTACACTGTGAAGATTTGTCTTTGTTAAGGCACCTTTTGGTTGGCTTGATAAAGAGCTAAATAAAGATGCCTTTGACTCCGTACAACAGGGAGCATTCTAGGGAACATGACACCCACACTTTAAATAGGTGGGATGAGTGGTTTTTGGTCATTCAGCAGATTATGCATGTTTGTCATTGTTAGTTGGTTTGTTTCCAAGTTGTTACTGGTCCTGATAAGGGAGGAAATTAATCAAGGAAGGCTACATTCAGAGATTTCTTTCTGAAAAAAAAAAAAAACAAGGAGGAGGAATATAGGAATGATAACAAAAGGATAGATTATTGAATCTATATTAAATGAAAAAGCAACCATTGATCTCACATATTTAAATTAGTATGGATTTTTGTTTATTTATACAAGTGTAAAGTTACTTTTATTATAAAATAGGTTTCTACTTATTTAGGACATTTTTTATATATTGATACAAATTTGAGTTTATTTTTGTTATACTGTATATATGTTTCTACTCTAGTTTGAGGTATATGCAGCTCATTTAAAAATGTAAAGTTTAATCCTTGAAAGCTATTTAGGATAATAAAAAAGACAGGTTAATAGTTGTTCATCTATAATTATCAAAGTTATACTCATGTTTGGTATGTTTTCAAGGTCAAACAGAAATTATTTTAAGTCAATAGATGTCCTTAAAACACTTCCAAAAGCTACAGAACATGGCATTTAAAATGTTTTAATAACCTAAGGCTTTTTATGAGATTAGATATGTTTCCTTCTGGAAGCATCAATTTACTTCAAATAGAATGATGAACATCAAAAAACCTCCATATGATGTTTTCTTTGATCATGTCAAAGTTAGACACTGGGCAAGAAACTGGCTTTGCCTCCAATGCTGATAATATGCTGTCCAAATTGGACAAGCATGGCACCAAAAAAAAAGTGACTGCTGAACTTTGTCAAAACAAGGGAGGACAGTCCTTCAAAATACTTGTTCCACAAAAAAGTTTTTTTCAGATATTCTAGGTCTATAGGCTAAAGCTGGTCGCACCAACATGGCAGAGGAAACTTGGGTGACTCTACAGGCAGCCAGATGTCTCTGTCATTTTTATAGTTTTAAAAGATTTTTTGCTCTACCCTTCCTGTCTATTCAGGTAATTTTCTTTCCTTCTCAGGTCTCTGATAGAGTTGAAGATGAGACAGATATAGTTACAGTTTTTCTTGTTACCGAATCAAAACCTAGACAACAATGAGAATCCTAAGAGGGATATACTTAGATCTAATCTACATGAAAAGTAGAAAAAGATAAGATCTCCTGAGTAAATTGGGAGCATGGGGACCTTGGGACAGGGTTGAAGGGAAGGAGAGAGGCAGGGAGGGGAGCAGAGAAAAATGTAGAGCTCAATAAAAATCAATATAAAAAGAAACTCACAAAAGAGATATAAAGTGTGTAAGATTGAAAATCATAAAGGCTTCAATTGTTTATCTAAGAAAAATGTTTTGAGATCTAAAAAGATAATGGAATTAAAAGTAATGATAGAAAACAGTTTAGGCATAAAACTTTGAATTTATCAAGATAAGAAAGATGATAGAATATTTTCTCTGGGTATACCAAATACATGATTGAACTGGAGATTGCAAATGATGAGATAGTACTGTGATTGGTTTAATAAAGAGCTAGATAACCAATAAGTAGTCACGAGGTATAGGTGAGATGTCTAGACAAAGAGAGAAGTAGAAGATAATTGAAGCACATGGGAGACACCAAAGAGATATAGAGAGATTTGGACATACAGAATGAAAGGAAGGTAAAAAGCCGCATAGAAAAGGCAGATACATAGAAGGGGGTTGATTATGGAACGAGTTGAACATACAGAATGAAGGAAAGGTAAAAAGCCACATAGAAAAGGTAGATAAATAGAAATGGGTTGATTTAAGTTATGAGAGTTACATATGAACAAGCCTAAGCTGTAAGCTGAGCTTTCGTAATTAAGTCTCGGCATCATTGTTTAGGAGCTGGCTGGTAAGATGGAGAAAGACTTATTACACAAAATCACCTTTACTCCTGAGCCATCTTGATGCCCTCCGTGCTACATTTTAAAGGATGAGTAGATAAGAAAATATCTGTCCGAGAATACTGAGTTTGAAACAACTAGAAAATACATTTGCTTTCTGGTGTCCACCCTATAAAGGAAAGTTGTTGTAGCATTTGATTTGTTTTTCTCATAATGACATCTAAACCATGATGACAATTGAAAGTCTTACTACAAGGTATGTAGTTTGAAAGTCCAGAATTTTTAGGGTTCTTTGCTTTCTTAGCTATTAATTTTCATTTTGAGTTTATAGGAATTTATAAGGCTTTCCTATGAAGGCATATTCACCATGTTTCAGGTATAAAAGATTATTCTACATGAATCTAAAATGACTGAGAAACTTTAGAGGACTATGGCAGTAAGTTTTTCAGATGTCCTTCAGGTTACTTGTTTGCATTCCCTCAAAAGAGGCCACTACAGAGCAGCTTGGAGTTGAGAATAGCTTTGAAAGCAGTTATTGTTCCAAGGTTAATTTTAACCTTGTGATAAAGATTGCTTTTTGTATTCAGTTGAATGTGATCCAGTAATTGTTTGTCAAGGCTAAGTGCTGTAGGACATAATACATTTTTAAAATAGTGTTTTATAATTATAATACAAGCATCTTTATAGCCGACTGTATGAGAAAACACTATTGGGTAAGGGGGGCTATTAGGTTTAGGAGAAAACAGACATTAAACTTTATTATTTTAATTATTAAATATCATGGCTGCTCAACTTACATTGTGAAAACTTGAAGATATGCTCAGATGAGTGATTTTTCATAAAAACAAAACTTTGATTCCCTTCCATTCCATATCTTCCTGTTTTAATCAATAAAATACTGGTGGGAATAATTCCTCCAAAAAGCTAGACATCAGGAGTGTGTTGCATAAAATATTTTTAAAATTAGCTTGGGGTTATCTATGAATCATCAGCTCATGTCAAGGTTTTCGAGCAGTAACATTCCAAATCTGATATATTTCTACCATGTACTCTTTAGCATTGTATAGGTTAATGACAATTTTTTTTAACTATCTTAATTAGTCGTGGCTGAAAGGATGTTGGAGTCATGTCAGAGAGTCTCATTATTGTCTTCATGGTTAGAGTCCCTGGCCTTTCTAAAACATTTGGATTCATGTATTGATAGAGGTATTGATATGCAGGTAAAGTGCTTGAATGCCTATGCGACTCAAGCATACTTCCACTTTGCAAATCATATTCTCTCCCTTCTCATTTTTTGATGAATTTGTTTTACTTATATTAAAAAACAAAAGACTAGAACATGCCTAAAGATGAGTGTCTGTAATGCTGATTTACAGTTTTAGATGTAAGAAGGGAAGTATAGTTGGACATGGTGCTGCATGCCTTTAGTCTTAGTACTCAGGAGGTAGAGAAAAGCAGATCTCTTGGAACTTTGAGGCTAGCCTGGTCTTCAGAGTGGTTCCAGGCTAGCCAGGGATACATAATAAGAATCTGCCTCAAGGCTGGGTGCTGCTGGCACACACCTTTAATCCCAGAACTTGGGAATCAGAGCCAGTCAGATCTCTAAATTTGAGTCCAGCCTGGTCTAAAAAGTGATTTCTGGGAATACCAGAGCTAAACTGTGAAACTCTGTCTTGAAAAACCAAACAAGAAAAAAAAAATCTGTCTCAAAACAATAAAGCAAGCAAACAAATGAATACCAAAAAAAAAAAAAAAAAAGAGCTGCACTGGTTAGTTTGAGAAAGTAGCTGATCCATAATTACACTTCATGAATAAGACATATTAGGAGAAAGGGCACTGAGACCATGATTAGGGGACTATCTGAAAGAAAGAGTGTGATTATATTAAAGACAGAATAGCAGGAAAAAAAGGAAGGAGAGGCTTCCCTCTAAAACCCCCCTAAAAAAAAAACTTTTTAAGAGGGATAGTTTAAGAATCAAAAACATAACAATCATAAAAAGACAGTGCACAGTGGACTGAAGAAGAGAGTCATCAAAAAATCTATTGAAAACAGAAATTATTTGGCTTTATAAGATTTGGGAGAAGTTGCATAAACATGACCATTTTTGTTACTTTTGATTTTGCATACTCTTTTGTGTGACTCATACAGTTTGTATTTTAAGTTGTGATTTAATCTCACCCATTTCTGAACTTTAATTTTAAATGTCAACTTGTCACACTCTAGAATCACTTGAGAAGGGAATTTTAATTTAGGAATGATCTGCATCAGTTTTGTGTGTGAGCCTGGCTGGGGAAGAAGTGTTTTGATTATTACTTGATGTGGGGGCAGCCAGTCCAGTTTCGGTGGAACCATTCCCCAGGCAGTATAAGAGTGTGAAGAGGTTAGCTAAGCGTAAGAAAGTGTGCAGCATGGGTACATTCATCTCTATCTGTTCTTGACTATGGGTTGATGTGAGTTACTGTTTGAGTTCATTCCTTGAGTTACTTGAAATTATGGGTAGCAACCTGGATTTATAAGTCTGAAACTCCTCCTCCATTAAGTAGGGTTTTTTTTGTCAGAGTATTTTATCACAGCAACATAAATGAAATTAGAACACATTTAACAAGTTTATGTTGACTTTATCATCTCCTTTGCTGCATTCTAAACCATCACTATTTTGTTTTGTTTTGACCCTTATTCTTGGATTATATAATCTAAACTATGCAATTCTCAGTTAACCTTTCTTATTCATACAAAATGCTCTACCTCAGAGTTCCACTGGAGCTTGGCTACTAATATGATTTTACTTTGTGGTTATTATTATTTTTTTAGTTTTAGACTCTTCTTTCAACATTTTCTGTTATACAAAAAAAAATCACAGCTTTCCTTCAAAGGTAGTAAGCGGTGACTAGAACACAAATTCAGATTGCTTCCAGTGCCGTGTTTCAGTACAGTAAAAGCTATGAAGTTTTTCTAGGTGCAGAACAAAATAAAGTCATAATTCAGGTCATTTTTTAAAATATACTCATCATAACATCAAGTAAATAAGATACAGCAATAAAGTTTCTGCTGTAAGCCCAGAATGCTGTTGGAAGACATTCTCAGTTTTTGGACTGATAGAAGCTAATGGACTCTTAGTACTCTCAGAATCACCAGCATGTTAGGCAGCACACAGAAGTGGGCAGTGATTGGCTATGAAGGTAATTAAACAGAGCCCAAGGTAATTTTGGCCCCAGACCAACATCATTCCTACTATCCACATTCCTGTCAATTATGATCAGTTGATCAGCTTTGTAGTGAAGAAGAACGCTTAAAAGAAATCCCACACTAGCTCAGAATTGAGTATAATAGAGGGTGTATTGAGTATAATAGAGGGTATAGATTTATCTCGAGTCTTCAGCTCATATTTCTTTCATTTGGGTGCTTTATTTCCCACTAAGTGTATAGATACTGAATTTTCAAAGATATTTCTCTCTGTTTATTGGTACCTGGAATCTGAAGACTGGTGTCCTTGACCAACTATTTGAAATACGTTACAAATTCTATTCAAATATTGACTCCTCTATTTTTCCCTATATCCTCTAGCAAAATACAACTATAATTTTCCATTTCTATCTTTAACCTGGAATGCCTTTAAAGTTCTTAATTTAATTACAATTCTGAAGCATATGATTCTTTGGTAGTATGTTTATTTTTCTTGTATTTTTGAGGTATCAAACATTTGTCATTTAATCTGACCAACCTACTCTACATATTTTTTGGTAGACTAGATTTTGTAACCTAATGTTTCCTGATGGCTGTCATGCAGGTTGTTTTTTTACCTGTGTCTTCAGGATATTCTTCTGTTGTGAGCTCACAGTCCTTTGAAATTTATTTATGGACATTTTCAGAAAGCTGGAGTAAAATATTTTATGAATAAAGGACTGGACTTTGCTTCTGTTACTTCTCTAGTGAGGGAAACAAAGACCTTTGCTTCATAATAAGAGCTCTAGAGGTTCAGAGTAGCAAAAATGCAATGTGTCTTATTTTATAGCTTTGCAAGGTCATGCATTATAGTCCTGAAAGGCAGGCATACTGACTGAGTAGGGTCTTTAGCCCCCAACTCATAAACGTTCATTTTATTGAATTAGCAGAAGGATACAATATAGATTAACTAGGTTCTGTCTTTCTTTGTCTCCTTTCTTTTATCTTTTCTCTCAATGAAAACTGTGGGTGGGTTTATCTCTACATTTTACATTATGGTTATTTTTAATAAATGTTCGTTATACACACAGACTTGCAGGCAAAGTTGATTGTTAGTCATTTTTATTCTATATTCTAGTTGTGGGAGCATACAGTAGTTTGAGAGAGATGTATAACCTTGCTAGCATACCTTCGCAGGGTGGGTTTGATTCATTTATAGCCAGACCTATATAGGTTCCAGCTATCCTTGCAAATGAACCATATAGATTTTAATTCTTACATCTAAATGCACCATGACTGGGGACTCGGGTTTGGGAACACAAATAGGTTTGGATTCTTATGACAACTTGTTGGCTGCTAAAGATACCCAGCCTACTATTGGCCCTTTTCTAGGAAACAAGTTGACAGTATCATTTTTGTTGCTCTGTTTTAGAAGATTTTGAATTCACCTACTACCACACAGGGACTTATCTGGAGACCATCGGGGATAGATAAAATACCTAAGGTGATGCAGAACTCCATAGATGATTTGTATTCTTTGGGATTTTTTTTTTCCTGATACCTCATAAGCGACTATATTTTAGCATTTAGATTGTGTGCTTAAAAAGAAAATATTTTTATTTCAACTATTTCATGGAAATTCTCTTGCTATCTTCTTAACCATATATCAGGGATGGTTACATCCTATCTGCTCCTTTAACATTGTCCCTTGACTAATAGCCATTTCATTTGGAGTGATTTCTAGAGTAGAACCACAAGGCTTATACAAATTTCATAAAAAAGATATTGGAATATATTTATGATTTTCAATGAAAATTCTGCTCTAATACTTGAAAGTAATTAATAAGAACTGACTCATGCTTATACCTCTGCAGCTGTTCTTCTGGGCCATAAAAGATTTCTTCAAAGTATACCACGTGATCATCTTTAAAGCAGTCCAACAGAAATTTCTAACTTAATTATAGTTTGGCAGAGTGTATCCAAAACCTCTTATCTGAACAGTGAACCCAATAATTTAATCAGCCTGTCTGTTGATTAATCACGTTCTAATCCATCTGATATCAGCCCCAGAAAAAAATTTCTTCATCTGTTTCATGTGAAACTTATCTCTGCGAATGCACAGCTGCTGTGAGCCATGGGTATTAATAACTTGCACAAAAGACAAAACACAGCGGAGTCTCCAAGCCTGCAGAAAAAGTTCAAACTTATTAAAACAGTCATTAGGTACTCTCTACAGCCTTACCATCTCAAGTCATCTCCTGTCCTCATTGCTGACTGCTTAGCTGTCACCCTCACGTTAGTAAAGGTAACACACGTTTAACTCTCACTGCTGATTTTGAAGCTGACAACTTGATTAATTAATAAATATTTATCGGACTCTGAATAGCAACTGTGGCTGCGTTACTTCTCTTATCCCCCCCCAGCGTCTCTCTTATATATAAATGATCACCTAGATCAAAAGATGAGGTCAAAGAGCAAAAGACAAGCCATTTTCGAGCATATCGATGAATACAAAAACAAATATATGTATATAGTTGATGAAAAGAGGAACAATAAAAGGCTGCATGAGACCATGCCTCTTTGCCTTTTTAGACTGTAAGATGCCCAATCTCTCTGGTGATTAAGAATACATTTGGCTGGTTAAGCATTAAGATAATGTGGTTCAAATGTAGGTATCCAGTACACATTCAGTATCATCACTTTCCATTCATTACTCTCCTGCTGAAGCCCTGTCAGCTTCTACTCTTTTCATTTTCCTTCTGTTTTCATTTCCTGTTCCATCCATTATCCCTTCCATACGTACCCTGTCTGTTCATTTGGCCCAGCCCAAGCCGGAGACTGAGTCCACCCTTCTGGGTCAGCCTCTGCGCAGGACACATGTGCAGCTCAAGTTCTCAGTTTATATGCCATCTGACCGTACTTCAAGGGATATTAGAATTTTGATTTTGCAAAGTATTTGCCACCAAAAATATGATATGGGAGATCACAGTAGACTCGAGATTATGATTAACTTACATTTTACTAGGTAAATATTTAAATTTGCTTCTATTATACCCACTTTCTGAGTTTTCTATATCCTTATCTATATGGGATTTTTTTCTGAATTTAATTATTCGCACATTCCTCAACTTCTCCATATCCATTTATCTGAGCATCTACATGAACCTTAACCAATTCTTCCCTGCAGGAAAGGGCAACCAAGCAGAAGTAGAGTATCCAGTTCAAGTTAACTCTTTCTGGGCATAAGAGTTAACATTTGATATCAAAGGTCCCATGTTTAGGAAGAGGTTATACCTGTAACCTATAAACTCAGAGCCCATTCTGTGCCCACAAGGTACACAGGGGCTGAGAGGGTGCCCATTCTATGTGCACCATGTGCATGAAGACAGAGGGAGACCATATTCTGTGTTCACCGTGTGCACGGAGGCAGAGAGAGACCATTATGTGTTGACAATATGCATGGAGGCAGAGAGAGCCTATCCTGGGTCCACCATTTATATGGACGCAGGAAAAGCTCATTCTGTGTCCACCATGTGCACTGAGGCAGGGGACAGCTTCTGGGAGAAGGAAAGAGTTAGGGGAAGGAATGGGAATGGGGTACAAGGAGGAGACAGGGAGAGACAGGGAGAGGAGGGGATAGTGAAAGCAATTAGAATTGAAGCAGTTAGATAACAGAAAATTTTTCCTGAGATATGGTTATTTCTTATGTTTTTGAAGTAAATGTACTGCACTTCAGTCTTCAATAGTTAAATCATTCAAATTGATTTCTTTTCTCACAAAAATTGTAGTCATTGTTGCATACGTCATGTATTAGTAATCACGGCTATTATTATTCTCCCCCGCATGTACACTTGAGAGCTAATCTTAGCTAGGATGCTCAGTGGCAGTGCAACTGAGGAAAACGACTAATTTCTGTCTTTCATCCTTGCACGCATGATAATAGAATGATGATCAGCTCTGATATATGTAAAGATCTGTAAGATGCATCCCCATGTTATTAATTATTTATTTCTAAAATAAAATCTACACTGCTGCTTTGATAATTTACCTAACATTTGTGAGATAAGATTGCTATTCTCTCTGTATCTTCCACGTAGAAACGTCTTCCCGTTGTACCCAGGAAGCCCCATTACTGTTTCAGATTTTGGAGGCTCTTTATGTAAAAGACTCAGATGGAAAAGATGGTTTATTGAAAATGGATTCTTACATTACCTGTTTTTCCAGCCAAACCAATCAGAAATTTTTCTAATGCTTATGTTTGCAGTAATCAAACATTGGCATATTTCTCTTTAAAGTGAACAGTGGGAGAGGAAAGACTTCTTCCAAAGATAGAGTTGTGCTTGAGACTGGGCCAGTGTTGAATTTTCATTTTGCTCTCTTGAGGGTGATAGCATGCTAGACAGTCTAGTGCAGTCTTATGTAACAATGCATTTGCAGTTAGACACATTTACAAAGTATTTTTCTTCTGTTACGGAAGAAATGTGCTGCAGAGCCTACATACCTAGAAAGTGCCTTGTCCTGTAGGACTTTTCATCTTTAAATTTTTGATTTATAAAGTCGAATAGCTAAACAATTTTCAAAGCAAAAACAAGTAAATACTTAGACAATAACCCATAGTAGAACCTTGGGATTTAAAAACAAAGATAACGTGGGGCAGTAGTGACTTATACCTACAATCCCAGCACTTGGAAGGTAAGAGGAAGTAGGGTCAACTCCAGGCCAGCCTCTGCTACACAGCAAATTCATGGGTTGCCTAGTCTGCATTTGTCCCTTTCTTGAACAAAGAAAAGGATCACTTAGATTTAAGCTACCTATTTTCAGTTAGACTGACCTATCAGAATCTATGCATTATAATAGCATCCACTATCCAACCACATAGCTCAGGAAACAGATTTCTCTTTCTGCTCTTCTGTGAGTCAGGCAGGCATCGATCCTTCCTGAGGAAGTTCTCCTTGCTCTGCTTTACCCCCATTATGCTACTTTCCTCTGTGTATCCAGAGAGACAATTCCTCTTCTACATTTTCAGTCTACCCTTCAGTAGAAGGGTTAAAATTCTACATGTCATTGTGCATCACTGAACCCCATAGTTAGTGGTTCTTGTCCTTCTGTGAACTATCCTGTATTCATTTTCTGTAGACTGTCCTTTTCATTTAGTACCATTTATAAAATCTACCCAGTACTGGTAGACCCAGCTGTGATTTTTATCTGAACATTTTAGTTTTTTATTTTGTTCAATGTCATTGGACCCTAGTTCTCTGGCTAGTCTCTTCTAAGTTTTCTTTTTCTACTCTTGAGGCCATTGTGATTATCTTTATTCGGGAGTAGCCATGGAAACAGTATAATCCTTTTTTTAGGTCCAGAGAAGTCAAGCAAATGAACTTCAACAGATATGGTCAGGATGTTCAGCATCCAAAACTTATGCTGAAATTTATGCTGAAAAAAAAAAAACATGCTGAAAACCCACTATCATCACCTCAATTGCTAAGAGGATGCTAACACTCAGTTTTACAATGGTGGTTCCATTAGCACATAAAACTAGCATGTCTCTTTTCATTTCCTCCTCCATAAGCATCTATTTTTGAAAGTCTTAACATTGTTAATGTACTGAAGATCAGGGCCATGATAATTTATCATCTTTGTATAGAGAATGGACTTGTATTTAGTCTAAGTGTGCTGGCCATGTATATTCTATTAATTCCCATAAGCAATACCAATATGCTTTAGCTATTAGAAGTTAAAGTAAATTATTTTCTTATGAAATGATACAAAACTTCTGGTTATCCCTGGTCAAAAGTTTTAGTAACTTATTGCCCAGTCACTGCAACTCTCAATCTACTCATTTAACCAAGGAAAATTGGCTGGATTCCTATTTTCATGCATCTGTCACTTTAAAAATTCTAAAATGTCTCAATCTGCAGAGGAAGTTTTCAGCAAATTAGTTGCAAGGGCAGCTCAATTTGAGAAAAGCATTTTACTTATTTATTTATTTATTTATTTTTAATTACTGACTTAAAGTTACTCACAGATATTCACAAATTCTACACCGTAGCTATCTATAGTACTGTAAAGAATCTTTATCATTGTTTGTGTTAAGGAATGGAAATATTCCCAACAGGGTCTTACTGTTCTATTGTTATGAAGAGACATCATGACTAAGGCAATTTATAAAATCAAGTATTTAGTTGGAGGTTTGCTTATAGATTTAGAGAGTGAGTCTGTTACCAACATGGTGGCAAGCAGAGCATCCGGGAGGCATGGAGAGAGGGGGCAGGTAGGGAGCAAAGGAAGGAGAAAGGGAGAAGAAGCCTATAGTGGGCTTTGGAAAACTCAGAGCCCACTCCCAGTGGCACACCTTTCTAGCAACACCACACCTCTTATTCCTACCTAAGTCGTTCTACCAACTGGGGACCAAATATTAAAATATGTGGACCTATGGGGGTCTTTATCATTTAACTTGTGGTAGCGCCTGCAATTATAGCTCAGAGATTGCTAAGAAACTTCTCTGTCTATCTCTCCCTCTCTTCCTCTCCATTCCCCCTTCTCTCCTTTGCCCTCTCCCTCCCTGTCTTTCTGTGTCCCTCATTTCCCTTTCTTTTTCCTGGTAAATGAGACCATGGCATAGTTTTTTTTTTTTTTCTGAGGTTCATTGGCTAGGTTTCCATGTGATAATAAGATGAAACCTTAGGACAAGAGGGCTTCACAAGAGGGTTAAGTTGTGTTTTTACTTTGAAAGAGTTTCAGAGCTTTGCTACTAAGATTCCCAGAAGACTGCAAGCCCATGGCTGCTGAAAGAGAAAAGTGATACTTGAAGCCATATATGCTAACTCTTAAACATGGTTTGTAGCTTTTTTAATATTTGAATTATCTCTATGCAAAATTTATATCACCCCTTTGAAGGCAATCTTCACAGCAACTTTTCAATTGTACAGGACTTCATCTACTCTTAGTGCGTGGGAGACTTTAATCAGGCTCTAAAGAGGCTCCTTTCCAATCTTTCTATCTTGACTCACTTTGATGACCTGAATTGAATCTGTTGACCTCATTGGCCAAGGACTCTGTGCAGAAACAGGTTGTTATGTGGGTTGGATTTATCCTAGAGAAAGCATTTATAACAGTGGGTAAAGAAAGAAGGACCTCAGCAACGACAACGTGGGAAATATGAAACCTGGAACAGAGAGGAAAACCAGGGCCATGAAAGGAGACACTTCTCAAAATGTCTTTTCTGACCCCGGCAGCACAACAGCGCCTACCTGTAGAGGCACACAGAGCCACCCCCTGGGACCCTGCAAGCACAGTAGAGCATTTGCCGGGATGGAAATTTGCCCCGTCTGCTAGAGCTTCCTGGAGTGATTCTATTTGTCATCTTAGCGTTTCTGATTGTGTAACAGGGTTTTTCAACAGCAAATCAAAGCGAGGTTGGTGATACTGTGCACAAACACAATAGAAATGGAATGGCTTAATTAGTCAAAATTTAACTGGCATAATTCCTATAAGTTAAAATGTACATATTTAAGGAGGCTTTCGTAACATTTATACCATTTATTTTATAATATACTAATTCGGATGTAAAAGTGAATGTAAATTAACAGAAATTAACATGCAATGTGAAGAAAAGTCTTTTATCCTCTGCAACTGTAGCATTTGGCACATTCAGGAATAAATAATCTTTTGTGGCAAGGGTATGCCTTATCAAACATATGCAGATCAGCACTAATTAATGCTAATTAAGGTTTCCTGTCTATCTAGTTGGAAAAACGTCCAAATGTTATGAAATCCAGTTAGTATGCCTATTACACTAATTGTTTTATATGGGGTGGTTCTTAATTAAAATATGTAAATTGACCTTAATTGCTATATACTAATGGGGGTTCATGTTATCTCACTAAAAGTGACAAGATGGTGAGGAGGGGTACTTAAAAGACTAATTCTGATAAATCCTTAACTAAATGACCTTTATTCAAAATTAATTTTAATTGGAAGTTGGCAATAGAAACATTTTTTCCTTCTTTGTTTCTTTTTAGTTTTAAGTAATGGATGAATGTTATTCTTCTTTGCTAATACTGATTTAGAAGCAGCCTGGGATTGGTAATTACACTTAACAAGCAAGTTAATTTTACTGTTTATATTTATCAGGAAGTTATTGATAACCTCATTTCAATCTTGGGAAGGGAAACTATCTTCAAATTGAATGGGAGTACAAATACTCACATATGTATATATCCTAAGAGAATGTAAATATATATGTATTTATATGCATAGCTACACATATTTATACATATGTACAGGTAATTTGATCTAGTTAATTTTTTAGAATATGTGTTAAAGTTTAATGAGCTAGTAATAATAATATATTTTTCCTAGTTGATTTGCATTTAAATAACATTTTAAGAAAATTATACATTTTGTCTTTAAACATTAATTCTTATTGGAGTTGATGATTAGATTACATAGACTTACATGGAATTCTAATGTTTTATTTATTTATTTTTTAAAACTGCAAACAAACTAAAATATGGACACCCCAAACCAGCATGAAATTATTTAATTAAAAGGTTTTTTTCTTTCCTACTTGTACAAGCCAGAACTGTAGGAAGTTATCAAAAGCTAGAAAACAGTTTATTCTACCATTTCTCTTGGAAATAGCATATGCTCAACTGTAATTTAAAGCATGTTAAAATCTCATCTGGAAAAAATGCGAGAAGAGACTTAGTAAAATATTGTCACATGGAAATGAGTATATAATAAAGATCGCACGTTTTCTTTGTGGAACAGAGACTCAATATGTTTTCTCTTTCATTAGGACATCGTGACAAACGTCTCGCCTAGAATCATTCGGGGGACCACTTCTGGCCCCATGTACGGCCCTGGACAAAGCTCTTTCCTCAACATTGAGCTCATCAGTGAGAAAACAGCTGCATATTGGTGTCACAGTGTCACCGAACTAAAGGCTGACTTCCCGGACAATGTAAGTGTGACTTAACATCTAAAACAAGAGAACGGGCAGGAGTTGCTGAATGTTTATTTAAACATCCAATTCATAGGCTTATAAATATTAATGCATATAATATATTTTATTAAAGAATCTGCCAGTTGCTTGGCTGATGCATAGAAAGATAAAGAAAGAAAGCTGGGGAACTCATAAAAAAATCCCTCCCGTGTGAGGTTTTGTTATAAATGGGCACTGTGTGCATGGAAGAAGCCTCGACATAAGCAGAAGAGAGAGGAATGAAATACCCATTTTACTGAGTTGGTTTTCATCATGTGTGGCTGGTATTTATGAAGGTGGTGACCTTAGGGAGAGATTGCAGGCTATAAATCATTGTAAATATAAAGCTAAGACGGAAACAGAATATCTTATGTAGGTTATTTATATTTTTTCAGTGGGAGATAATTTGCCAAATAATTTTAACAGCCTTATACTAAATGAACTGGCTATGTTTTGTAGAAAGCTTTATTCTTAAGGAAGCACACAGAATCCTTGCAGTAAAATCAGATTTACATGTAATGAGGAATATTTTCTCTTTAGTAGTCTAGTTGAGGTTATTCTCGTTATCATTCATTCATTCTCCCACTCCCTGTCTCTATGCCTGCCCTTTTGTGTCTCTATTATTCTGTCAATGAGCTGTGGTGAATGGAGCCTGAAGTATCCAGCTGTGTGTGTGTGTGTGTGTGTGTGTGTGTGCGTGCATGCGTGTGTGTTTATGCTATAGAAAATATTTTCCACAGGGACAAAAGGGAGCACATGTCACATGCTCTCATGATATGTATTTTTAAATATTTAAATACTTTTGAATTTAATGGAATTCACAAATGGTTGCCTATAACCTGAAAAATCAGTCTTCCAAAACAAACATGCAGTTGCTCAGCCGACCAAGAGGTGTTCTTTCAGGTAGCTTGGCTGCTTCTGGGTTCTCTCTTACTCTGAACCAAAATACAGGCATGTAGGACAGGCATGATTTGTCTTCTTCAACACAGTCCTTCAGATGTGAATGGAACTATGGGCACCCATCAGAAATCTTAAGCGTCTGCTCATTAGGAGTTCCTCTGGTTGGGAGCCTGATGTTGTAATTTTTTTCTCCTGTGATACAGTTAAGTCTTGGCAAGAAAGATACCAAGTGTTTGTTTTCTATAGGAGCCTTATCATTTTAGGAAACTTTTCCTTAGATAGCTGAGAGCAAGAGACTCGACTGTTAAAACAAAAATATTAATAAGTACCCTAACTAGGTCTGTAGTAGTGACTACTCTGCTAGGTTCTGAACATTTCATTTTCATCACAGTGGTAGGTAGGTGCTTAAGATTTGCTTATACTGCACCAGACATTGTTATAAAAAATTGGTGTATTTTAAACTTGCTGGATCCTTCAGCATCTTCCTAAAATAGAAACTGTTACACGCCCACGTCCATAGTGGAGGAAACTCATGCCCACAAAAGTAGGGGATCTTCCTCAGGATTGAATATGTAATCTGTCCTGGAGTTGAAATTTGAATTTTGTTTTTACCATCCACTCCTCTGTATATTAGCATCGTCAGTGTACCTGCCTGGGATTGCTCTTAAAAAGTCAGTATTACTTTCTAACAAAACATATAAAACAGTATGAAATAAATATGTTCTCCCACACTGCTTCACTGTCAAATGAGATTGCCGTTTCTGGTAAAAATGAACAACCAACCAAACAAAAATATTTTAGTTCAAAAAGCAATGCCCGGCAGTGACTTTCTTAAACTCACATGATACTGCTTTTTGTGAGGCAGGAATAAGTTGTGATAATAATGGCCACTGAGAAATGACAATCAAGGAGGGGAAAACTGGGTGAAAGCGCATGGCTTTTTGATCCCACAGCCAAGAAAAAAGAAGAGGCACATTTAAACATCAGACTATCCTGACAACAATGCTCTTCTCTTATAAAGCTTTTGTGTGTTTGAAAAAATAACGCATGACATTTTCCCCCAATTCTTTTCCCATTTAGATTATACTTATTAGTCTTTCCTCTGTATTCTTAGAATTTCTTTTTTTTACCGTTTTTTACTCCCCATACCAAAAATAACACTTTAAACACAATTAAAGTGGCATTCTCATTTGAACCCGTGGAAAGCGCACGTGTGCACCCAGATACTGCCATGCTGAGAGGAACATCTCCCCCACTGTTTCGGAATTATTCTGATGCCAAAGCCAATGAGCTGAGTGAAAGGAGGTGACCCTTCTTCTTCCAACTTTAATTATCACTCTCACTGGAGTTTCCCCACACCATTCTCAAGTGTGTGGCTGCCACCTTTAATGACAGAGATTGGATAATTCAACCCACTGTGGCAGCTTCTAAGCCAGGGCAGAGTTTTCTGAAAATGAAATTGTGCGAGAAGATGCGGGCAGATAATATCTGCAGCTAGGGTCTGTTTCTGAAGGGGAGACTACAGTTGCTTATGAATCAGAGGAGACAGCGACTGAGCATCACAAATTTAAAGGTAAGAAGCCTCTGGAAGGTTCTGTGAGGGATACTTGAACTCAGGCTGTAATAGCGCCCACCTTCAAGCTAGACCTGCTTGGCTCCCAATTTTTCCTTTATATTTATCTGTGAATTAAATTTGGCACACGGATCATTGTAGTGACAAGCTATTACTAACGGAGTTTTTGTTCGTAAGCTGAGATTTTTGCAAAGCTTATTATGAAATATACTGTATAATTAGGGCTTACAGAAATCAGTTTAAAGTGAATCTTTTCACTGGCATTACAGAAGCCGAGAACAGGCATATTTTAGGCTCAAAAAGGAAAAAAAAGACCAAAAAAAAAATAAACCAAAAAAGTACATGCCGCAATTTGATTGAATGTAGTTGCTTAGCAAAGAAAGATACTCTTGTGTCATTCTGGGCAACTAGAAATTAGAGGAAGGCAGACATTCAGCAGTGACTATCTACTGGTAAAGACAAAGCAAACAAGGATGAGGACTTTGTGGAGACATTGACAGAGGAGGGACAGTGGCTTTGTAAATATTCTTTCCCTACTTTACCACCTCATCTTCATTGATGGTGATGCTATCTCTCGGGTAATGGCACTGCACACGAGTAAGTTCACAATGACTCTGAAGAAGATGCTCTCCATCCTCATTCTAGGAGGTGTTACTGGCCAGTAGCCTCTAAATGCAAATTCTTATTCTTCTATGTGTACTGGAGATTCCTTCCACCAAGGAAAAACTTCTTCTGGATAATAAGGGCATGATTCAAAATTCTTAAGGTTAAGAAAGATCATGACTATGCAGAAGTGAAATGTTCAAAACACATCTCTTTTTGAAAATCAGGGATAGAGGAGGCCGCCGAGGAGGATCGGTGGGAAAAAGTGCTTACTGTGCCAGCCTGAGGACCTCAGATCAGTTTCCTGCATGGACATGCAAAGCCAGGCATTGTGGCACACAAGTATAACCCACATCCTGGCACCATGGTGGCCATGAGGGGGAGACAGGCTATTCCCAGAACTGGACGTCTGTTCTAGCTAATTTGGGTTCTGGGTTGAATGAGAGACCTCCTACCTCAAAAAGTAAGGTAGAGAGCCACAGAGGAAGACTTCTGACAGGCACCTCCGTGCTCCACACATCCTTGCATGAGTATGCACACTCTCCACATGTGTGTGCACACACATGTACCACAAACATGTACAAAGTGAAAATAAGGTAAAAGATAAAGACATAATTTTTAACTGTTACATCTTTTCCAAATTTTAAACAAGCATGTACCATCCATTGAGTCTATTTCCCTCAGTCCTTCTCCTCTCCTTCCAGCTCTTTTCTTCCTTCCTTCCTGTAAGTTCCCCTTGTTCCTCCAGACACCTTCATTCTACTTTTAGGCCATATATACCTAGAAATGGAAGGATTCTGAAGAACTGAGACTAAGAATTCAATTCCAATTGCATTTTAGAATCACTTGGGCAACTGAAGGAAAGAATGTGGTTCACTCCTGTCTGAGCTCAACCATCATTTCAGAAATTATGGTGTGGGCACAATGAGTGTGTGTACCTGTGTGTGTGTATATATCTGTCTGTGTGTACATGGGATGCAGAGGCAGGCAGGTCTCTGTGAGTTCGAGGCCAGCCTGGTTTACTAGAGCTAGTTCCAGGACAGGCACCAAGGCTACATATCTAAACAGACTATACTTTTTATAAAGCTCATTGGATGATTGTGTTACATGTAGAATCAGCATTATTTATGGATATGTGAAACTCCCTCATTAGAACTCTTTACTAAGATAATTTTCTCTTCATTTGGAACTGAGCTTCATATAGTTGTACATTTATGACATGCAAATCAGAAGAGCAAAGAGATGACACATTCCTCTCCTTTGCCAGTGCCAGTGTGTGAGGCAGAAGAACTAACAATCTTCCCATTATATCTTGGGGGAGGTATGCATCTTTGCTTTCTTCTGTTTTTTGTTTGTTTGCTTGCTTGCTTGTTTTTTTAATTTATTTATTTTTTATTTTTTGTCAACTTTACATAATCTAGAGCCATCTGGGAAGAGGGGAGATCACTTGAGGAATTTCCTCTACCAGATTTGTCTGTAGACATATGTGTGGAGCATTTTCCTGATTAATGATTGATGTGTGAGGACTTAGCCTACGGAGGGTAGTACCATCCCTGGGCAGGTGGTCCTTCTCGGTTGTATAATAATGGTAGCTGAGTAACCCAGGAGTAGGTGATACAAGCCAGTAAGAAGTTTTCCTCCGTGGTCATGTTTCCGTTCTTGCCTCCAGGTTCCTGCTTGTGTTTTTGCCCAAACTAAAACGGGTGGCATTGTTTTCAGCCCTAAAACACTGGGAGAGCTGGAGAAACAGCTCAGTGATGGAGCCTGGTGACTGCTCTTCTAGAGGACCAAGGTTCGGTTCCCAGCACACACAGACTGGCTCACAATCATATGTAAATTTAGTCCCAGGGAATCTAACACCTAGATCCACTGGCAACTGCATAGACAGGAGCTCGTACCTGCACTCAGGCATACACATAAATAATAATTCATGAATTAAAATTAGCACATAAAAATGACCATTAATGTTATTACAAGTTTTCCTTAACTACTCCCACAAATGTACACTCTCAAGCCTAGACTTTGCAAAAAAAAAAAAAAAAAAAAAAAAAAAAAAAAAAAAAAAAAAAAAAAAAAAAAAAAAAAAAAAAAAAGAATATTTTTACCGAACAAAGAACCTCTGTAATCAGACAGTCGTTACTATGGCTTTAGGGCTTTAGTCCCTGCTCAAAACACTGGCTAGCCCAGTTCTTTTGCTCTGCATTTTATCTGCTCCTGTAGGAAATAATGTTAGCAACTCAGTTCGACTTAGGTTTATGTAGTTCCCAGGCCTTCTATTAAATCCTCTATCCAGAAATGCTAATGCTAGCTAGGTGGAGATGGAGTCAGACTACAAATACTATTCGAACAAATAGAATGCTCCTTGCTTCTTCTGAGGAGGCCTGTTATTCAGCAGCCTCAGTAGGGGCTCCTTACAAGGTCCAAGAAGGCTGACTCACCCCAAGCAAGCCTAGTTAAAAAAAAAAAAAATGTGACTAACTTTCAATAGTGGGAGGGGAACTTTTGTAACTCAATCAATTTGTTTAGAAAAAGTTATGGGATAGTCCCTCTCTAATTTGTTCCACTTCAGCTCCCTCAGGAGTTTTCTGAGCTTGTCAAGTCTATTTCTATCCATTTCTACAAACTGATTAATAAGTAATAAATTAAGAAACTGCTGAAAGAGCTCCTGAAAGGCAGGCTGGTGGGTCCCTTGGAAATGGGTCCTTGTTGACACCACAGTGATTTCTTAATACTGTTTCTAAATTCCTCAGGATATGGGTATTTCTCAGCCTCCTTCTTTTACCTAACTTCTGGATGAGTCTGACCTCAGATTAACAATTAGCACCATCTCACGGGATTTTTAAGCACTCTAGTTTAAAAAATAGATATAAGTTATAATAGTAATGGGAATTTTGAAAGTGGAGGTAGAAGAGTGTGTATCCTGTTATCCCAGCAGAACTCAGTTCTGTCTGACATCCCTATAGTTGAGAAAGGCAGAGAGCCCACAGTCAGTATGGAAAGGATGGAAACAGTCGTTAACTCACTTGCCATTGAGCAACACTGTCAACCTCAGTCACTACCTGTGTGAGGCGGCAATACTTATTCTCAGAGGTCATTATTAAAAACTAACGGAGGTCTTATGCATGGCATTCGGACACCCTGCAGTTATTCACTACCGTGTATTATAGTCCACGAAATGCTCTTGGCATTAACTTTTATTCCACTTCAATCTAGTAATTTTCCTCAGTAGACTGTACAAGAGATATTTGATCAGGCAAATGTAACAGCAGAGTTGCGGCACTTAAAATATATAGTGAAAACTATTTTCAAAATTTATATGAACTGGTTCATATAAAATATTGTTCTTAAATAGGTATCCATATGAAAAGAAATTAAAGACTGAACTGGGCTGGTAACCTTAGGACTTGGGAAGCTGAAGTAAGAGGATTACAAGTTTGAGCCCTCTGGGCTACATAGTGAGACTCGGTTGCTGTTACCTAGATATGGAAATAACCAGGCTAGCTTAAAGATAGACAAATATATTTTATTTATTATAAGAGGAAAACTCACACCACAGCAATGGAAGATCCAGGCTATGCTTAACCAGGGAGGAAACTGTAAACAGAGAGTGTATCTGGGTGGTGCACAGGTTTTTATCTCCCAGTTCTGGAAAGCCAGGCCTAAACTAGGTTCCACCTCTTAGCGATTATTGGTTAACAAGGTTTTCCCCATCAAGACTCTTTGTGGACATCTTAAGAGGCAGACTGGTTGTTCTGCTTCACAGGCTTTGACTTGGGAGTGTGATGACTGTGCGGAGGGACTGTGGCGTGACCAAATGTTTTCTTGAGATAGATGTCTCTAGATTCTTAAAAGAAAGCTTCTGCTAGTTAGAGTAATAAGAACCTGGCTTACTTTCCCAAGTGAAACAACAAGAATGAAACCTAACAATGGGTTTTAAGACCCAGAACATTATACAGTCAAGACAGTCATCACTGAAATAAAAAACAAAATTCTGCCCTGCTACCGAGAGTTTATGGAAATGAACTGGGACAGAGCTGAGGGATCAGAGAACATAAGATAGTGAACAAGACAGGAAAGACTAAGAGAGAGCAGAGTTGTCAGAAACTTACACAGGAGTCCCACACACAGTATACAGCAGAGTATAACCTAGTTTGTTATATGTGAATCAAACAATCTATAGAGAAGAACTGTTTGAATAGGGTGGAGAACAAGGACTGTTTGTTTGTTTCAGTAGACTTGGAATTAACAACAAATTGGAAAGCTCCATCAATGGAAACCACTGGGGAGAACATAAGAGAATGTCCCAACTGAGCATTGCAGAGTTACTTGCCTGGCTGAAATTATCAACTGAAAACAAAACTTGAAAACATTTTGAGGAATATAGAAATCCCAGTCCAACCAAGATAAAATTCATAGTGACTTACAGCCAATAAAATTCACTTGCTATGTAATAAATAAGGTGTTACTATAATCAAAGGAAAATCAATTGATATAAGCCATCTCAGAAATGGCCAGACAAAATTATTATTAAAACTATGTTCCAAATAGTCAAAGGCTAAGAAATGAAGATAGATAAAATATTAAATCTTCCAGAAATAAAACTGCTGTGAATTGTATAGTAAATATGATGGAAGTCATAAACAACCTCTAAGACATATCAAAAGAATGGCAAACTTAAAGATATAAAATGTAAAATATAAAATGAGAAAGGAAGGGTAGAGGGGGGAGAGTAATGGGGAAGTAGAGATAAAGAATTAGAGATAAAAAGCTAACAGAAGACATAAAATGATCCACTCATTACAAAAAAGGACAGATAAAAGGAAACAAGAACACAGAGAAATCAGGTGTGGTAGCTCACGCTTCTGATCTCAACACAGGACAGCTGGGTCAGGAAATGGCTGTGAGTTTGAAGACACCTTGGGATACACCACGAGTTCCAGTCAATCTGAGCTGCAGTGTGAGACTCTATCTAAACAGTAAAATCAGGATAAAGTTGTTTAGGACATGTGAAGAAGAAAGGGGGCAAGTGTGGAGTGGTGATGGAAGAATAAGAAAAATAAAGTTTAGAGGAAGATGATAGAGTTAAGCCTGATCATTCAGGCAGAGAGCTCACAGTCTCTGTTCATTGAAAAGATAAACAGCCTAAACACCTCAATTAAGAAGCAGAGATTTAAAGACTAGACATAAGAGCAAGACACAACTATATTTATGATATGATTTTAAGTATAAAATTCAAATATGATTTATATCAAAGGCATTGATATTATACATCATGTCAACTTTAATAAAAAATATTTCATTAATAGCAGATAAAACAGATGCCAAAGCAAGCATATTACCCGAACCAACCCAGCAAAAAAAAGATCATGTTGTCATGGTAAAGGATCAATTTATCCATAGCAGGCCATAACAGCACTGTTTATAATTGTCATAACAGAACTGAAAGATACATGAAGCAAAAACCAATATAGCTTTCAGGAACAATGGGAAAACCTGTAATTACACTTTGATGGCTATTACCTTGATATCAGTAATTAATAAAATGAAACTATTAGATTTGGAAAATACTATCATTCAACTTACCTAACTAATGTTTTTGGAACATGCCACTCAGTGTTAATAAAACACAATTCGTTTGTTTGGTTTTAAATGTTGTCCGGGCAATTTGTTTGGTTTTAACTGTTGGGCATTTAGAAAGATAGGTCATATTCTAGTCCCCCTAAGAAGTTCCAATGTTTCTAGAATAATTTAAGTCATACAAAATATATATTCTGATGATGAAATAGTTGAATTCACAATTGAAACAAAAGTATTTTGAAAATACTCAAACTGTTAAAGGGAAAAATGCACTCTTAACTCTTATATCAAGAAAAAATGAAATTAGAAAGTATTTTGAAGTAAGTAAAATTAAAATATGCCTAAATTTGTCATATGCCATGTAGGAATTACTCATGAGGAAAACTACACTACCAAATGCATAAGTGCATGAGAGGTAAATGCAGGAAAATATTGAATTAATGACCTCAAATTCTACCTTTCAAAACTAGGAGGGAAAATTACTTAAACTTAATGTAATTAAAGAATAAACTGAATATCAATGGGTGTGGGGGAATCAGTGAAAGAAAAAAAATTCAATGAAGGCAAGCCTGGCTTGAGCAGACCAAAATGAATAAAATTTTAGCAAGACTCATCAGAATTAATAATAATAATAATAATAATAATAATAAAGAGGTGTAGATTTCTAATATAGAGAATGAGATGGGGAACTCCACTACATACACTATAAAGAAATTACACCTGTCTGAGTCCATGTTTCTTTTCCCTTTGCTATGATAAAATATTGTCAGAGAAGCTCTAGGGAGAAAGTGTTTGTTTCAGCTCACAGCTCAAATCTACAGTCTATCATCATGGTCCTCAGGGCCGGGCATCAGGATCTTAAAATAACTGGTCATGCTGCATCCACAATTTGGGACCAGAGCATTTGCTTGGGCCACTTTTTCCACTTTATTCAGTCCAGGAGCCCAGCTCTGAGGATAGGGCTGTGCTCAGTGCGTAGGAGTATACTTCATCAAATAATCAGTTTAAAAAGAGATTCTTTAAAATCATAAGAGTACTTTTGATGAGATATGTCTTAAGATTAATTTCTAACTTGGTCAAACTCAAACACCCTACTATCAATCAGTCTCCTCAGTCAAGCTCCTAGGCTGCTCTGGGTATCTCAGGAGTTATTTCCCATGGTCAGCATCCTCACTCAGATGCTGCATCATAGGAACACTCAGGAAGTTAAAACCAACCTCATCTGGTATTAAGGAATATAACAAATGTTGGTTGAGTTTCTAAGCTTTGGCTTGGTGAGAGATTAAAATGCTGATCATTCATGTCATTTAGTAAGAGAAAAAAATCTTAAGACCAATCCATCAAAACCTTTAAAGTAGTCATTATGCAAGTATTAACTGCTTATAATCCAGGCTTTTTGCAAGTTCCCTATCTATTTGTAATCAGGCTGCCTTTGGGTAAGAATAGTGTCTCTCTGATTTGGACGCATGGCACTGAGCATGGCGAAGTTAGAAAGAAATCCAGAGGACGGGGGAGACACAATGAATTCAGATTTTTCCTTTATCTGAAGGAATTCATGAAAGGAACAAATGTAGATCAAGGTCAAAACTAAAAAGCCGAGAAGTGTGTTTGGTGAGTCCACTTGCTTTACTATCAATCTGGTAATCTTTGTGTTTTAATTTCTAATTAAACACAATTGTAATACTTTCTTCAAAGGAACGGGGATATCAGGGAAGAGAAAGGGTGAAGTAAAACTTTAGCAGTTACCTCTCTACTTCTCTGCTCTAGTCATGAATATTTATCTCTTCTTAATCTCTATAGCAATTAATCTGTTAACTTTTAAAACTTGGTTTAGAAAGTTCCCCCTTTCTTTTATGGAGTTGAAATTGAGGGGGCAAGCTCAAAGTTACCAGCCAACCTACAATCCCGCACTTAAATGCTGTGCTCTGCCATAAACTCATTTTCCTCCCCCCTCCTGTCCTTCTTTTCCTCCCTTTTTCTCTCTTCTTTCCTTCCCTCCTCTCCTTTCTTCTATTTTCTTTTCTTATGGGTGAGGTTGTTGATACAGTTTCTCCTCTTTAGTTTCCTTTTTCACCAATAGGTGTTTCATTTTTTTTACTTTGTACCCACAAGAAATATTCTCCAATGATTTTGGTTTTCACATGGAATAAAGTCATATCTCTCCTCTTAGGTCACTTAAGACATTTACTTGAAATCCTTTTAGAATAACTTTTTAAGCATTAATAAATTGCTATTTTAAAAGTGCCCCCTAATCACTTTACTTTAATAATCTTTTGATTTAAACCCATTTGTATGGACATGTAACTAATCCCACTTAAGTCAGATGCAAGTCTGTACCTATGACTTACATGCATGATCCATGTCACTATCAACGATTTAAATGGAGCCTGGTCTTGAGAGACATTTGCCTACTGGTTTAGTGTCTGGGCAAGCTGACAAATACCACAAACAAGGAATTTTATGATAGAACAGTTAAACATGTATAACAAACCATTATCGTTTGACTAAAAATTCTATCTGTGGGCTATGTTTTTATTTAAAGAAGCAAAATTACCACAACAAATCACATTAGCATGAGACACATTCTGGAAATAATATATACAAAGTCCATTACTGGAAAATCCTCTTAGTATTGGCAGGTAGGAAAGCATCACTGAGTCAAACCCACCAGGAAAGACAGCACTGGAGCTTTACTGGTCTTCCAACCACTCTACTCTTCATTTTATCACATCAGAATATAAAATTAATTTTTTTCTTTTCTTTTTATTCACCTCCTCCCATTTCCCTCCCCCTCCCCCAGTCCCCCTTCCTCTACAGTCTAAAGAGCAGTCAGGGTTCCCTGCCTTGTGGTAAGTCCCAGGACCTCCCCTCTCCATCCAGGTCTAGGAAGGTGAGGATCCAAATAGACTAGGCTCCCACAAAGCCAGTACATGGAATAGAATCAAAACCCAGTACCAACAGAAAAAATAAATAATGAGCCTGTTTAGAAAGCAAGCCTTGATAGAAAGAAAGAAAGAAAGAAAGAAAGAAAGAAAGAAAGAAAGAAAGAAAGAAAGAAAGAAAGAAAGAAAGGAGGAAGGAAGGAAGGAAGGGGAAGGGAAGGGAAGGGAAGGGAAGGGAAGGGAAGGGAAGGGAAGGGAAGGGAAGGGAAGGGAAGGGAAGGGAAGGGAAGGGAAGGGAAGGGAAGGGAAGGGAAGGGAAGGGAAGGGAAAGGAAAGAAAGAAAAAGGAAAAGAAAAAGACAACAACTGTTCAAAAGAATTTTTTTTGCCTTTAAAAATAGCTGCTTTTATTGACATCCAAGAGAAAACACCCGCTATTCTTCACCACAGTTACAATGCCAGAAAGTAGAAGCCAGCTTTCACTACCTGATCTAATTTTATTTATGCAATATGAGAAAGTGAGAATATTCTAAGAGAATACGAGATAAAATATAATTCTTGCATGTAGGAAAGGTGCACATTCAATCTTTTTTTTTTCAAAGAAACATGAAGCTTTGTCACAAAACTTTCTCAACTGATCTTATGGCATTCTTAAAGTAATTAGTTTATCTAATATATAAATTCCCAAGTTGGGAGTGTAGTACCTGTGTCTACAGGGCAGTGTGTTTTACAAATTGGTATTCGTTGCAATATTCCTTGGGGATCATATTGTCAATCATTCAAACAGTGGGCATTTGTGTGGTAAACTTAGCAACTCCCTTAGGAAAAAGAGGATAATTGAAAATACATGTGAAATTGGAAGGGAAAGTTTAACTCCTGTCTAATCTTCCGAGATGGCTCAGTGGTTTAGAGCACCGTCTGTTCTTCCAGAGGTCCTGAGTTCAATTCCCAGCAACCACATGGTGGCTCACAACCATCTGTAATGAGATCTGGCGCCCTCCTCTGGCGTGTGGGCATACATGGAGGCAGAATGTTGTGTACATAATAAATAAATAAATCTTTAAAAAAAAAAAGAGAATTCAAAAGAATTTTATATACAAATCCAAGGACTGATAATGTATACCAGCTTCACAGAGCCTCTTATCAGCTTCTAGTTGAGTCTGTATTTCTTTCCATTCATTTCTCAGTAACTTATTGAGGCAGGCAAGACTGTCACCTCCAGTTCATATTAAGGATCTGATATCCAAATAAAGACAAATACTTCTTAAGAAACTTCTCAAGCCGTAAATGCTATGGTTTTGACAATTTAGAAACTCTGCTCCTACTGTCTCGTCTTTGCTGTGCTGTGCTGTGCTGTGCTCTTGACTGGGTGAAAAGTTTGTGTATATGTCCACTGCCAATTGAAAAAATAAAGTTTGTGTATATGTCCCATGCCAACTGAAAAGCAATTATTAGTTCTTTTAACCAAGTATCAGAGTATTTCGGACTGCCAATATATGATCTTTTTTTTCCCCTGTTTACCTGGACTCCTCCCCTTTTGGTAGAGATGCTAATGAGCAGAGAAATGGGAGGTAATCAGCCAGAGGGAAGAGAAGACTCAAGGACCTAGATAATTCACAAACTGGAAAATGAGCTCTTCACTAATCAAGATCAGGTTGTAAATAGGATAGAAAGAATTTATCCCTGGTATTGGCCTGGATAGTATTTGTACCCAATCCAAGAAAGTATTTGCAAATTTCACAGTTGGCTATTTTTTGTCCCTTTGAGATTTTCTTCCTGAACTAATTTTCCATTATGTACATAAGGCAAAGAAATAACTTATCATTAAAGTCATTTTTCAGGTAGATATTTCACTTTGCATGTTGCTAAAATGCCTAGAGCATTAATAAAGAATGAGTTAACTTTATTAATACAGTTTCTTTGGGGAGTTTCTGATCTATATACTGATCACCCAAAAGGAAATTTTCTGTAATATTTTATTCATGTAAAATTTAGGGGAGTAACTAGATTGACTAATTTTTCCATAATAAATAATTTAGCTTTGTGCTGCTTTTGCATGCTAATTTTTTCATAATGTACCCTTTAATACCCTCAGTCTTAAAATGATCACTGACTGTTTTGTTTCTCATTTATTTAAATTGTAAATTTAAGTATGGTTCTGGGTTTACAAGGTGCGAGGAGATAGCTTGATATAGAAAATAAACATAATTACAGACTTCAAAAGCAATGCATATAATGTCTACTAAAAAATAATATAAAAACTAACATGAACAACAACACACACCAAGGATTATTAGTTACACAAACTATCACCTCAAACACATTACATGTTATATATGTCCATGCACTATTCAACTCCCAGCCTGGTGATTTAGAATTGTTCCCTAGTCTCTTGCTTAAAATCCTCCAAGGTCCTTCCAGTTCAAATTCAGACTACTGAGCTAGATACCAAAGACTTAGGCTTTAACCTTGAAAGGCAGGCAAGAGACTTTTGCACCCAGTTAGGATGTAAGGAGCAAGTAGCGTCTCCCCTACCACTTTAACAAACAATGTGTATCAAGGAAAAGGAGATAATCAGTTTTTATAAACCCATCTGAGATGTGAAAACGTAAATAATTCTAAATGCACTACATTCCAGGCAGTAGTAAGGAGAGGAGAGACACCACTTCTCTCTATAGAAGTATGGAGAAAAGGTTGCTGTCACAGTGCAACCAGTGACATTTTAAAATCTTAAAGCACCCAATTAATTGGTATATATTCCCTGTCTTATATACCACTATATTTATGCTCACCAATTCTTTCTTGTGGCTCTTTGTTGGTTGTCCACCAAAGAAAGATTATGTGAGTTCTTCCTTAGGTAAGCAGGACATTCTCCAATTAACACAGCCCTGAGAAAAATCCTTCTAAAGCATTCCAGGTCATAGTCAAGTGTACACTGTTATGTCTTTTAGAAAGACAGAGGAAGAGAAATCAAAGTATGTGACCTCAAATCTTTGTCTGTGGTTGCCGTTTTGAAAGTAAAATAGGATAGGATTTAATTCAATCAAATTCATGCCCTGGAGAGGACTAAAACAGGCTGTTAAAACCACGAGTGTAAAGGGATACATTTTCTTCATGGATGTAGCCCAAGTAGGTTGTTCATTCTTCTATAAGTAACATCTCACCTATGCTCATGAGGGCAACACTAACTAGATTTATTGCCCCTCACACACACATGCGCGCGCGCACACACACACACACACACACAAGTTTAAAATAATAATAAGAGAAACTGACTGCACAAAGGGGGAAAATGAGCACTTTTTTTCAATAAAAAGATAGTAATCACAAGGAAATATCTCAACACAGACTTAAAGGACATACAGAAATGAAAGATGCCAATACTTTTCTGGAATGGAGAGTAAGTGTCCAAGGGCAATAGAGTCTCCTGGAGAGACTCAGAAACAATGGTAATTCCCTTCAAACAATGCAGTCAAGATGGCTACAGTTTACAGCAAATCAGAGAATCACAGGATCCATGCCTACTTAAGCATTTCAATTTAATTTTAATGAAAATGATAGCTGAAATTCATTATCTCTCTTCAGAAATGTTTGAATGCATAATACTTTTATATAACCTCAAAATAAAATCTGAAGACATATATGATGGAAACAAGACTTTATTCCCTGCATAAATTGTTTCTGCTTTTTCATTTTATTCTGCCAATATAGCACGAATATATACTAAGTGTCAGGTACCTATTTTATAAAAATATTAATAGAGACAGGGTCTCTTCCTCTTATCCTTTTTTGAGATTATATAAAAAATGAATCTCTGAACTTTGAAATGAATTTGAAACATACCATTTTTTAAGGATGGTCATCATCATTCTCGGAGCCATGCCCTTTGTAAGAGGTGTTGTTAAGCAATAGATTCTGTGGCTCCTATTTTGCCTTTAGTTGTTTCATTGCTGCCTGAATGTTTTCTTTAGAAGGAGCTGTGTACTTGTTGCATCTAAGTAGTGAGGTCACACTGAAACTTCCACTGAATTAGAACTTTCTTCGTCACATTTCTACAGTTTTTAGTCTTACTTATGATATCGTGCTGTAGTCTTACTAATGTCTTGCGGTGCCTTATTTAAAGTAACCATTCAAGCTAGTATTTATTCATCATAAAGTTTATAAATGCCATTTTCCTATTTGACCATCATTTCTTGTTTAGAATTTGAGATTTCATCTACATTTCTTTTTACAATAAATTTGATCAACTATAGATTTTTGAGGCTGTAATCTAAAGCTGACAGAACTGCATGGCAAAATCATGAACCATAAGAAAAATCAACAGCTAAATTTCTAATTTTACCTGTAAAGAATTTGGACAAGGTTATCACTCATCCCAAAAGCACTGAAAACTATTGTTCTTCAGACAATGGCTTGATTACATGAAATATATTATCAAGGTGAAGTCAGTGTTGTAATGTGTAATGTGACTTACACGGTGTTCCTCTTGTTCATACTGAATAATGGAAGAAAAGTGCTTTAACTGAATGATAAGGACATAGCCAGGTTTTAGGTACCTTGAACTGCATATGAGAGAAGCCAATGGGATCACATGCTTAGAAAATATCACCCCAGAGGTGAACGCATATTGTCTTCCATTTTCTACTTCATTTTAGTTGGATATAATGAAATAGTCCGACGTGAGCAACACAGAAAGTTACTGAGAAGTTTTATATTTTGAGGTTCTCTGACTATTGACTGAGCTGGAAAAGGGGGCAGGATTAATATCTATTTCTGGGCAAAAATTGAGACAGAGGTACATTTTTAAGGAAAAACTTTTTTTTTTCTTTACTGTTTGCTTCATTGGGCAAGAAAGCTTTATCTGGTTCTGTGAGGTTAACTACGGGAATAGAGCACTGCCGAGAGCAGGGGAACATAAAGCAGAAACAAGGCTGCAGAGCGCGCTCTGACGGTTTCCTGCCTCAACAGGTCACATCACACTTGGGGCATGAAGACAAGGGTAAGAGTTTTAAATCAGCTGTGAAATTATTTTGGTACCTAGCGTAGAGTGGAGGATTGGGGTTATGTTTTCTTAGTCATTTCCTAGAATAGACAAACAGGAGCTTGTATTATTGCTTGTGTGTGATGAAGGGATGAATCTCTGGCTGCACAAAAATGTCAATCATTGGCCAAGCAAAAATAGGAGTACATTTGTGTTGGCGTTGAGATAATGTCCAGGAAAAATATCAAGAAGGCTATTTCTGACTGATGTTCAGGACTCAATACAAATTAAGCCTTCCAATAGAAGTATTACCGTTTGATAATGTGTATCAACAAATATATCATTAACTTCCAAAACAAATTAAATAAACTGTTTCTCGGTGCTGTAGGAATTCCTACCGCCATTAGACTTCAAGTTACCTGCCCACTTGGGCGTGGCCTCTTATACTGTATATGACAAGGAAAAGTGCTCATCTGGCCTCTTTCCCTGCTGCTGAATTCGGTTGCTGTTCCCTGTTGGAGCAGAGGATTGTGATCTGTGATTCTACCCTAAATAAATAACCCTATATTTTACTCAGTTCTGAGCTAGTGTGGGATTTCCTTTAAGTATTTTTCTTCATCTCAGCTGTTCTTGCAGATGATAAGACCACAGCTATTATCAATAAGAATTTTCTTATCACAATAAATTCAGCCTTTGCACAGAAAAAAAATGGATAAGTGTGCCTAGATACAGGGTTGGGGGAGGGCCTTGGTCCTGTCTCCAGTGATGACAGACTTTGTTGACTCCCCATGGGAGGCCTCATCCTCTATGAAGAGTCCATGGGGAGTGAGGTGGGAGGAGGTTGGGGTGAGGAGGAGGATGGGAGGCAAAGGGGACTGGGAATGGTATTTAAAATAAGAATTTTTTTTAAAAAAGATAAATGTTCCTGTTCTTTAACCTATGAGGTGATGTGCCTTCTTTGAAGAGATCTTATTTCCATAGTTCTCTTTCTTACCTGAGGAGTGAGGAAGTGCTCACTACTGTTCAGACCACACTCTCACGAACCTTTTCTACTTTCTTCATCATTCCCTCAGCAGTATCATGGCCTGGGGCATCAAGCACTCTAGAAGAGGTTTTATAGGACAACCATGTAGCACTCAGAACACCAGTACTTTAGAGAGCATTGGACCACACAGGCTTTGATCTGAATGATAGCAAGAACCTTACAGGTGTCACTCAAAAAAGAATTATGAATATCTCTGAAGATTTTTAAAAATGATTTTTGACTTTGATTTGACTGAAACGATCCCAGTCTCATCATGAGTAGGCAAAACTAAGTGTAATTACTACATACCTAAGATAGCTTCACATAAAATGATAAACAGATGTACACATGGTTGGTTTATTAAAGAAGAGCAAAAGTGGAAATCAGGAGAAATAGCTGCCTCTCCTGTTGCGTGTCTGCTTTTTTTTTTTTTCAGATTTACCACCAATGATGCAAACATAAGCAAACAGAAAGATAAATGACAATATCAATCTCTTATTTTAAAATCTGTACCAGAGAAACTCTGGAGTGTAACCTGTCTGGAGAACAGGAGTAGAAAGGAGAGGATGCCCCCAGCTGCAGCCTGAAGTGATGATGGCGTTGCACTGCAGAGATTCTGCAATGTGTCAAAGGGTTGGTGATTCAATTGTCCGAGTGCATGATTTGGTGAGTCAGTTTAGACCAGAGCCAACTGGACCTGTCACTGAAATCACAATGGACAAAAATGGTCCTATTCAATCTGCCTCTCAATGGCCAAATTCTTCCCAGTTGTAAATGAGAGACTCTGGACAATGCCTTAACTCATTCCGGTCACCAGGGTACTATGTCAGCTCTGGTGCTCACAATTGCCCATGACCAATTTTGCCCTCTCCACAGCAGGGGCATGCAGTGTCATTTTGTGCTCTCTTCTTTTGGATAATATCAGGTCTGAAAGGGAACGAACAAAAGAAGTTGCTGCTTTCCTTCCACCCTCTCTTTCTAGCCATAATCATACCCCCTCCTTTAACTACGCGAGTCTATGAACTTGACAGAAAAATGAACTGTGATTGTGTGTGGCTACTCACAGACCCGAACAAAGCCAAGTATTCACTGTTCTTCTATTCTGTCTTCAAGTTGAAGGAAATGGGCCTCCAGGAAGTGCAGAAGAGCTCCAGATTTACATAGCATTGCTAGGAAAACCAATGCTTTGTGGTTTCTCTTACTAGGATCAAAGTGACTTCTGCCTTCTTCCTCAACAGCCTTCATCCCATCCCATTCTTATCATTATCAAGATTCTTTTTAAAGTGTTGTACTTAGTTCTCCCAATGTCTGCACCTGGCTGCATCAAGCACCTTTTTCTTGAGTTCAACCATTCTTTACCCAAGAAATTTCAATTCCTCTACCAACCTTTGACATTTATGCTATCCAGTGTAGAGAAGTTGCCTACACGTGAACTTCAGAGGATCCTTTTCACTTCTCCTTTCATTTACACATGAGCCTCTGTTCATCCAGTCACACCTTTTGTGCCTGTGCTCTTCCTTTTCTCTACCAGGCCATCAGCATGAGGCATGCTAGTGTGATACCATCAGTGACACAGCTAGCCCAATCCCTTGAGCATTTAGTAGGTGAACAGTGAAGGACTGCCACCCCATCTTGTGCTCAGAGTCTCTATTATAAATTCAGGATCCAGTGAAGTAGGAAAAACTCCCCAGCCCCGTACAGATGAGAAGTAAGGTGTCTCAAACTCAGATCAGAAAAAAATAAGTTTAGGAGAGGAAACTCTTCTTTAGCTTGTTGTGTTCATGGTCTTCATCCAGGTCAACCAACCACCATCTCTAGTCAACCAACAATGCATGTATGTGCTGTGTACTGTCTGTAGACTCAAATCCCCTTGCCTTCTGAATGCGTCTTCAGTTATGTCTATAAGCTAATGAAAGGAAAGACATTTAAATTGTGAGTGCTTGCTTCCCTTTAGCTGTAAATGCCCTATTCTGTTTCTTCTGATTCAAATGTTGATTCCTATGATAATACTGATCAAGAGATAAAATAATAGCTAGGAAACTACTTCATTTTCCCTTTTCTTAAAGTTTATTCAATATTTCTTATGATTATTGGTGAGGATAATTCCATGTCTTTCCCCAGAGAAAACAAAGTTTAGGAATGAGTAAGACTTTCAGGCTGTTAATTTCAAACCTACGTTTTAATATGCAACTGCTATTCTTGGGCTAGAGACCTATCTCAATGGTTAAGAAAACTTGCTGCTCCTGCAGAGGACCCGGATTCAGTTACCCTCACTCACAGGTGACTCACAACCATTTACTACTCCAGATGCAAGAGATCTGACACTGTCTTCTGACTGCCACAGAACCATATCAATGCTAAGAGACCAGAGGAGGTGGTAGAGTTTGGAGTGGGCAGGACCCGCATTTGCCAGTGGTGGAGATGACTCCAGTTGCATGAGCAGGGTTTATTGGAGAAAGGGATGAACGTATTAGAGAACAATTCTCAGTCAAATGTCAGTGCGTTTACCAGGTCCACTCACCTCAAGTTAAAGTTGGCCTGGAATTTAAAATGTGGGGCAAAAATGAAGAGTTTTACTTTGAACATGTGGGTTTTCTTACAATCTATAGGGTGTCCAGATGGTTGTCAGAAGATTTTAAAGCAAAGGAGAATAAATGATGTGATAGCAGAAAGCCTCTCTTGATTCTGAACTATCCGTATGTGGGATGAGGAGGGCAGCAATAGCTCAGAATCAGTTTTCAGAACCTTTCTCCCAGAACACTGATCCATCTTCATGTTCTCTGCTGACCATATCTGTTCTTCTATTGTCCAGTTCTTAGGGTAGATGCCATTCCTTCCAAATTTCAGCTAAGTCCTCTGTCCACTAATGCAACTTAATGTATAACAGGAAACGTAGACTCTTCATACATCACTTTCCACTAACCTTGGAACTGAATTTATTTCTTGCCATTTTTGGTTGTTTTTCTGCAGTATAGTTTTATACTGAAAATATTTTCACTGTGTTTATGACATTTGTGTATGCTTATTTTGTTTATGTCTATAATTTTGACGTTTGCCATATTTTGTCATGAGATAATGTATGATATTTTAATATAAGAAATCATTTTAGAAATATCTGAATTGGAGCTAGAGGTGTCTTTAATGCAAAGCAGTGAAGGTACTAGCTATATTTTCCAGAAAAATTCCCAAAGGAGATAGCAGAAAGAAATGCATTGTATCTACTTCACATAACCCTATGTAGTCATCAGTACTTCATACATCAAAACCTCAGAGGCCTACTTACATGTAAGTTATGCCGAAGGATAAAAACATCAAGAAAAGTACGATTAAGCTATTTTCTAAAAATATAGGATTTTTAGATGCTCCAGATCAGCAATGTCACGATGTTCTACATAGCTTGTCCGTATCAAAATAAGCAATCTTTTTTTTTATTATGGCATCCAAGAAAGTACATTTATGGATAGAAGGTAGAATGTTTCATATGTCCATATCCATCTCGATTGACAGTTCTCACAGCCATGAATTTCCCCAGAGTGTCGGTGTTCCTAGTGTCAGCGGATGGCATCATTTACTTCAATGTTCCATTATTAAATTGATAACAAGATAATTCCCCTGCTTCCCAGAGACATGACAGGGTTTACAATGGTTAATACTCTTATTGCATGGGGTTTACTATTCTAGATAATTTTTAATATGGTGCATATTTGTGTTTCAATATAAAAAATGAAGTGAAAACAGCATAGTAAAATGAAATATAAACTAAACATACTGCATTAAAGAATTATGAATTATGAGATATATAAAAGATATCTTGTATATTATGTATAATTTGTGTGTGTATGTGTGCACCTCTGTGCATGTCTTCACTCTTTCAACTAATGCCACTGAAATTTATGTATTTGGTTTATTATTTCATTTAATATATATATTTAATATATATAAAACAATAAATTTATTATTGAGATAAATTTAGCTAGTGACAGAGACAGAGGAACTAGGTCATATTTATAGTACTTTTTATCCAAAAAGGTTTTATTTAAAAAAATAGAAGTAAAACTACTATATGACCCTGTTATGCCATGCAGAGAAATATACCCTAAAGGTTCTATAACTTACCACAAAGATAAGCACACACACACACACACTTGTTGCTGCTTTGGTCACAATAAAAAGGAAATGGAGTTTGCCTAGTTGTACATCAATAGATGGATTGATAATGAAAATGTGGAGTAAAATTGAAACTTTATTCAGCTGTAAAGAAAAATGAAATCAAGAATTTTATAGGAAAGTTGATAGAGCTGGGAAGAACTTTATTCAACCGGGTAACACAGACTCAGTGAGACAGAAATCACATGCTGTCTTCTCACATCCTGATCCATGACGATGGACAGTGTTTTTACACGTGTACATAAGTATGTATGTGCTACAGGTGGGAAAGGGCTAAAGCGCAAAAAAAAAGGGGGGGGGAAGAAAGGGAACAAGATACCTGGGAAGAACTAAAGCACAAACATGGCGTGAAAGTAGGCAGGAAATTATGTCCATAGAGATGTAAATGGTCACGTGAGGCATCTGACAGATGGAGGGAGAAGAGGGAGGAAGGCAAGCCAGCAGGAATAAATTTTCCTTGAAAATGACATAACGAAACCTAATACTGTGTATGCTAACTAAAAAGCAATCCACCTCCTCCCAAATTTTTAGTGTGTTCCCTGGACACATGTAAAGAAAGGGGAGCACCAGCTGCACACAGTTGTCTCTGACTTCCGCATGTGCACTCTGACATGTGCAACCCACACATGCCTACTTACAATAAAAGTAAGCCTTCGAAGTTCTCAAAATTTTAAATGAAAATTAGCTAAAATAAAATGTTAAGTGTATGAAAAAGAAAGGACAGAAAGCAACTCTTGAGACAGGGCTCAGGGAGCCAGTGGAGACAGACATGCCGATAGGGACTCCATGAGAACTAACTCGGCATTTCACAAGCACAGCTGACATGAAGATCATGTGGCAGCCAAGGGGACTGATGCTCACAGTATTTTCCCAGAGAATATAAAAAAATTGTCCGTGGCCTACAGCTAATGAATAGGGAAGCCTATTCTCTTACATACATCACTAGGTCCTCCTTACAGGGACTAAGGAAATAGACTCCTCAGAGAGCTAGCAAGAAGAAGAGATGGAATCAAACTTGGGCTCCACCAGATCTGTCCTTATTTCCTTTTGAAAATTCAAATTTTAATTAATACTTGTACCTATATTATTGGAAATAGATGCTTAGAAAAAAAATACAGCAAAACAAACAAGCAAACACAGGTCAGAAACAAACATTTTAGACTTGCGATGAAACCTGACCCCAAACAGAAAGGAACTGTAGACTTGGAGCTAAGGGTGTCCCAAAGGAAGTGGGATATTCCCATCATCCCAGTTAATGAGGGAAACCATATCTTCACATTTGTTTGAAATGGAGTCATATTTGCAAATAGCTTTATAGGTCAGGGATCCCTAAGGATTCCCAGATTTTTTTTTTAATTCACGAAGAATAGTGTGGAGCCTCTCACCACAGGCAATGCTGGCTGCTGACGACCAGAGAAGCGCTCCAGAGAAGCGATATGTCAGCGACTTCAAAGTCCTCTAGGATCGACATCCCCTGGAAAGCTGCTGCTGTTTCCCTTGGAACTAAGACAGAGCAGCATTTTCAAAGTTAAAATTGAAAGCAGTTCACACATTTGCTGTGCAAGTGATCAGGAAAAGCAGAGAGTGGAGCATTTTCTCAGTCATTGATTTCTGGAAGGTTCCAGCATCATGGGCTGTCAGTGGGTGCAGTTTCCCTCATCCTAAAATACAAGCCCTCATGCATGGTTGACTAGTTTTGTATGAATGGAGAGATGAATTCATATGAGTGTATTCATTGTAAGTAAACAGAGGGAGAATCATCCTTCTAAGTGATATTGTTTATGTTACATAAACTGATTGTTACATTAACTAGTATGTGAGCTGTGTGTGCATGAGTGTGACTTTGTGTGTGTATGTGTGTGTGTGTGCGACTGTGACTTTGTGTGTGTGTGTGTGTGTGTGAGATATTCCATAGCATTATTGCTCCTGAGAGTAAGGCTTTGTACAATAATAATCTTTTTATTGTTTTGTAATAATAACCTTTTTATTGTTTTGTGTGTTCATATGTGTGTGCATGTTTATACACAGGTATGCGTGCATACCTGTGGAAGCCAGATGCTAATGCCAGGTGTCTTCCTTAACTGTTCTCTTTCATTTTTGAGGCAATATATTTCATTGAACCTGAGACTCACTAACTGAGATGGATATACTGTATGTTCATTGAGCTCCAAGTATCCTTTTAAATCTGCTTCCCAGAGCTAGGTTTATAGGTTAATGTCACCAAGTCCAGCTGGGGCATGGGTGCTGGGTATCTGATCTAAGACTGTCTTGATTGCATGGCAAGTGTTTTACTCAATTGAACCCATATCTTCAAGACCAACCCCCTTTTTTAATGTCTCCCTTAGATACCGTAATACTTGTTGTAGTTTTTAGGAGACAAGGTTTTCATAGTCTCAGTCTACTAGTCAGCATAGACAGCCAATAGTTCCATAGATCAACAGCCCTAAAACATCAGGATTACTAATAGTTACAAAGATCAACAATCCTGAAACATCAGCATTACTTGATTGCTCTTGATAGACTCATCATTTAGACAGTTTGAATAGTGTAGCTGAATAGTTGTCACAACTCAGTGGGAAGTACAGCTAACTCATATACGTTACCACACATGGCAAAAGAACACACAAGAACATTCCCTACACAGGGATATAAAGAATATAAAGTTGTTTGATTAGTTTTATGCCTTGATGATCTCTCAAGATCTCTCTGTCTCTCTGTTTTCCTGTCTCTCTCTCTGTCTCTCTCTCTCTCTCTTCTTATCTCCTCTTTTTCCTTCTTTGCAGATCCTGAAATGACAGCTACATATGAATATACATATGAAATAAAACAGCCGTTCTACTGGCTTCTTGACTTTAATTTGTTAAAAGAAAATATAGGTTAAAAGAAGTCAGAAGCCAAGTGCATAAGTTTGTGCGTAAGATTGCTTGATACACAATCAGGAGAACTTAAATTTGAACCCCAACCACAGAAAAAAGCCAGCCCCTAGCTGTAAGTGCCTGCAACGCTAGCTTAGGTGAAATATCAAACTTCCTGTTCAGTCACATGTCTTAAAAAGAATTGGGTGGAGAGAGACAGAGGAAGACACCAATGCTCTCCCCTGACCTCCACCTAGAAGACACACATATCCACTACACTATACATACATATGCATACCAGGTAAGAAAATAGGATGAGAATTTTATTTTTTAAGGATAATTTATTTTAATAAAAATTCTTTGAAGTACCCTAAAAGTGACGTACTGACTACATTGTTTGGGTAAATAAACCAAAGAATCTGACCCTTTAAACCACACCAAATGACAATCCAAAGAAAAGCCTTCCTTACTGTTTATTCTGAGACACTGGGTGAACCACAGATGGAGAACCCAAATATTGCCACTAAGACTTTGCTGTAGGATGTTTTCTGGTGACCACATCATCAGTAAAGAATGTTATGTCTCCCATGAAAAGAAAATGAGACAGAGAGGGGAAGAGTATAGGTGAGTAGTTCTGTATCAACAGGGAAATCATGATGAAGGATAGAGTATTTTCAGGGATTGACAGTTGAAATTGTCTTTTGTGGGTCATTTCAGATGCATATATGAAGTTGTCACCCAGCCAAAGCTGGGCAAATCTATCTACGAAATGTAACCTGTGATTGGATTAGAATGAATATCTTTATAAGATTTATCTCATAATGTTCATGTCAGTTAGGTATAAAATGCCATCTATGTATCTTCACAATGCCTACAGATTATTTGTTACTAATGGGCAGAGGGTGACTTGTTTCATGATGCTGGAGACTAAACCCAGCACCTTGGGTACACTGGCAAGTTTTCTACCATTGAGTTATATCTCCTACCCAGGGATGGTATCTGATACATCGACTCCTTAATGGAAATCACATGTGTACTCCATTAAAGTTCGTAATCAACTCACATAGGGTCCAAGTGTAATAAATCGTGATGAAAAGTCACCCACCTAGACGTGACAAAAATCTGAGGTTAAATTTACATATCAGCAGTTTTCTGTCCAACTTAAATTTTTTTCTGAAATTTTTTTTTGCTTTTTTTTTATTTCCTTTTGCCATATAATCTGAGAGTGTCTGTCTCAGTAGAACAGCTGATAGAGGTTTAGCTCTCTGTGTGCAATTTACCACACATGTATATATTGTTTACATACCGTTTGGAGTGACTATGTTACATATTTAGAAGTTGCAGAAACTGGTCTAGCTTAGAAGACCAGTATCTAAGGAGAAATGATACTTAAAGGTGACAAATATATTGAAAGCCCAGTGGAGAAGAAATTCATTAGCCTGATTTCAGAAGATCTATGTACAAAGGCTTTATTGCCATAGTTTACAAAAATCTGTGGAGTTAAAGGTAACTAAAATGTTCGACAGTGACTACTTACTATATAATGAATTACCCTTAAGTAAACATTGAAAGTCCTTGTCACTTTAAAAGTGCACGAGGGGAGTATTCTGCTCTGCACTGTCACGAACACTTCCCCACTAGGGAGAAAATGGATTGAGCGACACCTGGGTTCCACTCTGTTTTTAATCTGTTTTTTTTCTATCTGTTCCTCGTTGAACAATTGTCTCAAGAAAGACCAGCGTGGTGCCTGCAGGAGCTTCCACTCAGCCTTTGCAGTCTGTATTCATTCTTTTATTTACTAAAAATGTAAGAGGTTTTTGTTTTGCTTTTACTTTTTTTTTTGTTCCAAGTCCAGAGCCAGGTCCCATTTGCCTTTTGTTCTTGGAAGTTGAAAAATGTCACATGTTGTAAAAGCGTCTGTCTGAATAGACATTCATGGTCATGCGTGTGAAAATGTGTTGGGAGGATTTATGAGACATATGGGGATGTGGGCTACATCAGAGACAAAAATCCTTGTAACAAGCTCTGACGCTGTTTTACTAGGGTGACTTGTCCAGGGTGGGGTGACAGGGTACCTCTCTGCTGTTTTATTAAATAATAGGCCAATTGTAAATAATTCAAAAGGATCTGAGCCAGAATTTTGTCTATTGAATATAATTATAGTTGCTCTTTGTCTAATTCTAATTAATTAAAAATAAGCAAGGCTGTTGGATTTCCAATGGTTTTTTTAAAAAGATATATAACAGTTAGCTACACAGTAAGCATTTAATGACCCCCAAATTCCCGACTTTTATTTGTCCAATTCTTAATTATATATACTTTTATACAATAATTTTCAAGAAAAAGAATGTATGCTTGCAAATTTGCCTTTGCACACACTTCAAATAGGCAAAGCATATATAGTAGGAAAAATATATATAATCTATTCTTAATTTACAAACCTTAGCCATGCAATTACTTCATTTTGAAAGGCTACTTTTTGCTATTTGTTGTGAAAGTTTCAAAGATCATGTAATTATGTGTGGGAGAAGCAAGAGAAAAGATTGCAAAATAAACACCTCATTGTTCTGTAAAAATAGCGTTGGTGTCAACATCTGGACATTTGTGAGCAAGCTGCCAAGCATGAATAATAAGAAAGGGGCACATTTAAGGGACAAAACACTGTTTTCCACTGTTCCAGTCAGTATTAACTACATTGCTCTGAAAAACAACCAAGTTTATAGTCTGAGAAAGTTCTTGACAGTCTATTTTTGATAAGAACTGAAAAATATATTAAGGAGAGTCAAGTAGTTGAAATAACTTATCAAATTAAAAATAATATTATGAATTGATAAATTACAGCAAGAATTTGGGGATTGTTTCCTCCTGGTGAGCTTACTGGCATGTGTACAATTTCTGCCAGGATGAATTTAAGTGTGCAGGTAATGTCTTGGAAGCATGTAGGTATATGACAGTAGATTGAATAACATTTCTTCATTTTAATTAGATTACATTGCCTTCTGAGCATCTTCATTTAACAGGTAATATGAATTTTACAGGGACTCCTTATACCCAGTGTTTTATTTTTATGGAATGCAAATAAGGCACAAATGCCAACACATTCATTATGCTATGTAAAGTTTATACCAGAAAGGTTTCAATCCCTCTGAAAAAGGTTCTGTCTTTATTTCCCCTGTAAATCACATTGTTAACCTCTGAAAGAAAGCACATTGAACCGAAATTTATGAGACAGATGAAGTCACCTGCACAATGTGGGAGATGTCATTGGTTGGTTCCTAACTATCCACAGCATATCAAGAGGAAGAAACCAGTTGTCAGTTTTAATGATAAAATAAATGTTTTGGGAGGGCTAGAGAGATGGCTCAGTTGGTAAGAACACTATTGTGCAAGCATGACGCCCTAAGTTTGGATCCTAGTATCTATGTGCAAAGCCAGAAATGTGACACTTGTAACATCAGCCAGTGTTGTGACCAGAGACAAGAGGATTGCTGGGCCTTCAAAGACATCAGCCCATCTCCACGCATGATGATAAACCCTATCTCAAATGAATAAGTTAGAAATGCCTACGCAGAGTCTCATTTACATGTGTATACACACAATACATATAATACACTTATTCGCATACATATATACATATCCACAAAACAGGAAAACAAAAATTGTTTGACTTGCTTAATATTATTATTCACATTTACTTTTGCAGAGAAAAATCTGGTCTTGTTTTCATGACTGTTAACCAAGGTGCTCATTGGTGCTAAACATCTGACCTGTGGATGTTTAATACCAAAGTATTCTGTGTTTCAAAATGCCACTATTTGCACATTAATTTGCAGAAAAATACAAATCTAAATTTAGGGTTTTTTCTTCCAAAAAAATTTTTTTAAAAGTAATGTAAACTTGATGCTATATAAATCTCATTCCCTTTTAACTAATTATGATCAACAAAACTATTCACATTGAACAGTTGATGTAGAAGCAGACCTACACAGTATGTCAATTGGTAGCTATCTGTCTCTGCAGCATTTGCATGGATATAATGTTCAAGAAGCATTGTATTTGAAGTTTCTTACTCTGGTGTAGCTCCTATTCTAATACTGGAATGAAAAGAGAACAAAGATGTTACGTAAAGGAATGATAAAGACTGCTACAAGAAAGAAGCCGGAGCAAAGTGGGCAGGAGTAGGCATTTTAAAGAGTCACTGAAATTGCAGGAAAAACTTGAGGGAATGAAGGAGAGGTGTGCATTTGCCTAGGGAAGAAGAGTCTACCTAACCTGAGGGAAAAGAGAAGTCCAGCTTAATTCACCACTAGCCACCTGCATAGGAGAAGGGTGACATGCAGTACCAGGCCACTCTAGTTAACCTATCCCACCCAAGGAGTGAGAATAAGAAAAGCGTGTGGTGTTCACAGTTCTGAATTCTACAGACAGTAAAAGACCGAAATCTACTGAAAGAACTGGAGCACACATCTCCTGGACATCCTAGCACCTCATTACAAAAGCCCTATTTACAGCGGTTCCTTTTATCTGGTGCATCATGTCTGTCTACAAGAAAAACAACAGGGCACACCAAAAAGCAAAATGCAAAATAATGGGAAGAGACAGACAAAGCACGCATCAGAACCAGACATGGCAGGGATGTTGAAATGATCAGACTGGAATTTAAAACAACTATGATTAATATGCTAAAGGCTCTAATGGATAAAATAGACAGCATACAGGAGGAGATGGACAAAGAAGGCAGAGAGACATGCATCTTTAAAAAAAAAAATGAGCCCAAAGGAGATACGAAAGATCAAAAAGCCTAAACAAAAAGAGAGAATGCAGTGGCTGGGCTTCTTAGTAGACTGAACACAGCTGAAGAAAGGCCCTCAGATTATGCACATATCAATAGAGAATCAGAAAGTAGAAAAGCAAAAAGATCAAACTTTGAAAGAAAAACAGAACCAAGTAAGCAGGGACTGGGGGATAACTGCAGACGGGGATGATATGCACGGTGGAACAGCAGACTGCGGAAAGACTGGAACTGCTGTTTCAAAGAACAGCTACTGAGAATCTTCCCAGGTAGTGCCAGACACCAAACGGTGGACCCAGGCATCCCGGAACATTGAGCCTGATAATTATTCCTTCAGCCTACACCTAGACGTTTAATTTTGCAATATAAAGATCAAAGATGATAGTACCAGAGCATAAACAAAATCAGGGAAATAACCTTACCTATAGAATAGCCAATTATATTGCGATTATCCTCAAACCATGTTGAACAATAGGGTGGGGGAAATGTTTAGTCTTGAAAGAATAAAACTACTGATGAGAATAGTGGATTCTTCAAAATATCTCTCAAAATGAAGGTAGAAATAAGGCTTCCTTAAAAAATAGGAATTTTTATCAAAGAAGAGTGTCAAAGATGGGGAAAGTAAAGGCAAAATAAAAATAAGAAGAACCTCTCTCTCAACGTTTTTCAAAATATTCTCAATTGTTCTAAACATAGGTGCATTAAAAATAATCATGACAACCAAGCATTTGACTGCTTACACGATATATATATATATATGCATGTATGTGTGTATGGTGTGTATGTACATGTGTGTATGTTTATGCTTATATGCAAGTAAAATAGATGTGACTAGTGAATCATATCCTCATCTCTGAGGAGAGGATAAAAAAAATGTTTTGCCATACTTTTCCCACTGCCACTGAAAAGATAGCCTATTATTTGAAAGTGAGTTGGCTAGTTGTACTTTGAAAACTCTAGGGAAAACAATAAATGTGCATGCGTGTCTACAATGTGCTCAGATAATAAGCTCATCAGAGATACATTCATAGATATGGTAGGCACTTATTTCATAAAACAATAACCAGTTAGATTATCAATTATGTATATGAACCACTTGAAAGACAAGTTACAAACATGGATCAAGAAAGAACACTCTGCTATGTGAGTCTATAAAAAACTGACCTATATAAAATCAATACAGTCTAAAAGAAAATGGATAGGAAAAAACTGGCTATGTTAACTCTAACCCAAAGAAAGTGAAAGTAACTGTATTTATTTTATATTTTACAGACCTCAAAAGAAGGAAAGTTCTCATAGGTAGAGAAGGACATCACAAAAATAATGAGGGAATCGGTTTTCCAAAATGTCTTAATTATCTTTTAATGTGCATGCACATGTATTTCTTGTATATATTTTGAGAACAGGACCTCAGAATCTATGAGACAAAAAGCAATAGACTTTCTGGAAGGCATAACATGACTCCTCCTTCAAAGTTGGTGACATCCTCACTCAGCTGTCAGAAATGGCCAGGTGCAGCAGGCACAAAATCTCCTTGCCATCATTATCATCTACCACTAATCAGGCATCTTTACTTTATCCAACAATAACAACAAACACATTCTTTTTCTGTTCACACACAGGTGAGCTTTCACCAAAACAATCCATGTTCATGGCTGCAAAGTACCTTTAGAAACCATAAACTATTTTTCCTTACACACCATAGAAATTAACTAAAATTCAACAGAGAGGTAACTGGAAAATCCCAAAACATATGGAGCTTGAACAATATGCCCTTATGAGAAAAGAAATTAGGTAATATTTTGAACTACCTGACAGTAAAATATAACTGAGAAAGTACCTGGCGCACAGGGAAAGCAGTGCTTAGAGGAAAGGGTAGAATATTGATGTATGTATCAGAAAAGAGAAAGCTCTGAAACAAATCATCTGTTTCCTCCTCAATGAAGAAGAAAAAGCTTGATGCGCTCTTGTAATCCCGGTACTCTGGAAGCTGAATTGAGGTAGCTGTTGTCTTGTTAGTATTGTATTGCTATGAAGAGACACTATGACCAAGAAAATTTACAAAATTAAGCATTTCATTAGAGGTTTGCTTATAGTTCCATAGGTGTAGTCCATGGCCATTATGGGGGCGAGGAGGGATGGCAACAGGAAGGCAGGCATTGCAAGGGAGGAGTTCCTGAGAGGTTACATCATATCCATAAATTAGAGGCAGAGAAAGAATGGGCCTGTGTGGGGAAGCTTCACAGCCCAACTCCAGTGACACATCTCCTCTAACATGGCCACACTTCCTAATCCTTCCCTTAAACTGTACAACAACTATGTACATTCAAATACATGGGCTTATGGGGTCCATCCTCATTCAAACCACAATTGTGTCATTCAAAAGCAGTATAAAGTACTTAACATATTCCAGGTAGCCTAGGATATGAAACCAGTCCCTGTCTCAAAATATGATGAAAAAAAATGAAGAAAAAAAATGAAGGAGGCAAAAAAAAGAAGGGAGAGAGACAAATAAAATTGTCTTTAAATTAAGGAAAAATAAAACAAGATATAGAGCAAAAATCAATGAAATTGAGAACTGGTCATCAGTAGAGAAAAGTCAACAAGCCAAAGCTTATTATTTAAAGAAATTAATAAAATTTAAAAGGCTCTACTGATGCTAAGATAAAGAATATACAATTCAGATGAATAATATTGGATTTGGAAGTGGACAACACTACAGATATCACGAAACTGAAATAATAACAAAGGAATATTGTGAATGTCTGTATGGCTACAAGTTAATAACTTGCAGGAAATGTTCCGATTCTTTGGGAAATACATCTTCAAACATACAGTGTGAAGAGATAAATTTTAATAGGAAAGTAGAAAAAGACAAGATCTCATGAGTAAATTGGGAGCTTGGGGACCTTGGGGGAGGGTTGAGGTGGAGGGGAGAGGCAGGGAGGGGAGCAGAGAAAATGTAGAACTCAATAAAAATTAATAAAAAATTAATAGGCTTGTATCTATTGAACATGGGATTAAAATTGATATTGTATCAAAAGAGCAAGTACTAAATGAGTTCATGGGTGAGTTCCATCAAGTATGTAAAGAAGACATCCTATTGATGCTCTATAGTCTCTTCTAGAGGTTAGAAACAAAGGGTATCAATATGAGCTCATGCCATGAAGCCAGTTTCACCTTCAAATCAAACAGAAGCACTGCAGGGAGTTATAGACTACCATCTCATGAAGAGTCATACAAAAACTCTCAACAAAATATAAGCAAGTCAAATTTTACAATATGCAAAAGAATAATATATTACAATCACGTAAAATTTTTCTTTATTAGCAAATAAACCTGATAAATGGAGACACACATGAAAGAATAAGCATTGGAAAAGATGGACTAGATAACATCATCAAGGAAATGTACATTCCGACCGTACCAATTAAAATATCTCAAATGCAGACCACCTCCAAGACCAGACTCTGTCAAAGATGCAAAACAAATTACCTATCTTCCATTGCTTATGGGATGCAAAATGGATTGACCACTTTAGAAGACCACCACTGATGCCTATGAAACTAAAAACCCTCTAGCCCTATGATTCAGCAGTGCCTCAGTATCTACCCAGAGGAGTTAAAAATGTATGTCTACTTGGAAAATTGCACATGGATGTTTAAAGCAACTCTATTCCTAATTGCCCAAACTTGAGAGCAGCAGGCTATCAGTCAGTAGGTGAAGTGCTGAGCTGGGATGTACATCTGGGCCACTGAGCACTAAACAGAAGTGAGCTGTCAAACCACAAAACGCCTGGAGTAACCTACAGCTCATCTCAGGAACTGGAAGCAAAGGATCTGAAAAGCCTGAAACTGTGGGATAGTTAGCATGTGGAGAGAAGAGATGAAAGTAAAGTGTGGAAGAGTCTTAGGGATAGGAAGCTACCCTGTGTGGGAATGTCCTGAGGATTTAACCACTAATGTGGATTCCCCTTTGTATGCTGTGAATATGTTTTATTACCATTGGTTAATAAAGAAGCTGCTTTGGCCTATGGCAGGGCAGAATAGAACTAGGTGGGAAAAACCAAACAAAAATACAGGCAGAGAGTAGGCAGAGCCAAAGCGATGCCATGTAGCTGCTGAAGAAGACAGATGGCAAACCCTTACTGGTAAGCCATAGTCTTTTGTTGATACACACATTAATAGAAATGTGTTAATTTGCAATGTAAGAGTTAGTTAATAAGAAGTCTGAGCTAATAGGCCAAGCAGTATTGTAATTAATATGGTTTCCTTGTGATTTTTTGGGGGTCTGGGTGGCTGGGAAACTAGCACGTAGTCTCTGCTTCCTAACCACTATTTATTTGTCCAAATCCCCCGATGTTAAACCCTAAGAATGAATGCAAGGTGTGAACTCTGACTGAAGTTAACTGCTCAATTAGGTTAACTAATTGCAACTGGACAAATTTAATGAGAAATGCTAGTAGTGGAGAGGCCATACATGTGTGGAGACAGGGCAAGGAGCATATAGGAATATATTCTAATTTCTCTTAATTTCAATTCAGATGCAAAAATAAAATTGCTCTAAAAATAAAGTTGTGTATGTAACAGAAACTAGTACTAGACAACTATTATGTGCATTATAGCAATGATATTTTTTGGAGGGTGGTATATGTTATAGGTATGTGTTTGCATATGTGGTCTATGTCTTTATGAGTACATATATGTGTGTGGTATATGCATATGTGTATATTGTCATCTTTCTGTGTATAGGTATGTGTATATGTGCATGTGTGTATTAGTATCTAAGTGTGTGCTATATGCATGTGTTGCTGGTGATAATTTTGGATATGTACTGCTGTTTGCAGCATATGATGTATTCCTCATAAACAATAAACCAAAAAAGTTAAAAAATCATAATAATACAACACTTCCACCCACAGGTATTTATTAAAATAATACGAAGTGAGAGATAATGATGAACCTAGTGATAAACCAAATTAGCATATTCTCCCTTTGAATAGAGTGAGGGATACAGTGGTAGGAAAAGGACAGACACCAATGATGCAGCGTGACCAGAACTAGTTTAGAAGAGGATGCTCCTCATTGAAATTTGTAGTGAAATGGTGATTCTGTCTCTGAGGATAATGAGGGTAGTATGAGACAGGTAAGTCCTTGTTAGTCTCCTGGGATAGAGAGCTGGCATACTGCCTGATGGTGTAGTTGTACAAGAACAACCCATGTTGAGAAATGAATGGAAGCCTAAAAATATATACATTGCCATGTTTGTGGGGGCATTCAGTGGGATCTGTGGAGATAAGCTGTGGAGATAAGCTGAGTGACTGAGCCACATTATCCAGATCCAAATGAACTTCTCTTTAGCCCAGTGTTCAGGAAATCATTACTTCTTAATGACTTAGTCTTTCTTTTTATTTTATTTTTAAGAGCTTAGAAATTTTTTTTCTCTTTTCCCTTGAAATGACACATATTAGCAAGGAGTTTGGACTTGGTGTAGGTTGGAGAGAGAGGTGGAAGCTGTGGTAGAAGCCTGGCCCCCAATATATCAATTCCCCTTTCACAATCCTTTGATAAGAGCTCCCCAAAACTGGGGAGTTTTCCCATAGTTATTCTAAGCTCCACTGTTGAAGTGTAGAGTGTATGGGACTGTGGTTGGGAGCCAAAGGACTTTGTTCTTTGTCTCATAGAAAACCCGAGCTCTGAATCAGTTTGGGGATGTGTAATTTTGCATATTGAATGCTAGGTTTCAGGAAGGAAGTTGTGTGTTGGTTCTTGATTGTAACTTTCTGAGAGCGGAACAGGATTGGCAGTTCTGAGATGCAAAAGGTGCCCTTGACTGTGTCCCCTAGCCTCACCTGGCAGCTCCCTACCCATGAGCAAGTAGGCTGGACCCTCCTAGAGGGACCTAGGACCTGGAATTTGGTCAGTGATAAGGAAGACATTACAGAGAGTAAGAGGCAGGGAAGGAGATGCTTTGGGAGAGTGGCTTCCCCTGGCTGAGGAAGGGAGGTGTGTGCTAGCTGACTTGAGACCCAGTGTTCATATGGGATGTGGTGTTGTAAGAGGCCACTTGTTTGTTCCCAGCTGCTCAGCCCTGAAATAACTACACAGAAAATGTATTAATTAATTCACTGCTTGTCTCATTATCTCTAGCTTTTTATTGGCTAACTCTTACATATTAATTTAATCCATCGTCATTAATCTGTGTATTGCCACATGGCTGTGGTTTACCAGGTAAAGTTCCCTGTGTCCTGCAAGACTGCGTGGCTTCTCCTGACTCTGCCCTTCTTTCTCCCATTATTCCCCTTATTCCACCCCCAACCCCCGCCTAATTCTACTCTGCCCTATCAACAGACCAAGGCAGTTTCTTTATTAACCAATGGTATTCACAGCATACAGAGGGGAATCCCACATCAGTTGGTGTGGGGCATGCATCCTAAACTTTGTGGGGAATTACAAGTCTGGGGTATGGGCTTCCTGAAGGCTCCCTGGATGGTGTGTTTCCATGCAGTGGTAATCAACTCCCGGTGTGCTAAACTTTGCATCCAGGAGTCCTTCAAACCTATCTCAGGACACCATATATAGAAGGCGGATCTCTACCAGAAGCCACACGATCCCAAGTCTTTTGCTTCTGCCCCGAGAATGCTCAGACCACTCCCCAAGTCTAGATCCAAGAGCCTGGTGATAGTGTCTTAGTCTTGCCTTTTAGGATTTCCTGGGCCAGTCTACTTGCCTATCTAGCTTGGATAATATTCACAAGAATACAGCCTTTGACAAAGAAGGGAAATGACTTAGCTTCCAAAAATTCCTATAATAAAAATTGACAATAAAACTCAGCATCTGTTATGTAAACCTATAGGTTTTCTGCAAATGTGTGATTAGGAAACAAATGATTATTCAGACCAAAACATATTGCAACCAGGCATTTCAAACTTATGGTCTGTTTTTATTAGACATACAAGTGGTTGGTTATTTAACCTACTGAGGTGAGCTTCCCCCGCCCCCTTATTTGGAAAGTGGAGGTGAAATATCTATGTTGCACTTCTCTAAAAAATTAGAGATAGAATGTGTGCAATATGATAGGCAAAAATCATGCTAGCACTGTACAGGTTAACTCTGGCTGCTGTATTCAGCTAGAGGTGACAAGAGCTAACTTTCTCTGAATACAAGTACATCCCAGAGTTAGGGCCAAAGAACTAATTTAGTTCACAACCATGGCTGTTTACATTTTGCTTTACTGGACTAAGCTGCATGGTTCTTCTGTTCTGAGCTTGTTCACTTCTTTGTAACCAAGGTCTAAGCGACCTAGGGTCAGGTTTCTCTCTGGGCTCCAGAAAGACTTACACTAGAGAGCTTATGTGTAGATGACTTATATAGTGGTCTCTCCTCTTCCAGTGGATTAGACAGACTTACGTGCATGGCACCTGAAATTTTCAAGGCAGTAAAAGAGTCTACAGCCTCTTCTGGCCTTAACTGGCCTCTGTCAAATCCCTTTTACCAAGTTATGTTGATTAAAATATGTCACAAAGTCAATCCCAACCCAGGATTCTGTAAACAAACTTCCTTTCTTGGTGGGAGTGGCTGTAAAATCCAAACCAGAAGGTTGGATTAAAAAAAAGTGAGCACTCTTTCTCAATCAGCCTCAAGAGGACTAGGGGTAAAACATAATCAGCCACTAGCTCTAATGTAAACTGAAAAGATAGGAAATCAATATGATACAGCCTTGATATAGTAGAGGGAACTCAGGCTCAAAGCTCAGAGCTCAGTCCCTGCCTCTACTATTGATTAACTTGACCCATGAAAGTAACTTGAATTGTCTATGTCTTTAGTATAAGGTTCTGAAAATTCATGCTTATTGTAGGGAATAAATGAGATGATGTATATGAAAGTGTGTATTCAAAAGCAAAGATTAAAACAAGGTAAACAGTTACTCTTTGATATATAAGTATAATATACCTTAGAAATCATGATCTTCTTTATTTCTGGTTTTTGAGACAGAGTTTCTCCGTTTAACAGTCCTGACTGTCCTGAAATTCGCTTTGTAGACCAGGCAGGCTTTCCTGGTGCTCAGAGAGAACTTCCTGCCTCTACCTCCCAAGTGCTGGAATTTTAAGGCTTGTGTCACCACTGCCCAGTTTATCGTGAGGTTCTTAAACCTGAATAACTTATTGGAATAAAGAAATGGTCTTAAATATGTAAACTAGAATTAGTAATAATATTCATAATTATTAATAATAATGTTATCTGAAATTCATTTTCTCGGTACCTTCTCCTTTTCCTACTTCTCCCTTTTCTTGTTTTGTTTTGTTTTTCAAGACAGGCTTTCTCTGTGTTGCCCAGGCTGGCTTGGAACTCACTCTCTACACCTGAGTACTAGGATTAAAGGCGTGTTTCACCACGCCTGGCGCAGCTTTCTTTTTAAATATTTATTTAAAGCAAGTATTTAATGAGCCCAATTGCATATATGGTATGATATATAGAGAGAGCCCTTCACTCAAATTTTATATCATCTTTAAAAGTATATATAAACAATTGCATGTCACATAGAAAAATCATAAATAAAAGATATGACAGAATCTCAGAAATGGGGCGAACATGAGGAGTGGTCAAAAGAGACAAAACAGCAACACTGTCAGTCTGTATTGTTACATTTCACTGACCAAAAGCAATTCCAGGGATGGCAGGGTTAATTGCACCCCTCAAGTTCTGGTAATTGTTCATCCCTTAGAGAAGTCTGAGCAGAAACTCAGGGCAGCAGGCCAGAGATGGGAACTGAATCGGGGTCTGTGGAGGAGCACTGAGCAGTGGCTTGCTCTCCTCCCTTCTCTTCGCTAGTTTTCTTATACAACCCCGGACCACCTGCCTAGGAGAGGTGCCACCCACAATGGGATGGACACTCACACTTCAATCATCTCTTGAAATAACTTTTTAAAGTTTTATCCACAGGCCAATTTGATAGAAATAATTCTTCAACTGCTGCCTCTAGTTGTAACATGTTGACATAAAACTAATTAGTCCAGGGACATTTCTTGAATCTGCAATGGTGGGCTTTTTTTTTTTTTTTGATAGAGATCATCGCTGATTTTTTTTTTCTTTTTTAAAAATAAAAATTATGTCATTGTTTAACTTTATTCATCACTGTTTTTGCTTGTTGAGACAAATCTTTCTATTTGACCTTGACCAGCCTGTAATTTACCTTGTAGACCAGGCTGCTCCCAAACTGTTGAGCTCTTTCTATCTTTCTTCCCCTGCCTGTTTGCTGGGATTACAGGCATGCAATAACAGGTCAACCTTCTTTAACTTGAAATATCACTTTTCTGTGTTAGAAATAATTGTATCCAGAAACCAGTTGTGGATCCCCAGATGACTTTAAGACAATTTTAAAGTCAACCTAATAAAAAATAAAGATAACTTATATAAATATTGTTTTTATTGATGATCACTAAATAAAAAGTGAAAGAAATATAATATAAAAGATTTTAAACATTCGGAGTGTGCCCTCCAGGAAATCTCTACCAATCTCGCTCTAATCATACTTGTACTAAGGCAGAAAGTACACTTAGAGTTTGAATGTGTACATCAGTTAATATTTAATAAATGTCGTTTTCTAGCTTTCATATCCTTTAATATCATCTGTGCCATGCTGGTGTTCCCTACTCAATGTAATCCCAGTTGTGTTGGGAATGGTTTGGTTAAATGGCTTGACAAAGTCTAACTTTGCTACGTGTAATTTACAGATGCTCACCTTTGTCACTTTGAACTTTTTACCTACTAAAAAATTTACTCTGTCTTGGAGCTGAATCTTTGGCTGGATTTCCAGTGTAGCTCACAGTATAGTTGTGGAATACAAAAGCATTATTAACATTGTGTTTTAAACGTAAAGTTAAAGTCAACTGGAAATCGGACAAGAGATCCTATTCATGACCAAATGAAAATTTTAGTCTGTTCCTCACTTTGATTTCTATGAAATAAACTTTACTGTTATTTGGTTTAAGTGGCATTTAAACAAAAATTATTGTATTTATCCCATAAGTACGTGGGATAATCAAGTTGAAAATAATTGACCACTAATTTCTATTCTTAACTTTGAACTATAAACGATGGCAATTGAGGTAATCTAGCAGCTCTTTTTTGGTGAGTAAGTGCTCACACACATAGTTTTTAATTTTTGTGCTATTTTCAGGGAGAAAAGCATGCAAAATCATTCTGATAAATTGTTATAGCTGGCATTTTAGAATGGTTTAGAATTTTAATAATTTATGAGAATTAAATATTTGTACAACAAGTATATACTTTCTTGGGTTACATTTATGAGCTAAGAGGAAATTCAGAACTACGGAAAATCTAATTTGAATGTGGTGGACATTTTTTTCCTTGAGCCAAAGTCTATGGCTGTAGCCTAGTGTAGTGGTCAGAATAAAAATGGCCCCTATAGGCTCATAAGGAATAGCACTATTGGGACGTGTGGCCTTTTGGGAGTAGGTGTGGTCTTGTTGGAGGAAGTGTGTCACTGAGGCTAGGCTTTGAGGTTTCTAATATGCAAGCCAATCCTAGTGTCTCTCTTTCTTCCTGGTGACTGCTGATCCAGATCTAGAACTTTCTGCTCCTTCTCCAGCACTATATCTGCCTGTGCTCAGCCATACTTCACACCATGATGATAATGGACTACACCTCTAAAACTGTACACTGACCGCAATTAAGTGCTTTTTTATAAGTTGTAAAGGTCATCGTGTTTTTTTCATAGCAATAGAAACCCTAACTAACACACATAGACTATCCTAAAACCATGATCCTTTTGCCTCGCGCTTCTGAGTGCCAAAAATTACAGCCAACCACTACCATACCTAGCACAAATATTCCAGTTTAAAAGCATTGTCTACAAAGCATAATTCAGTAGCGATAGTTCTTTCATGAATCACATCCAATTTTAATGACCCATACACTGAGAGGAGTTTTGGTAAAATGTACCATGACTCCAAGGCAATCTATAAAACTTGTGTTTTGTATTCAGCCCTATAATCTGTGTTCTGATTTTGTAAATCATCTTGTACTTTCATTTTTACTAGTTATTCTTTGTTTCCCAAAATATTATCAGTTTTCCCTTTGAGGCTGTGTAATTGTACCATCATCTCGTAGGTTTGTACTCTTATTTTCTTAGATGTTTATTTTACTTTCCTCTTGCCCTCCTAATTCTGAACTCCTGCCCCCTTTCTATTTACTCTCATCAAGAGACCTTACATATTTCATAAAGAAAGTGTAGCAACAAGAATTATTTCACCTTTCTCAACAAATCTATTAACCTATCACAGCTATGGTTTGCTCTCTTCCTTCCTGCTTTGTTAAAATGAATAAGATGCCCTGCCCCTATCCAAAGACATTATTTCCCAGCTGACCTTGATTCGTCATTATCTCTTAGCATCTTCATACTTTCTCCCATATCATCCCACCAATGTAAAAACATAGTTAAATGCAGATTATTAAAAGAGACCCATGCTGGACTTCCTACCGTCTTTCATTTCCCTCTTCATACCTCTGTTAACTCTCTTTGATAATTAGTCGAACTGACACAATCTAAAGTCAAGAACAAATACATGACTAGATTAGGTGGGCCTGTGAGCATGCCTGTGAGGAATTTCTTAATTGAGTTAACCGAAGTGAGAAGACTTATTCTTGGGGTGGCAGTGTTTCATCTGCTGGACCCTAGAATGATTGAAAGAGAGAAACAGAGATGCTGTGGGACAATGGTTTTTTATCCTGTCCCTTGTATTATTTTTTAATAAAATGCTGATTGGCCAGTAGCCAGGCAGGAAGTATAGGTGGGCCGTGGCAACAAGAATTCTGGGAAGAGGGAAGCTAGGTCTGCAGTTGTTACCCAGACACAGAGGATACAAGATATGACTGCCTAGCTGAAAATGGTACCAAGGCACATGGCTAACACAGACAAGAATTATGGGCTGATATATGTTATAAGAATTAACTAATAAGAAGCCTGAGCTACCGGGCCAATCAGTTTATAATTAATGTGGACCTCTGTGTGATTTCGAACCGGGCAGGACAGGGATCAGGCAGGACAGAAACCTCAGTCACCACAGAGTGAATATAAATGAGAATATGTTCAATATATGTATGCATGCATTCATTGCTCTCTATTTTTGTGTGAATGTGACTAGCTGCTCTGAGGTCCTGACTTCTTGAATTTCTTGCAATGAAAAGTTGCAATCTGGAATCCTGAGCTCAATAAACCCTTTCTCCCTTAAGTTGTGAGGATATTTTTATCACAGAACCAGGAACTGAAACTTAAACTACTATCTCATCAAAGCTCTGAGGGAGATTTTTATATCTCCCTTCTTTTTTTTTTTTTTTTTTTTGCTTTTTATTGAGCTCTACATATATCTCCCTTCTTATGTCTTCAAATTCTATTCCCTCAGCCTATGCCAGTCTATGTCATCCTTGCTGCTTCAGTGACAACCATCTTGAAAAGGGGACCAGAGATCTCTATGTTGTCATACTCAGTGGACACTTCTCTTTTGTTTTGCTGTTGTGTGACAAAGCTTTTCCTGGGGAGACACCACATACATCCTCACTACAAATAGGGAACATGGATGCCACCTAAGCCCAATGAGTTTTATTGGTATTACATAGAGGAATATGGGTGAGGCGATCCTTACAGGAGCAGAAATTACTAAGAGACAGTTACATCATCAGTACCACCCCAGCAGGGAGGCAATTTACAAACTCCGGGAACCTGGAGCACACTGTACATCCTCTAGGCAGCTTAACAGGTTGAAGAATGTCTTCTCCAGATGACTCAGTTGGTCTAAAGGTCTTCTAGGAAACTACAGGTTTCTGCTCCTTCAAGCAGTTGGTCTGATCTCAGCCTTCTTTGCAGGTTAGCTTGTTAGAGGGAGAGTCTTAACAACTTAGCTTCTTTGCCTGACAGGGATACTCAATAATTTGTCTGACAGGGACACTCAGATTGCTTACTTTTTTATTTTTGCCTACTCTGGTGGGGAGGGGCCTAATGAATCTGATCCTGAGATCTTTTTGAATTACTTACCTTCCTGCTCAAGGAGCTTCCCTGAAGGGTGGAATGTTATAATCTCAAACTGTTTTATACCATAAACTCTCAGCAGAATTCTTCACAATTAATCACACCTTCACACCTTAGACTCTGGAGAAATCCCTTCCAGCATGAATCCACATTCTCTTGTGGTGCAAGGGTGGGCCTGCATTTTTATATACTTTATTTTATTTAGTTTTCTAATCACCTTTCCAGTTGACTTAAATGCTATTATTTGTTAAAGTCTCCTTATTTTGTAATTTTATCTTTAGCCTCTTTAGTAAATTGATCAGCAAATGTACCAAGGACACATCAGTTACTTCACTACTACAATACTTAGCTGACACCTCACGTGGACCATATAAAAACTGAATTTTGTATTTTCTCACCCTTCTCCCTGTTAGGCTAACTGTGTGTTTGTAAATATTTTACATTCTCAAATTCAGAGTTCAAAATAATAGTCTAGAATTCATCCTGAATGTTCCCCTTGCTCTTGGTCCCCATGAATCTAAACGCTCGCCTGCCATGTAGGATCTAGCTCGCGTCTCTGCATTCCTGTGGATACTGTATGTCTTAAACTGCACTTCCTCCCTTCATATCTAGTACCCTTATCTATTTCCTTATGAAGATGTCAGAAATATATTTGGAAAAAGTAAGCCAGATTGTTTTACCACCATACCTAACTTTTTGATGGCATTCTATGGACTCTTAAGACTCCCTCAGGGGTCGGGTTATCTAGAGGGACAGCTATTAGCTGCTTCTCTCATGTTTATTCATGCTAGTTTTGCCCTGTCTTGCAAGCTTTTTGGACCTTTGGTCTTTTGAACATTCTACACTCATCACCCTCAGTTTTTGCATGTACTTTTCTCTGTTCAGAAGGCCAAATTCCACTCGCCATTCCTTCCTTCAGAGTAAGGAGTCTTCTCATCGTTCTGTTCTCAATGCAAAGAGCTCGTGACGAATGCCTATCTGTTGTGACTGTGCCCACCCCATGATTCTGCCACATTTTCTTCTTTTATCGCCTTCATCACAAGAATGCTGACCTGGCAGTTGCTGAAGGGATGCATTTTTTACTTGGGGTGACAAGGACCTTTTACCTGTTCAGTGTCATTCAGTACAGACTTGGAAAAGATTGGTTGAATGTTGAATGAAGAAAGACTATGTCGTATTCTCTAGACTACTGTCTTATTTAGCAGTTGCCACAGTAGGAAGTGAATTTGTGTGTTCGTGGCTTGTTTGGCACAGGCAGAAATTCCTACCAGAGTGTTTCTCATGGAATACAGGGTAGGCACCAAGTCCAAATATTGTGTAGTATTTGACTGTTATGTATCACCTCATTCAATAATGTTTTAAAATATGAACTACAAAAAAAGAGCTCTGGGAATGGCTTAAATTAAGTGAAACTTTGATTAGGAATATGTCTCAGTGAATATTCATTTCTGGTAGCGTGGCATGCATGATTCTTCATCATATGCAATATCCATCAGTTCGCTTTTCTCATAGGAAGCAAAATAGCCTGTCCTCTTTTACTTGATTAAAAAAAACTGAGTCAAGCAAAACACTAAAGGACTTTTTAATCATCAAAGAAAGATTAAATTATGCTCTATCTCCTTTTAGAGTGAATACCTTTTAGCTTAATTCTGGAAACCACGGGTCTGTTTTAATGAAAGTTTAGATAATTTTGCAGCCACTGTGGTATCTGTGAAGTACCATACCTTTACAAGTATGGCTTGGAAAGATATTTGGCTTTAGATACAAATACTTAGAATGTTTAAACTAATTGTGATGCTTTATGAATCTGAATCCAGGGCTCTACCCATGCTAAGTTAGCACTCTATTAACCCAGATAGCCCAGGCCTAATAACCCTGCTTTTAAATCATTTATGAAGTTAGGTTTTCTTTTCACTTCACTGTGAAAAAGATACTGCTCATCAAATTGTTTCAAACAGGATGATATTTGTGTTATAGGCATCAGTTGTCAAAAGTCAAAGTATGATGTTCATTGGAAGAGCAATATTTATAAGTGCTTGCATGCAGACACATTCATGGGACCCTGGTCTGGCAGGTGTCTGCAGCTGGACTTTCTTGTATACTTGGTTATGTCCCCTTTCCCACTTTCCTCTGTGCACTCTACCTGTACTGGTAAAGTCAATGAAAGGAGAACCAGGAGGTGGGTAAAAGAAGAGAGATCAGTGGTCACTAGCCACTCTCAACACATCTGCTTTCTAGTTTAGGGACCAGTAACAGTACTTTTTGACTTTTGTGGTAGGACGTTGATGACAAGTGTAACCAACAAATCACTGTGATTTTCCCAGCCCAGGGTACTTTCAATCCTTAGTGGACAAGAAGATAGAAACTTTTAAAGGCTACTTAAAAGGCAATTAAAACCTGCCCAAAAAAGAAGAATGTACAGATCCCACCTCTAGTCAGCTACCCTCACACCAGTGAGAAGCTCACTTGGGCTACATCCAACCTCTGTATCCACAAGAATCTAGTTAATAATCCTGTGGCTCTCCATGTCTAGGACAATACTCTCTGTGATAATGATGCAATAGAAACTTCAAGTACTAAATATGATCCTGAAAAGAGTCTACAAATAAACTTAAGTAGGATATATTAAGATATACAATGTAGAGTACAGCTAAAGAAGCACGCTGTCCAATAGGACTGGACGGTAAGAAGTGCACCCTCCAATATGAATGGAAGGTAAGTACTGGACTGATGAGACATGTTAGAAACTACGAGAAAGTTATGTACTATAATTGAAGTTCAGAGTTGCTGAGGAAATTTGTACTGATGTTTATTCACCTAGATAAATCTCTAATTCGTCTCCATTCCTATTAAAAAAAAGAAGGCAATTCTGACTTAAACCAGCAATTAGGTCCATCTCTCTATCAAATAACAGAAATCTAGTGGGCTGGGGTAATGTAGGTCACAACCACCATTAAGTCCTGGGCTGCCTGTTAGTTACTTGCATTGTTATCAGGAAAAGCTTGATTCTACTAGGTGGGTGAGATGACCCAAGGAAACAACTGTTTGAATTATTTTTATAATTGTTCTAGTGCCATCATTCAAGGTGGCAAGCAAAGAAGGTAGAATCAGGATTCCAACCTAGGCATCCGGCCCTTGGAGTAGGCACTAGTGACTACTACTACCATGTATATTCTACTGATGGATTAACATAAGGCTTAAATCATAGGCATGCTGAAATTCAATGCAGTGTAAAGTCATTTAATATAATTTAAAACTACAGTTCCCAAGAAATATATGAAATTGTATTAACTATAATGTAATATGTTATTATTGAAGGGAACATTATATTTTTCTTTCCCATACCTTGAAATCTTTCTTACTTTGCGGATAATTATGGTAATATGCATTTCAGCAGCATGGTAGAAATTTGCACACATTTATAGATGATGTTATGTAATTCCCACTGTTACTTTCTGACATGACAAAAACAATATTGTAATCTATGTTTGAGAAGTGAGAAAACTGTGACTCAGTGAAGTTAAGGAAATTGGCGCTGGGATATTGTTTGGCTAGTGAAGTGCTTGCCATGCAAACCTAAGCACCAGAGTTCAGTCCCTAGAAAGGACATGAGGTCCTAGGAGTGGTAGCTTGTACTTCTTACCTCAGTGTCCCAGAAGTAGAGACAAGAGAATCAATCCCTGGTACTCAATGCCCAGCCAAACCAGTTAAATTGCTGTCCTAGTGAAAAAATATTATCTCAAAAATAGAGAGAAAAAAATGGAAAAATTGTCACCACGGAATCCACACAAAGTTATCTAACCTCCACAAGTCCCCCCCACAATCATGCATCTACACGCATGTGCATGCATGCTTCCATACACGTGCACAGTACACATGTGAACACTCATACATGGCTGCATGGACATGGACATACATGTTCAGACACCTGCTCAAGTGCCCATTGACAGTGATTGAAAAGGCTGTCAGACGTATTATCTGGTGATTTACTGTGGCATGCTGTCTTTTCTGGTGATATTTCTCTTCCAGCAGATTGAAAACTAATTTTTATAATGCAGCTTGTCGTTGTAAGTATGTGTACATATATGCTAGTGCATGTGCAAAGCAGGGACGCTGCTTGACCGCATGTTCTCTCTTTCTCTGTAAAGATCCTGATCGCCAGCATCATGTGCAGTTACAACAAAAATGACTGGATGGAACTCTCCAAAATGGCTGAGGTAAAAACTTCTTCAGTTTATATTTATTCTATTCCCTGCTCTCATTTTTATTAGTTTTAAGTAAAGAGCTGCCACAAGAAATAATACAGTAGAAGTAAAATTGAATTGAAAATGTAAGTTAAAGCATTTTTATTATAAATTGTTTACCATGTGTTTTCATTTAAATGATGGAAATGGAAATGTAAGAGGAATCTATTCTATAAAAGCAGTCCCTTGGATTTCACAGGGTACCAAAATCCCTTTATTCTACGAATCCATAGACTCTCCATTTGCATATTAAGCAAACAGCATATTATGATGGATGCCATGATAAAATTTAATTCTACCTCTGAGAGTCTAACTTGATCTTACCTTGCCTTTAGGCAAACTAGTTTGACAGTAAGAGGAGAGATTCTGAATATAAAAGTCTTGAATATTTAAAATATAAAAGGTTCATTTAATACTGTTCTCGTTTGAATGCCGGCATGTAGAAAGCAAAGCTCTTGGACGGAATGCAGCTGAATGGCTCACTCGTCAGCCCGCATGCCCCAGTATAAAGTGAACCTTATGCAAGTGCAAACACTAACCATGGGCCTCGGGTTTGTATTCCAAATAGAAAAATATACCCTTAAAGAAATACACTTATGTCCGTCATTCTGTCAGGCAACCTGGGTGAGACCCTCCTGGCTGGAGGTCTTGAGAAGCTCTCAGCCATGCTGAAGATTGAACCTAGGAAGACTTTTGAAGTAATTGACCTAACACTACAAAATATCATCATGTTCTCCATAGTGTTCAGATATGTTGATTGTACATTTTACTTGGATATTTTTAAAACTGTGAAGGGAAAAAATTGCTTCTGGGACTTAGGGGGTGAAATTAAACGTGATCTGTAATTGGCTTCGTGATCTTCTGTGCTGGGTCCATTTTATACATGTATTTACCTAATTGACCATGAAATCTTCCACAGAGCCCGTGCTTGGCATGAGCTTTGCCAATTTTAAGCTGACTATGATAAATGGCTTTATCATGCTGCGTGCTTCTCTGCTTTTCTGCAAGAATAAAATACTTTTAAAAATTATTTCCTTCAGTAGTGGACATTAATTTTTAAGTGGGAGAGTTTACTTACAAAAGCCAAAAGGCTGTAATTGTGGGCATATTAGCAAATTATCACATTCCATCTTCTTCTTTAATTTCTCTTTTATTTATTCTTGTTCTCTCAATACTGTATACCCGAGACAAGAGAAAAGAGTCTGCTTGCTATCAAGTCAGAACAATCCGTCATATCTCCATAGGAGAGTGATATACACGTCAAGAAGGAAAAGTCATACATACTGTCAATGAAACCAACACGCTTCCTGTAACGTTAGGCTATCCTAGGTTTAGCATGCGGAGAATACCCATAGTCCTTTGCATCCCCATGGAGGTAGCAGGGCAGCAGGGATCAGCAGGATTCCATCACACTGCGTGCTATACATACCCAATATCATTTTAATATAATGTTTTACTCATTCTTTGATAATTTTATGCATTTATACAATTATTTAGATTATATTCACCTCCCTCCAACTTAGGATCCTCTCTGAGACCCCTTTCATGTCACCTTCCCAACTTCATGGTGTCTTCTTGATCATATTGCTTTTTTTTTTAAAAAAAAAAAATCTCTGTAGCTTGGGAACCTGTCCTGGAACTCCCTCTGTAGACCAGGCTGGCCTCAAACTCACAGAGATTTGCCTGTCTCTCCCTTCAAGTGCTGGGATTAAAAGTGTACACCACCACTGCCTGATTTTTTTTTAATCATCTTTCTTTTCAGTGAGTTATTCTTTTGAATGAGTTACTTTAGGTCTGCAAGGTAGTTCCTTGGGTAAAGGTGCTTGCCACCAATCTTGATGACGTCCATGGTGCAAGGAAGGAACAGACTTTCTGTCAATTTGTTCTTTGATCTCCACACACTGTGGCATGTCCATGCGTGCCCATACTCATATACATAATAACTGTATTTAAAAGGAAAAAGAGAACCAAACACTACTTTTGTTTTTATGAACCCACTCTTCAAAACATAGATTTTTAACAATGGAAAAATTCACAATAAAATAAATCGAGAATATTTTCCATCCAAAGTTACTCTACCATCTAACAGGGATAATTCTTGTGATTGACATCAGGAATCACATACTACACTACTGTGCCAACACTTTTAAGGGTAGCAAGTGGCTAGATGTGGCATATTGAAGGATGCAACCCCTGAGCAGTCACAGTGTAGACAAGATGAACTGGAGTAGGAGGGAAAGTGAACATAGAAAGGTGCATTGGAGAGCCAGCCAAAGCTTCCCGCGGAAACAGAGCAGACCAAGGAGAGCTCTAGAGATCATCCTTTCTACCACAGAACGTAGAGAAGAGGAAGGAAAGGGCTGAACCTTCTTCCCTCCAGTTTCTATTGGTGAGATCTTATAAGACTGTTGAATATGTGCTGGACCCCTCTGGGCATCCAGACATCATGGCATTCATCCAAACCCAGAACTGGAATGAAGACCAGAGCTCTCTGAGCTCTTGTTTGAACAGGGACAGTGCAAGCTATGAGTATTCCTGGGTTTCATATAAAAGAAGACTGTGGGCACTAGCACAGTAATTATGCTGACAGCAATGGGGACTAGGGCTTTGAGAGTGTGTGTCTGGGAGGTGAGCAAAACCATCTGAGGTGAGGAAGTATACAGACTCCTTGTGGGTAAGGTAGCCACTCTCCCAGCAAAGCTTAACTACAATAACTTTATTGACCCAGATCTCAATAGCTTTTATGAGTTCAAAATATTGTGTGTGTTTATATATATTCAAGTGTATTTGTGTGTGTGTGTGAAGCGCGATTAATAAAAACTCAGATATTGGGGTTCAACCTGAAAACCAGAAAAGTAAAGCATCCAGTCACTGGCTCTTACCTTGACCTCAGTCCAAAAACGGCGTTCCTACCTCCAGAAATCTCAGAATGAGTCTCAGACGGAGAGCTGTCTCCTCCCACTGTATAATCCTCTCTAGTTCTTGGATTAAGTGTGTGCACCACTACCGCCTGGTTTCTATGGCAAATTAGTGTGGCTACTGGGATTAAAGGTGTGTGTTGTTGTAGCTACCGCCTGGACTGTAAGGCTGGCCAGTGTGACTGTTTTACTTTTTCTGGTCTTCAGGCAAGTTTTATTTATTAAAATCCAAATAAAATGCCAGTACACATGTGTATATGTGAATGTGGAGGCCATAGGTGGACTTCTCAATTGTTCTCCATGTTACCTTTGGAGACACTGTCTTCTGGTGAACCTGGAACCCACTGGACTGTTCAGAATGTCTGCCCAGTGACCAGTGCTGGGATTGTAGATACCCAGCATTGCAGATGTGCTTGCATTGTGCGTATCAAACTCAGATCCTCAACCTTCTGTTGCCTGCACTTTACCAACGGAGCCAACTCCATAGCTGACAGCAAATTCTCAACTTGACCTTTAGGTCCCACATATGCTGTCCTTAACCTAACCCCCACCAGGTATTTTCCATTGACTTTCTACAATTTTGGCTCCCACTGCTATCGTTTCCTCCTCCTACACATTGTTTGGGCTTTTATTAATTGTTGTATTACTTTGTGCTGCCCATATACTCCTGTGCATAAGGCCATCCACTGAAGTATGGTTAGTCTACAAAGAACCAACCACATGAGAGAGAGAGAGAGAGAGAGAGAGAGAGAGAGAGAGAGAGAGAGAGAGAGAGAGAGAGAGAGGCTTCATTCTCCTTCCTTCAGAGGCCACCAACTGTCCAGAGATCCTCAGTTAGAGTGGGAGATGGAGAACCCTTCCCAGCCCGTGCTGGAAAGTCGGCTGTCCTGATCTTGCACAGGCAACCACAGCTTCTGCAGTTTTATGAGCGCTGCTGCACTGGGCTGTCCAGGAGATGCTGTTTTACTCTGATCCCCCTTGACCCTTGGCTCTCACATTCCTTCTGCCTCCTTTCTTAACCCTGAGTCTTGGAGAGGGGCTGCGATACAAACATCCTGATTGTGGCTGAGCACTCCGTAGGCACACATCCCCTCCTCTTTGTCCAGTAGAGAGTTTCTGAGTGAGCCAGTGTCGAAAAGAAACTTCTCTGATAAGATCTGAGAGCTGCACTGTGGGTAGAGAAATCCAAATTTAGGGAACAGTTATATATTATGTCCATTAAGCTGACTATTAGTAGTGGCTCCATGACTGAGGCTTAGGGCCTCTCCAGCCGTGGTTCTGGGGCTAGGTTCGCAGTCCCAGGCATGTTTTCTTTTACGGAACAGGCCTTAAATCTGAGCAGAGAGCATCTCTAACACACTTCTAATCTGGAGTTTAGCTATTCCTCCAGCCATGAATGTTTTCCCCTTACCCCTGCTCCCTTTTTCTTTTCCTTTTCCCCAGTCCTTTTAAAGTAAGATAGGTGTATTCTGGGTTAAGTCATTAAAATCTTTGTGACTAGCAGGAGTTGGACTGTTCACCAATGTTAGCCCAGTTCCAGTTTCTTTAACATTTCATGCTAACTCAGCAATTAAGACTTTTTTTTTTTTTTTTTTTTTTTTGAATGGCTGTGACTGTTTGGAAATAGACTCCCTTGAAGATGGTCAAGTCCTGTGACAGGAATATTCAGAGGTAAAATGAATATTCCTCAGGCCCTGGGTGTCACCCAGAGCAGCCTCACTGCAATTTTTAAGGCCTCTCTTAGGTGTGTTTTGGTGATAGGTACGCATGCATGTTATCTGGAAAATTTAAATAATTACTCTCAGATAAAACGATGTTCCATAGGTGTTTAAGAATTGTGATTTGAACAGTTGTTTCGGAGCCATAAGGATGCTGAAAGATGATGCATTTTTAGCCCAGTGCAGCGCTCCTACGTGGAGAACAAATGACTTCTTTCTCTTTGTGTCTCCACGTGTGTCTATTAGATAGCCTCACATCCATGACCGACACACTATGCTTGTACACACTGGGTTGTGAATGGCAACAGAATCGACAAACAGGAAAGGTCCCCAGAACATTCAAGCCCTGGCTCTGTCACTACACATTCTCTGATGCACGAGAAATGCTTTCCATGACTTCCTCAGTGGTGACATCGCGATCGCCAGGAGGTCTTCTAAGTGGCTCTTGATTGATGCATTTCCAGTTTTGTTGAAATTGGAGCGGCAGGGCTGCGTCCCCGGCACCCAGCCGCCCGCATGGCTAGTTTATACCCAGAAATAATTACACGGAAACTGTATTCTTTCAAACACTGCCTGGCCCGGCTAGGTCCAGTTTCTTATTGGCTAGCTCTTACATATTGTTCTAACCCATTTCTAATATTCTGTGTAGCCCATGAGCTGGCTTACCAGAGAGGATCTTAACCTGCGTCTGTCTGGAGTGGGAGCATCATGGCGACTCCTCCTCTAACCTTCTTTCTCCCAGAATTCTCTTCTGTATACTCCGCCTACCTAATTTTCTATCCAATAAAATGGGCCAAGGCAGTTTCTTTATTAGTAAGAAATCATTCCCACATCATTTCCCCTTTTTCCGTTTAAACAAAAAAGAAAGGCTTTAACTTTAGCATAGTAAAATTACATATAACAAAACAGTTATCAAGTAAGAATTACAGTTACAATATTTATATCTATTTTATCTCTTATCATAACTAAGGAAAACTATAACTATTTATTCTTCAACTCCATCAAAGACTCCAGAAGGATATAATATTATCTAAGTAAACAAGAAATAAGAAAACTCTAGAAATGACAGAGACATCTCGCTGCCTGGACAGTCACCCAAAGTTCCTCTGTACCGTTGGGGCATCCATCTTCGGCCTACAGGCCCATGGTATCCAGATACATTTCCATGAAGCAGGAAATTTTAAAGACAGTTCAGTCACTTTCTGCTGTGTTCTGTAGAATGTCTTGTAGACTCTTTCATGAATCAGGAACCCCGAAAGACCATCTCACCTTTAGGCAAGTTCAGCAGTCCTCTCTCTGAGGGTTCTCTGTGTCCAGTTTATGCAACAGTCCAGGCAAGAGCAGTTTCTTGCCCAAATGACTATCCAACTCCATAAGGATCCTCTTCGATGCCCATCTTCCTCTTGAAGTAGCTGGTGCTGCCAGGAGCAGACGTGTCTCCTTGTCATGAAAAGTCCTAAGTTATTAAAATATTTTAAATGCCATATTCTGCAGTCTTTGAAAGATATGAAGAATGCCTATCTAATTGAAATATATCTCTATATATCTAGAAAATCTAACTAACATGACTACAAGCTTAACTATTAGCAATGATTATCCATTAACAACCTATATTTCCTAATTATACATTACATTTTAAGTGAACTACATAATCACAATACCTTAATCAAGTTCAAAAATACATATACATATAACAAAATTGACCTTAAAATCCATACCAATGCAAATTATTCATATCTATATCATATCCCCCTTTAAATGTAAAAGAACATTTATAAACAATATTTGGGAACATGGGCGTAGTTTTTTCTCTCCAAACTGCTTCCTGCTGAATGGGGGCACTGTTAATCAGATCATTTAGGGTGTAACCTGTGTGTCAGGTTCATCTCGGTTGGCAGTTGAGTGAAGTAATTTTTTGAGGGTGTTCACAGCAACCTTTCAGGAGGGCGTGGTCTATCATACCATACCGGGATAGATGCAATCCATAGGGTCACATCCTCTGTGGAAACAAAAGAAGACCCTCTCCAAAGCATCATATCCTTAGATCCAAATTTTGAAGTCAAGATACCTTTAGAACATATGTGCAGGTTCAGCTTAGCAGCCCATATAATAAAATGTCTCTTTGTACTTAGCTCCTTCACAGTCAAAAATTTTAAAGAAAACACAATGTACATAATCCAGACTCTCTGTGAATTTTTCATTTTTACGTGGCTTATTTTTCTTTATTTCTCTTAATCTATAACTATCTGTACTTCTGTACTCTGTCTCTTTAAAGACTTTACCCTTTTTCTTTTTAAGACATTAACTTTATTCTTTATATTCTCTTTTTTTCCCCAAGCCTACGTACATTCATCCAACGGTGTCTGAATCTGTTTTACTGTGAATCTGTAATTTTTTTTTTTTTTTCCAGGAGCATTTCTTAAAATGTTAAGCATTTCTTAAAAACTTAAGTTGCACCATGTATAGGTAATACGGTACTGCCTGTGTCCTGCCCAGTCTAAACCTTAACTGCACGGTTTTAAGGTAATTACGGTAGTTCCTGCCTGAGATCAGCACAGTTCAGCAAGGAGCAGCCGCTCCTGCCTCAGAGTCATTTGGTGCTTTTGAGCTGAGCACAGTTACAGGCAAACAGCAGTTTACATTGGAGCCGCAATCAGCAATTTAATTTTGAGACTGAGTGTGCAGCACAGAAACTCTTTTTATCCAAGTTACAGCCAAATCTGACACGCAGAGCACTGCGCAGTCTGAAAACGCGTCTCTGTATGGCAGCAGGAATCCGCCATGCTCTTCCGCCTGCCTAAGCCTGATTCCGCCATCTGCCCAGGTGTAGGCAGGGAACGCTGAGCCATCGGCAGGTCTCAGAGCAATCTCCTCCGATCCCAAGTGGGAACAGAAACATCCAGTCCCATAAAAGCCTTGAAATGCTTTAAAGCCAGAGTTCACGCTGGCAGCATAGCACCAGGAAGCCGCGCTTTAAAATGACGCAGCTTTTTTTCTCTGCTGCTGTTGCTGAATCAGGAATCTCTCTACAGCATGTCACCAACAAAACAGCAAAAATCTGTGTTAAACTCTGTTTCCCTTATTTTTAAGGCTTCTCAGGTTTTTAAGTGGATTTAGCCCCACGTTGGGCGCCATCTGTTGAAATAGGAGCGGCAGGGCTGCGTCCCCGGCACCCGGCCGCCCGCATGGCTAGCTTATACCCAGAAATAATTACATGGAAACTGTATTCTTTCAAACACTGCCTGGCCCGGCTAGGTCCAGTTTCTTATTGGCTAGCTCTTACATATTGTTCTAACCCATTTCTAATATTCTGTGTAGCCCATGAGCTGGCTTACCAGAGAGGATCTTAACCTGCGTCTGTCTGGAGTGGGAGCATCATGGCGACTCCTCCTCTAACCTTCTTTCTCCCAGAATTCTCTTCTGTATACTCTGCCTACCTAATTTTCTATCCAATAAAATGGGCCAAGGCAGTTTCTTTATTAATAAGAAACTATTCCCACATCATTCCCACATCACAGTTTCCATAGTACTGGATTTATAAGGGAATCGCATGCACGTCTATAACGTGCTTTGACCTTGTTCCCCTCATACCTCCCTTCCTCTTCTTATTCGCCTCCCTGCTGAGAGTCCTCTTCACTCTTTTATAAACTTTGTATCTACTTTTACATCACGCATACACATGATTTTACATAGCTGTGTGAAGTCTGGACACTGAAAATGAAAGACAAGATGTGGTATTTGTATTTTACTTAAGGAACAAACGATTCCTAGCAAGTTGATAATAATTCACCCATTGATAAAAATCACTGGATAGGTCAGAGGATCTACTTTCAAGATGCTTTGCGATGGGCCATTTGACTCTTTTATGTTTGGTTTATCAACCATAAAATGGGCATGAGGATATCTCTTAGCTTTTGGAGTTGTTTGAGAGCCAAAGTAAGATAAAAACAAAAGGGTAAAGCTGGGTGGTGGTGGCACAGGCCTTTAATCCTAGCACTCGGGGGGCAGAGCGGGGGCAGAGGCAGGCGAATCTCTGTGAGTTCGAGGCCAGCCTGGTCTACAAGAGCTAGTTCCAGGACAGGAACCAAAAGCTTCAGAGAAACCCTGTCTTGAGAAAAAAAAAAGGGGGGGTTAGTAAAATATCCTTACATATGGAATGTACTCAATTAGCTTTAGCTATCATCGCCTACCACAGTGGTTAACTGTCAGTTTGCAAAGACATATGCATAATATAAATATGTGTAAAGTGCCCCTAAAGATCTGTTAATCTAAAGTGACAGTGATTTGCTACCAATTTCTAAATAAATCAGTCTAAAGGAAATACCCTAAGTAACTACAGAAAGTACTATTGTACTGCCATATACAGTTCCAATGCCCAATTTAAATTAAGTGGATGATTCCCATATGGCATGAATTCGGGATAGATGACATTCCTTGCACTTTAGACTTACCCATTTGCAGACTAGGAAGGTTCACTGACTGGCCTGAAACTGCCTCAGTCCTTTAAGTCCTTTATAGCCAAATTCAGAAGCCAGTAGGCTGGGTCCTTTCTATACTCACTGAAAGCCAGCAGGAAGAAAACAGCATGATTTACAGTCATTGTTATGTAATAGGAAGCATTTCCAAATTGGGTTACGGCAGCAAAGCCGCATAATGTGTCCATGTTTGAAAACATGGGGAATGATCAAATGGACCTTCACAAATGCACAGAAGAGAATGCAGGTGCACTAATGAACGAAGATGGGCAAGAAAATCAGCTGAGAAATAACTAGAATTCAGTTTGTTATGATCGCTCTTGAAATTTGTGAAACAGAAGAAAACAATTAGGAAGTAAGGAGAAATATTGAGGAAACAGCTTTTGACTTAAAGAACAACCTGGTATGTTTAGTAAATAGTCAATTTTTTTAATAAAGGCCTTTCTGTGAGGCAATACATATGTGATATTATTTTTGAATTCTATTCAAGCCTCTAACTACAAACTTACTGTTAGATTCTAGAAGTGGGTAAATAATGAAAAACTTGGCAAATTTAATATATGTGTCCTATAACCCTTGAGTTACTGTATTAAATTTTAAAAGGTGTGTGTGTGTGTGTATGTGTGTGTGTGTTATGCATGTGAGTGTAGTTGACATTTTTTCATGCAGAGGCCAGAAGGGAAATCACGTGTCATCTTCTATTCCTTTAAGGCAGGGTCTTTCATTAACTGGAAAGTTCCTCTAAGGATGCCCATCTCTGTCCTCTCCCAACAATCGGGTGACAGGCATACAAAGCCTTACCAGAATTTTACATTATATGCTGAATTCAAACCCAGGTTCTCATGCTTGAACAGCAAATATTCTTACCCACTGCCTTAGCTGGAGTTTCTATTGCTATGAAGAGACACCATGATCACAGCAACTCTTATAAAGGAAAACGTTTAATGGAGTGGATTACAGTTACAGAGGTTTAGCCCATTATCATTATGGTGGGGACATGGCAACATGCAGGACATGGTACTGAAGCTGAGAGTCCTCCATCTTGAAAGGCAGGCAACAAGAAGTGAACTGAGACACTGGGCTGTAGCTTGAGCATATATGAGACCTCAAAGCCCACCTCCACAGTGACATACTTCCTCCAACAACAGCACAACTCCAAAAAGACCTCACCTCCTTATAGTGCCTCTCTGTTTGGACTATTAACATTCAAATCACCACACCCACCGAGCCATCTCCCCAGCCCCTAAAAAGTATTTAAAATATTTCCCAGTAAACATTCCACAAATTTTAAGATGCTCCAAGTAGTCCGAACTGTTCTCTACATTTTAAAAGTATCTACCTATGTATTAAAATGTAAATAACTTAAATTAGAACTCACAGTTATTGAAGTCTAATAAGATAACCAACAGCTTATGCCTCTTGGAATAAGCTGTTTTTAAATTTGATGAAATTGGCTTTTAGTTTAGGACACTTTAATTCCACTCATTCATTCTAGGTATCTAACTACATTTTTCTTCACAGGCCTCTTTCCATCATCAATCATCCAGAATTATTAAGAGTTGCTTCGATAGAGTAGAAACTGCATAGGAAAGATAAAATATGGTCCCTAACAGATTGCTTTCAAATTTCTATTATCTCATCTAACAGCCAGCCCTGCCATTGAACACCATCAGTTTCATTTCTTTTGCCCATAGATACATAGTGCAATAACACAGAGATTCTGAGGGTCCGGAGCTGTGAGATGGGTCTTGGGAATCAAGGTACTTATCACCAAGCCCTACAACCTGAACTTGATCCCTAGAACCCAAACCATGGTAGGAGAGAGTGATCTCCTGCCTGTTGGCCTCTGAATTCTAATATGTACAGTGCCCACTCATATAGAGACCCACATAAATACCAAAAACATATTAAATAGATTTTAAATAAAAATTAAGATTATGTAAATTAAAAAGATGAAATAGGATGCATATGGAGCAGCAAAATATAACTTTTCAAACTCAATCAATGTTTTGTTGTTGTTGTGTGCAATTTAGCTCCAGAGACAGTGTGTACTTGAGGGGAAACTGTGGTAAGTGAAATCAGTGTTCCAGCTTAGAAGATGTGGTCTTGGTGGTCAATGGGGAACGCCTCTTGATCTCTGAATAAAGTTTTGCCTTTTCTCTCATTTTCTTTGGGTACCTTACAGGCTTCTGGAGCAGATGCCCTGGAGTTAAATTTGTCATGTCCTCATGGCATGGGAGAGAGAGGAATGGGCCTCGCTTGTGGGCAGGTAAGCACCCCAGGAACTGCCGCTGTGTCTCTCCGTATGACATAATGGTCCTCTGTCTGGATCCTTACATCCTTGCCGTACCTTAGGCGAGGAGGCCTGTGGATCTGATGACTGGCTGGAGACTTGCAGATCCGCGTTGTTTAAATATTTAGTGCTTCAAAAAGTGGAAAATCAGGGAAACTGGAATTACAGCAATGGTTGGGTTTTATTGAGGAAATCGTATTATGTGCTTGACAGGAAGGAATATCATAACAAATAGTTTTTAAAAGCGCTGAAGCAGAGTTAGCTGATATCCAAGGCAGTGTTCCTTATTCATTTCTTCAGCTGATCCAGTCTCCCTGGGGCAATACACTGTACACAATGCATTGTACGTAGTGATTTTGTAGTAAATGGGGCACGGCACAAATTGCGTTTTAGTTTTTAGCATAAGATCATTATTCCGTAACTGTGTTTGGGGAGTTGCAAAAAGATTTTGATAATGTTTTTATTTAGGAATACAATACATGGAATCTTTATGTTAAAGTAAATTCTAAAAAAAAAAAAAAAAAGAACCCTAATGAACAAATGCAAAATAACATGTTAATAGATAGGAAATACGATGTCTTTATGCAATAAGACGTAGTGTGGTGTGTGAAAGAGCTTAATGCTTAAACGGTAAGCTCTTTGAGTCTCATTTCGCCTCTAAGCCCAGAGGAAACAGTGTGAAATAAATAATACAAAACTTTGGCATAGCTGGCAGCTTCCGAGAACTTTTACGTTTACTTGTGTGTCCACACACGACTCAGGACTCCGTGCTTAGGTGACACCCAACTGTCCCCCACTCCTGTTTTTCTCAGGTCACAGAAGTGACAGGAGTTAAACTCAGAGCCCTTTACTGGGGAAGGGGGGCGCTTTTGCATGCTGAAATGAACAAGCGTTTCTATTTTCATGTTCAAATGCAGAGAAGGGTTCTTTAAGTACTTCGTAAATATTTAATCTGCCTAGGGAATGGATTTGCAACTCAGGAAGAAATCATTCTTCTGAACAGCAGGAGGGGAAGGGCTGGCCAGGCATCTTTCACATGTATCCAGGCTCTGCTCACCACAGGTTACCCAGAAGGCCATTAAGCCCAGTAAACACATCCACTATTTAGTGCCACCAAGTCAGGGAAAACCGCATTATTTCTGAGTCATATGATGAGCTAACAGTGTACCAGAGTGTGTGGCATAGTCAAAGGGAAGAAGACTGCGCGATGGAGGCGGCTCAAGCTATAAACCACTCAGAGATGAGGAACTATGTTGACCCTAGCACGCACATAAAACAGCTGGCACTAAGGTAGGCACCTGTACCAGCCCGTGCTGGGGAGTCAGAGATGGGGGGATTCCTGAAGGGCTCTACTCACCCAGCCTAGCAGTTTAGTTAGTGAGCTCCAGTTTCAGAGAGAGACAAGGTCTGAAAAACACAGTGGTGTCCTTGACCTCTGACTGCCACATCCCTACCTGCTCAAGTGCTCAGAAACCCACACAAGGATGCAGACACAGAAGGATGCCAGGAGGGCACCGGTACTGTCTTGAGTTGGTCCTGAGAAGGCACACTCTTCTCTCGTCCATTGAGCTTGCTCCCATTGTCTATTTCACAGTGTAGACCTCAAAACCCACGTTTATTTCTAAAGGCAAATTACTTGTTGATGCAAGCTTTGGGAAAGAGAAGCATACTTCATTTCTTAAGGAAGAGTGCACTCTGGTATTTATGTTTTGCCACAAATATAACAATTATTTGAAAAACAGTCCCAGTGGAGTTTCCTCTTTTAGAACAGGTTCTGTTCTTTGCACATATCTGAACTTACCCAGCTGTGAGGTGGTGTGGGCAGATCCTCTCCAGAGAGTTATTTAGACGCATAAACTTTTACAGTCTTGAGCACAAGAGGAATGCCAAAATGCTAAAAATGTTGCCAGCGGAGATATCAGTAAGATTTGGAAAGACTTGGGTTTTTTCGGCTGAAGGAAAGAGGATGTTTCCATTTCGCTTCTCAGTGCTGCTAAAACCAAAGCCCGTTCTTCTCAGCCAAGCTTATCAATTTCCTTTTGAATTTTATTATTTTATAAAAAAAAATCATCAGAAAATAAAGCCAGTTGAATGAACTTTGCTTAGCCTTGGGGAGTGTGAATGTTCAGCTTTCTGAAGGTGAAAGAATATCAGTGTATTTTTGTAAAAGTGTTTTCTATAACTGGCCTTCAAAGAGGGGCACAAACAGCCAGGCCTTATTTGAAAGTGCCTCTAGCATTCCCCACCCCCATTTCTTCCTATGGTTCCCACTGTTTCTTCCTCTTTCCCTCAGTTCCACTGTTTCTAACACTTGCAAGTTGGTATGTTAGGCAATGTGCACTCAGTGTGTGGTCAGGAAGGAATGAAGGGCTGTTACTGATGGATTCTCCTGACACTGCTCAGAGCTGAGTTTAGGGCTGTCCTAACTGTCAGAGCTTGCTAAATACTTGCTGTATGAAGGGGAGGCCAATGCTTGTTCTAGTTCGGGATTTTATCTATCAGCCAAATCTACTATATAGCTCATTCTTTCTTCCAAATATTTGTTATTATTGACTTACATCAGCTTTCTCACAAATATCTAATGAGTAAAGATCTTTTCTTAAGAGTGTACCCTCATATAATTATCATAAGTTAAATATACAATAGATATAAACACAAAATCAAAATACTCATATATAAGACAAAAATATGACATGCATGAGCAGAGAAACCTATAATAGCAATAAAATACAGGTATGAAACTTAAGAAACATGCTGATATAACACAAAATCGCCAGGTGACCTTGATATTCAAATTGCTATTTCCTGTCTAGTGAAACTTTGTATGAGACAGGCTATTCCTTGTGTGTCCGAAGGAGTTAAAATCACTCTCCCTCTATATTCTTTCCATCAGCCATCAACATTGCCTCCATCAAGCTGCTCACCCCTGAAACACAGGCTTCTAGCTCTAAACTGTGAGGTTTGAATAATGTGATCACTGAAATCCCATATAATTCTCATGTCCTGTGAGTGTGGACATTTTAAGTAGGGGCCTAATGAGTCATTCTGAAAATTCCCTAAATAAATAAATAAATTATCATCAGGTTGTTTAAAAACACATAAATTCATTATTTTACTTTTAGTCTGTAGGCATACAAAATTGGGGGAGAGTACCAAAACATGCATGCATTATATTAATTTCCATAGGTATACACCTGTGAGGAATTTTAATGTATAAGCTAAGCATACAGGACCAACCACCAATAATAATGAAAATGACTCTACCAGTGTAGTATTAGGAATGTTTTTAGATTCATGGTTAGTTTTATGTAACTGAAACCACACAGAGGAGAAAACATTGGGTGGTTGGGAAACATTGGTCCAAAGTGAATTTTTTATTGTTTTAATACCATCAATCACTGCTTAACTTTTTGAATGTTTTGTGTAATTTGATAAATGAAAGGTGGTAATGGAACACTCAGGGATGGGATGGTTGCTTAGCATGTGTTATATCCTGGTTTCAAACTTCAGTATAATAAAAATATCATAAGTGTACATGAAAAGAGTCAGCTGTATGTTGGGAAGCAAGTCTGTGATCGAGGCTTCTCAGGATTCTGACGTCAGAGTATTATGACTCCAAGACTCCCTTGAGAACACTGCCATATCCCAGCCCAAAATGAACCATAGAAAACACCAATGAGCATCATCAAAGTTAAAATGGTTCGCTAAGGCCACAACTGGCTAGCCATTTAGAACTTAAGATGAAAAAAATAAAGCCCCTGGTCATATACACAAATTCCTAGTGTTCTAATCTTGCTATTCAAGCAAGGCTGAGAAGATGGTCATATTCTGGCTGTGTGCACATTGAAGAGCAATGTTGCCTTACACTTGTGAGACAAAACTCTGTTCTGGCTGAGACCCTCCAAAGTAGACTGAGCATTCCCATATGATCCAGGTCTCAAATCAGACCAATGGTACCAAAGCCAATACTTTAATTAGAAAGCTGACCAGAATGTAGGCAAGGCACCCAGAATGGTCCCCAGTGAGGAAATATCCAGGTTCAACATTAAACTTGGCAGCTGAGAATTAATAACTGCAAGATCAAATCAACTCTTTGGTCTTTCATAATTCTGAATTACCCTTTGTCTCCCATTCCTGAGTCAATTAAAACACAAGGAAGTCTAAACCTAATATTCAAGTTCTGTCTCCTGGGCATGAGGGAGGCCCACTGTGTCTTAGTTTTCAGATTTAAAGATGTCTAACAGTTATTTACACAAGTCTATTTCTCATAAAATTTTATACTTTATGAAACTAAATTGAACTGTAACAATTTTTATATAAGAGAATCCAAATTTTATCTTTCAAAAGTTTTCCCCTTGCCCTAAGCATCATGCATTTAAAAATAAAAACAAAAAATAGCTTTAAAATTCTTTTAAAGTTATGTTGGAATTTTTGCTTTTATTTTCCTGGCAAAGTTCAGAATGGTGCTGATAAGGCGACTGAAAAGTCATTAGTGTTCTTCTTAGTACTTCTGAAATAATTGTTAGCAGACATATTTGAACTAAATAATCCTTTCTCCCTCCTACTTCTTTTGGGAAACTACAGAGATCAGTGCTTTTTCAAAGAAGGCAACATTAGGAGCGAGAGATCTGTTAGGCTCCTCTGAGGGTGTTTCTCGTTGATGCGAATAACAGCAGATGTTGACAGGCATAAATCTCAGCATCATGTGTGGACTTCATCCCTGCTGTGAGTATATATATGTGTGTGCGTGCATGTGTATGTGTGTGTGCGTGTGTGCATGTGTGTACGTGTGCACATATGTGTATGTGTGCATGTGCGTGTGCGTGTGTGTGTGTGTACACACATGTGTGAAAACCATAGGTCCACTTCCGGCATTGTTCCTCTGGTGTCAACAACCATTCTATTTTATTACTTGTTTGTGAGATCATTCATTCATTTACTTATGCTCTTACTTATTGAGAAATGGTCTGCTATTGCCCTGAATATCACCACATAGGCTTAGCTGGCTGTCCAATGAGCTCCAAGGAATCACCTGTCTCCACTTCACTGGGATGTTGCGATTACAAGAAGTGCCATCATGACTGGCTTTAAAAGAAAAAAACAAACAAACAAAACACCCATGAATTCTAGAGGCAGAACTCAGGTCCTTGTGTTAGTGTGGTAAGCATTTTGTCAATAGAGCCATCATCCTAGCCCTTATGTATTTTTTTCTAACTCAGCCTCTTGGTATTAGAAATCAGATTTTTCCAGGACCTTTGCTGACTCTCTGAATTTCTGACATCTCAGGCACTACTTGGCCTGCTTACTTCACACACCTGCCAGCAACTATTGAGAGAAAAATAGTTCACAAGGGTCCAGCATTGTGGTGGAACGTGGAATAAGATGACTTGCCTTCCTAGCTTATACTCCATGTTAAGAGGAGCAGGCTAAAGCTTGTGCCATAGAACTTCTCAATAATGAATACACAAACATTTGGAAAATATTTACATCAGGGGAAAAAAATTTAATTTGTTATTATTCATATAAGTTGATTCCTTTCCCCCTTGAGTTGTGATGTGATTTTCTTTGGTGAAGCTTGACCATGTGGAACTGAAGGGAGCCTGACCTATTACTCCATGTCAGTCTTTTATGTACAGGATGGAACTGGGTATAGTGAGATGTTTGATCTGTTTTTACTCAAAGTAACAGACTGCCAAGGTCCAGAGCCTTGGTTCCCTTGCTGCTGCTTTCCTCTCGGGTATTGTCCAGTATTTCACCTTGATATTTCAGATCATCCAATTCCATATGTGAACAGAAAACACAAGTAAGATGCCCAGACTACTCCCAACTGTCTCCTTTTGTCTACTGTTATTTTTTCACAGTTGAAGTCATACCCTTTTAACTGAAATTATCCACATGGAAATCAGCTTTTATATCTGTGTCAAGTGATATCCAAATTCATGAACTGATATAACTTACCAATCAACCAAATGTTCCCTGAAAATGGAAGGCAATTATGGGTGGAGGACTATGGAGGTGGGGTAAGAATTCTGTTCTTACTTGAATCTCTAATGACCTAAAGTTTGGATCCCCGCCAATGAACTTGTATTTCCTTCTCTAATCATCCAAGAGGTTACAGCAGTTTGGCCTTGGCCCTTGTAGGCTTTCTACTGTTCATTGCTTTCAGTACCTTCATTAGCAGTCCGTGGCTAAAAACTGCACAAGTATTTCAGCAAAGATTTAGATGGAAAGTTCCATAATGGCCGTGTAATTGGAGGAAAGCTTGGCCAGTTTCCCAAGCAGGCCAGGGAGCTGAGCAAAGGTGATGGTGTCTGTTGCCAGCTCCACCATCCTGCAATTCCACAGTAGCATGCATCCCTTGATTCACATATCCTCTGCACAGAATTTCCGGATGCAAGGCTAGAAAGATGGCTTGGCAGTTAAGGGTGCTGGTGCATAAGTAAGAGGAAGGAGTTCGAGAACCAGAATGCATGCAACAAGCTGGCCAGCCCACACATGCCTCCAATTCCAGTTCTAAAGGGGAAAGAAGAGTAAAAGACTTCTCAGGTTTATGGCTTGCAGCTGAATTGATACACACTCACGCATGCACATGTGTGTGCACACACACAGAGGGGGGATGAGAGAGAGAGACAGAGAGAGAGAGAGAGAGAGAGAGAGAGAGAGAGAGAGAGAGAGAGAGAGAGAGAGAGGAATCTTAAAATAATTTCCAAACCTTTCTATTTGTGATTCAGTTCATTCTCAATGTTCATTTTGTCTCAGGATGACTTACATTATGAAGTTCTCATGATAATTTAGATGAGTAAGGATAAAAATGCTTAAAAGTTGTGATTCTTCCACTGTTGAGCATCTTAAATAATTATTACTTCAGATAAAATCACCCAGAGGGCTACTTTGACATCTCCCCATGTCAAAACTGAATTTTCATAAACCTTTATGTTTATGAAATAATGAAAAATCAAGAGAAACTGAGGCTGGGTTTCTGTTGCAGCCTGCCAATGTTTTTCCATAAGACATCAGCCACAGAATATTCCTTTCACCCCTGCCTGAGAGCAGATGTCTGTCACTAGGAAGAGAGTCCAAAAACTGAGTGTGAAGACGGCGTTGCCCCAGATGTGCTAGCCTCTCCCATGGGAAATAAAGCCTTCCTCCAGCAGCTGGATTAACAGACCCTCTGCCTCACACAGCACATTGTCCAGGGAGCTCTGACCAAAGCACTATTTGAATAAGGTCCTCATTAAGCATCTGTGGCAGGGACAATATAAAGATACATCCTTTAAAGCCAAAAGCTGACAAGTCTCAATATTTCCTAAATTTATCAGAGAACTGAAGCTTGGGAACTCCTGAGGCTGAGAAATCCGAAGGGTTAGAGAGATGAACGGTAGACGTGCTGGGAAGTGAAGCGCACAGTTTACTCGCTGAGTTCATTTTTTCTTTTTTCTTTTTGACACTGTCATGGAGCAAATGAAACCTTTTCTCCTTCAGCTTTTCGATTCTCCTCTTTCTCCTGATTGTAGCTCCTTTAAGGGATGCATGTAGAACTAGGGGGCACATGCTGATGACCACAGTACTAGGGAGGCAAAGGGAGGAAGGCCATGCCTTTAAGCTTATCTTAGGCTACAAAGTGAGTTCCTATCTCAAAAGTAAGAAGAGAGGCAAGGAGGGAGGGAGGGAGGGAGGGAGGGAGGGAGGGAGGGAGGGAGGGCAAGCGAGCAAATTGCTCCCTGTGGTGATTAATCATGGGCTAGGTGGCATGGACACTGAGTCTAGAGAGTAGGATTTTTAGTCCTGGGAGTCGACCTGTTAAATGTCGAATGTTCTAGGTTGGCTTTCCATGAAGTTACCCTCTAGGGAGTCCCATGTAACAACCTGGTGAACTACTACAGCTTCACAAGAAACATAAAGAAGGCCTGTGTGCCATGATTGTCTGGAAGAGTGCCTAAAGTCCGATTCTGGTGACCCCGGCTACAGCGGGTTTGCTCTGTTCTCTTTTGTTTTCCTAGTGGTATGAGAATTTCAGAGGGCTTTCAGAGAAATGGCTCACTTGTTTATGGGGGTGAAAACTGAAATATTTGCGTTGTACAATATTATGTTGCTCTTATTTGATTTTAATTCTCTGCCATTTGCACAGACGGGTGTGCCCTGTAAGCAGATAACTCCAGGAGATCTTGAAGAGGCATTTATGTTGCTGGCAATATTTTGCCTGAAGCTAGCAATTCTGTGAGATTTTTAATTGCTGTTATTAATGTTTGTTAATGATATACAAATGAATGCTTCTTTAAAACATTACAAATTTTTAGTCAAATGAAATACCACTTAAATCTAAAGTATCAGTTCAAAGACTGTAAGTATTGTTGACTTTTATGGCTGTTCATATGGCACTAAGAGGCGTTATATTTAGTAATGAGCACATTTACTGATGAATCATTGTAGAGAGAACTAAATGTGTATTTTAAAATTTGATGTGAATATATATTATATATACATATTATATATATATATATATATATATATATATTACATCCAAGAAAGGAATAGCAAAAGCATTTTAAAGGTTTTAAATGTTATTCTCCAGTGGTAGTTATTAATATCACACTAAGTTAGTGAAGTAGAACCAAGCTCTCTCTTTCTTTTCTTACCAGATCATCTAACCAAAGTACGAAAGCTAATTAAAGCTGCCAATGGCCTAAGGTGACAGGGACAGGAATAAGATAGGGGAAAGGGTGTGCTCTTAGGCTATGATTCCACGAAGACATGTGGTACCACAGTGTCTCACCAAACTGATCAACAATGAGACAGGCTGGAAACAATGAAGAAAGCAAGGTCATTAAAATGTGAATATTAGCAGCAGAAGGGAATATTCAGCCATGAATTGGAATTATCTTAGAGTAGCAGAGGAGCCAAAAGACAGAACAGTCAGCTGTAGCTACATAGAAAGCTCAGCAGACATGAGATCTTCTGTGGAAACAAACAGAAGCATATCAAACCTATTACATATTCTTTATTTTATAAAGGGGATAAATACAGAGCAAAGTGAAATACAGTTTGTTTTTCCCAGCAGATGTTAAATAAGGAAATACTTTTTTAAAGAGTGAGTATATTCCAAACAAAACACATTTTCAAGATAAACTGATACTGACTTTTGTGCTGAAGAAAACAAGTTTCTTCACCCGGCTCCTGTGGAGGGCTGGGCATCATTGTAGGTATGTCTACATGTGCAAACATAATTCCTCCTCAGTTACATTGGGATAAAAAAAAAAAGAAGGCTCCGCCTTAGAAGTAAACTGAAGCCACAGTACCTTGCTTCTCTTTCAATGCACAGAGACTATGGTTTTTGGTATGTGGTAAGTGTTTAGCAAAAAGTCTTTGGTCAGACGAATGAGGGAATTTATGAATGAGTGAGGGAGTGAAACGCTGACTAAATCAAACTGTATGTAAAATTTTTTGTGCCTTTATCAGACTCAGCAGATGCTAGTGTTGATGTTTTTAACAATTTTGTTCCGTCCTCAGTACGGAACTTGGCATTTCCAATTATTTTCTTTCCTATGGCCTTAGTGCCTTGTTGCTTTTATTTTTCTTCCTTTTCTTATCTCTTCCTCAACTAGTTGTTCAGTGTTTCTGGAATCCTGAAGTGTGTTAATGCAGACACAGACGTATATCTCCTTTCCATACAGTACATTTTGTTATATGTGTAAGTATGTATATGCTTTAGCAAAATAAGAGGCATAAAATGTAAAGCTATAATTTCTGCTCCAAACCTTTATCCTGCAAGGTCTTTTCCCTGGCCTAACAGAAGAGAAAGAAAGTGTACTCTCCAGAATTGACTTCTGAAAGTTGCCACGTGCCGCCTGCTCTGTAAAATGCATGCAACTACATTAGCAAGTCTTAGTTGCTACACGTGTGAACACACGTGCATATATGTGGACACACATGTATACCAACAGTCAAGAAAAACTAAGTTTTGTAAAAGATAACACCGAACATTTAGAAACCTCCAGGCATGGAAAAAAATAAAGCATAATTTTTCTAGCCATGAGTGTAGGTGAGCAAGGGCTGATTTTACTTTTAAATCAGTTATGTGACTGTTCCTATCTGAAGCCAGCCCTCGCATCCAGGAGGGTCTAGGAGAAAATCGGGGCCCTAGAAAAAATGGCATCGGGCAGGCAGAAGTTGATTCTTTAGAACCTGGAAACCTTGGCCACAGAAGCCCGTGGAGGTCCTCCCCCAAGAGTGAGCCCCCCCTTTTGTCCACAGTGGGAAGCCCTGCCTCTGTAGTCTCCTCCCCGGATCCTTCTGCCCTGCCTGCCAGTCTCCAGGCTACAAAGGGTGGATCATTAAGCCATCCAGGCAGTGGGGAGTATTTTCAGAGAGTTGCTGCCCTTTCCAGCAGCCTGGCAACGAGTGACCATAATAAATTATGCACCAGCTCTGTGAGACTGTGACACCCAGCACTAGAGGAGCAGCAGGGGTGGCTGGAAATCCATTATTTGAAATTTTTGTTTCTTTTTCTTACCAGATTCCATGCCGCTCCTCTGCTGTCATCTCCCTCCTTCTCTCCCCCCAATCCATTGTTTTGAGGGGTTTGTGTCTGACAGTTCTTTTCTAAGGCAGCTTTTGTCCCTTTTTGTTACCTTGTTCCTGCCTTCCCTGGGCTCCCCCTCCCGCCTTGATCTTGTGTGTTCCAGCCTCCTTTTCCCTCTCTGTCAGGCATTTGCCTTACTTTCCTTTCTCTCTCCCAGCCTTATTGTCTCACATAATACAGACAAACAAGTTCTCTTTTTGTCTGCATTCTTCTGCACGGTGTTATGGAGTTGTCGTTTTTCCCTTCAGGATAGGCACGCTCGCTGTATGAGCTATTCATTCCTGTCCCGAGAATTCCGAACACATGTCCGGAGGAGTGCCAGGGCTGGTGACAACTGAAAACAATCAAAGCAACCAGGAGAGTTGTTCATTGAAAACAGCGCAGACCTCTTTGCGCCCTGTAGATCTGCTCCCACAGCGGCTGTTTGCTTATGCGCCTCATTTCAGAACGTTCAAAATCATCAACTTTTCTCTGAGAATAGGACTGATACGAAGGGCCAGTGTTCTCACAGATCCAGTCCCCTATTCATTCTACCCTGTCCTTCAACCCATGCCTAGCATCTGAAAAGACAGGCCCTGTGGTGTAGTTAGGAGCTCAACTCATTTCCTGCTTAAAGACTGAGCAACTATTATATCCTGCTCAAAGGTGCTGGGGAATCCTGCAATGTGAAGTCACTCCGTGTGTAAGAGCGTTTTATGTTCTTTACTTCGTTATTGATGCTCTTTCCCATTCCTTTCCTTCACCTAAAAACACTGTGGTCTGCCATCCCACCTCCTCTGTGGTCTCTGGACCACAGTCTACCTTATAGTTAGTGTTGTAAGGACCTCACACTCTTCTGCTCAAAGTCACTATTAGCTCGGAAAGCTTTACAACTCTGGTGGTAAAACACCTAAGAGCATGCCAGGTTTCCCAGCCCCATTCTTGTATGGCTACAAATATGAATTGACAAAACAAAACCAGTAACCTCTTATGTAGTGTGGCTAGAAGACATTAACAATACTTTTAGTCGCTGAATTTAATTGAAATTTTGTGCACATGTTTACGAAATGTAGGAATCTTGTTCCATCAAAATTAAAATTAAACTCTCTCTTTCACGATTGTTCCAGACATTTATTTGTTTGTTTATTTGTTGCTTCCATTAGCCTGCTCAGTTCTTCCCTTTGGCGAATGTAGTCTCTCCTAATCACTTTTCAATGTGAATCACTGTCGTCTTCTCTTGCTCTGTGATTTCCAGCCTTACCTGTTTGCTATTATATTCAAAACTTACCATTTTGTTTTAACTGTTGCTTTACTTTGTTTTTTTTTAATTGCTGTTATAATTATCAATTCACATTAATTGAACAAATACATATTCATCCATGCATATACCGTTTTTAAATCATAATTGCTTTCCCTGCTGTACCTGGAGATATAGTTGCCAAAAATGTGAGCTTGAGGGCAAACACACACACACACACACACACACACACACACACACACAAGCATTGGGGACCTACAGAATGAGAAGGGAGTGTTAGATTCTTTGAAGCTGGAGTTACAGTCATTTGTAAGCTACACAATGTGGGCACTAGCGCTTGAATTCTTGTCCTCTGAAAGAAGAGTGACCACTCTTAGCCACTAAGCCACCTCTCCAGCCTCCATTCTCTTTTTCCTTTTGGGGGTCAAGGCTAGGGATAGAATCCAGGACCTTCAGCATGCTAGGTCAGTATCCTACCATTGAGCTACGTCTCAAGCCCTCCTTTACTTTTGGAGAAATGGTCGCACCAAATTGCCTAGCTGACCTTTAATTCCCTTTGTAGCCCAGACAGAACTTGAACTTGTGGTTCTCCTGGTTCTACCTCCCAAGTTTGGTATTACAGGTCTATACCACCAGGTCCGACTTAGTTTCGACCCTAAGCTTTCTATCTCTGTACTTATTACAGCTGTACTTTTGGCATCTCTGCTCTCCCTCATGCCTCGGAATGTGTGTGCCCCTAATATTCTCTTTATTCACCAGGGTTTCGTTTGTATTTTCTGCTGTCTTATTGTGCTTTGCTATGCTTGACACTTCAAATCCCGGGTCCTGATTTTTTCCAGTTATCACGTTTGGGTAAAAGCAGACATTGATTTCTTTAATAGTATGTTATATTTGCCTTGAGAACAACATCTCTTATTTTTGCCACTCACAGTTCAGAGTAAACTCACTAATGTGTTGCTGTTTTCAGCACCAGCTTGGCTTCTAAATACAGTGAAATTCTTGGGACTTCCTCTCACAGATAGCGCAATTTCAGCTTGAAACTACTTTGAGAAAGGGAGAGGGCAGAATCAATGTATAGACTTGTGAAGACGATTGTAAAAGTGAAGGACATGGTGAGCTGAATGTAATAAATCCATGTGACAACTAGGGCATTGGCATGCTTAGGTATGGCACAGGGAACATATAGATGGCAGGCACAGTAGAAAGGAACTTCAATAGGTCCTTTGAGAGACATGGCTGGTTCCACCTGTCAGGGCTGTTTTTCTGTAAGCTTACCCTGCAGTTGTCCGTTCATCTGGTTGCCGACTTAATTTCACTTATTTCTACCTCTTTTGACATTGCACACTAATCATTTCATGGATGGAATGAGTGTGTGGGCATATATGGGGGACTTACTTGTGCATGCACATATGGAGGACAAAGGTTGGCTTCAAGAATCTTTGTTATTCTCTTAGTTTTGAATAATACTTTATTAGTTTTGTGAGAACTGTATACCATGTATCCTGATCATTTTCACCACCCTTCCTGGAATCCCAGATCAATCCTCATATCACATCTTCCCCCACCCAACAGTGTGTCTCCTTTCTTTTTGTTTTTTTTTCTTTCATCTCTCCTTCCCTCTTTCCCCCTCCCTCCCTCCCTCCTTTCCATCCTCCCTCCTTCCCTCCCTCCCCCCTTCTTCCTTTCTTTCCTCCCTCATTGAGTCCCACTTGTGTTGCCGAAATAATCTTATGTATGGGTCCTGCCCTGGAGTGTGGTCAGTCTACCAGGACACACAGCCTTCAATAAAACTGAGACCTCTTCTCTCAGCAGGTATCCAATGCCCACAGGTCTTGAACTAAGCCCACCTTATTTTGAGTCAAGATTCCTCACTGAATGTGGGGCTCACTGTCTCCCCTAGGATGCCTGGCTAGCAAGCCTCCAGGATCTACCTCTCTCTGCCCACCCCAATGCTTAGAGATACAAATGAACATTTTTTATGTCAATGCTGGGGATGGGATCAAACTCAGGTCCTCATTCCTGGGCAAAAAGACTTTATCCATCCTGCCATCGCCCTAGCCCCTGCATATCAATTCTTAAACTGTATGTTTGAATCTCTGATTGTGTTTTCATGAGTCAGCATAGAAGATAAACACATATGATGTACACATTCAGGCAAAATTATGAGGTTTTTAAGTAAGATTATAGAGCTGTACTGAGCAACCATGTCACACAGCCCAGTTTCATTTCACTTCGTGACTTAAAGCCTTATTTATAGTAGAAATTATTCTAGCTGTTTATCAGCAAGGCATTCTCATCTTGCATCCTCTGCATCTGGGTGATGACTGCAGACTGACCTTTTCTCTTCCCAGAATTCTCCTAGTCTCATCACCCTGCCTCTACTTCCTGCCTGGCTATTGGCCAATCAGCATTTTATTAAAGCAATACAATGGACAGATCTTTACAGGGTACGAGATCATTGTCCCACAGAACTCCCCGCACCTGACGTTTTTAAGTTTAACCCTTCAGATAATAATTAACTTATTTATCTGTTCATTTATCTATTTGGTACCCGAAGCCTTTACTTTTATTTTGCCCAGAATTTGTCAAAAAGAAAAACTACCTACAAAAGCTGCCTCATGTTCTATGTATGAAAGTAGATATTAAGATATTCAGAGCAATGTGTGTTGCTGTGTCATTTGTGAATATGAAGAAAGAATATAAGTAATTTGAAGGTCCAGATTGTGTTTAAAACTCAGTTGTATTCCACATTACCCTTCATGTTAGGAAATGACTTAAATACATATTCTATACTAAAATTGACGGTTTGAGAATTCATTCCTTCTCTTATTACATGCAGCCCAGTTTGTATTATAATAAACCTTAATTTTTATTCAGTTTGAAAAGGAAATTCAACTCCCCCCCCATGACTTTCCTTTCTTTTCTTCACTTCCCTCCCCAGTCGTTCTTACCTCTGCCCTTCCCAGCTTCCTAAGGAAGAGCTTTCTGGCACTAAAGCAGGTTTTGCTCACTGAATTATTGAATCATTTTTCTCCAGATTAACTTTCTCATTTTACTCAGTTGTACATTTCTTCTCCCTACTTGCCATATCCCTTTTATTTATGAGTTGGCCTTATGGTTTGAATTCAGAAAGAACCATCATGATACTATTTGAAGTAAGAATTTGTTAGATTGACTTTCACTGTTGAACTATTCTTGATTTTTTTATTTTATTATTTTTATTTCTTATTGATTATTTTTCAGCGCTTACTACATGCTTACTACATGTGCTAACCTTTAAAATATATTATATCACTCAATTATCAAATGATCACCCACACTAGTGATAATATTATCCCTATTTTCAAAAAGATGCCAAGGCACAAAATGGTTAATCTGGCAGGAAATATCAGATGACAGTAACATTGCCTACAAATCACAGGTCCTCCGGGAGCTGATATAAGGTTATGCTATTTTCCTAAATCTATAGACATATGAGTGTGTGATGAATATATCCATATTCATGTACACAGATGTCAGGGGATGATCATGAATACCTTCCTTCATGACCCTTTTCCTGACATCTCGAGACAGGGTTTTTCACTGAACTGGATGCTTGCCAATGGGAACCTACTTGCCTCTCCCCACTGTGCAAGCTATAGGCACACAGTCATGCCCTGCTTTCCATGTGGCTTTGGGAGATTCTAACGCACATCCTCATGCTTGCACAGCAAGCACTTGTAGCACTAATTAATAGTCTTATTAATAAAAACCTGGAGACAGATATTAAGGGGTGAAAGCTGAAAGATCAGAGAAATAGAGCAGCCAGCCCAGAACAAAGAGGGCAAGATCCTGTCTCTACAAATCCTCAGACTAAATACCATGAGCTCTTGCCTCCATCTCCCTAGTGCTGAGATTAAAGGCATGAGTCTCCAGCTCCCAGCTCTGTTTCTTTTAGACTGACTCAATTTTGTGTAGCCCTGAGTGTCCTTAAATTCCTGATCTTTCTGCTTTGCCCTCCCAAGTGCTGGTATTAAAGGTGTGTGCCACCACTGCCTGGTCTCTATGATTAACTATGGCTAGGTCTACCCTCTGATCTTTGTCAGAAACAAACAAAACATCACCATAAGCACTTGTATTCACTAAGCTAACTTCGTTTGCCTATAATTTTGATATACAATAGACTTTCTACTTTATTTTCCTTACTACTTTTGGCAAGAGTTTAGACAGAAGACAGAACTATATCCATGCAGGCACAGCCCTATTAGTGTCTATGCTACTTTGGGTCCTCTCTGCCTACTAACTCTCTGAGACAAATTTTGTCTCACCTTTCCACAAGAGTTCCAAGTTATTGAGGCAGGCACTCTACCGCTGAGTTATAGTTTATATTCCTAGCACAACCACCTCTCCTTTTTACTAGTTTTCTTTTTGTGAGACATAGCCTACCTAAATTCCTCACACTGATTTTGAGTGTTTCTTCCTCCTGCCTGTACCTTGCCAGAGTCTGTATCATGACACCTGGCTAAAGTAAAGATTTTCTAGGGGCTCAGTCTCTGCGGCATTTCTTTTCATGTCCCTCATGTTGCATTAAAACATTGAATAGTTTTCCAGATAAATGCCAAAGTGTTTATGGATGAGCCCTTCATGTGCTTCTGCTGCCCAACTATTTATGTATGCTGTTCCTGCTGGGTTTACTCAGGATATTGGGGCAAGGGAGGCAAGGTGTCATTACGTTGTTGCTATTCTATGACTGTGAAAAAAAAACACCATAATAAAAGCAACTTACAGAAGAAAGCACTTAAATGGGATCTCACAGCTCTATAGGGTAGTGGAGCCCATGGCCATCATGGTGGGGAGCACGTCAGTGGGTGGACAGGCAAGGCACTTGAGCTCTTTCAGGAAGTTTACATGCTGAGGTGATAACATGGAGGTAGAAAGAGAGGTTAACTGGTAATGACATGGGTTTTTGAAACCTCAACACTCACTCACTCACAGTGGCTCGTCTACCTAAGACCACACCTCCTAATCCTTCCCAGACAGTGACAACATCTGTGGAAACACATTCAAATAGATGCACCTATGGGTCAATTCTCATGCAAAACACCACACAAGGCAAAACCTTTCTTTGCATAGAGGTGACAGGACCTTTTCAAGTGATGTGTTCTATAAACTCCTACTTCTCCTACAGGTTTACATTTTCCTCATCTGTAAGAATTAAGTTCTCTCTCTCTCTCTCTCTCTCTCTCTCTCTCTCTCTCTCTCTCTCTCTCTCTCTCATACACACACACACACACACACACACACACATGCATGTGCACACCCATGCACATGAAGATGATTTGGCCAAGCAATTAGTTATTTCACTTACAGACTCCAAGAAACTCAGAATTTTTAATAAATTACCCAAAGAGCTTATGTCTTTATTTTGAATTACAATTCAACAACATTTAATCCCTTGTTATTGTTTTGTCAGACTTTTAATTGAATTATTCAAAACGTGAAACAAAAGGAGAGAGTTGCAGATAGCACAATGCTATGAACAGAATTACCAGGGTCCCAGTAATTATTATAAAGGACATGATGTTTGTTAATCAGGTATTTAATTTTGCCTCTGTTTGTTGATAGAAAACATCCTCTTGGAGAGGATTTTCTGAAAAACCTTAATTGGGACAATGCCTTCTTAACATCCATGAATATACCATACAAGCCAAAGCTGTTTATAACCTAATTAGTCAGAAAAGATGGCTAATTTCCATTTTAACTGTAGAATAGCTGACCAGCATTCCAGTCAGATGGCATTTTAGTGCATACCACCTTGCTTTTTCTAACAACTGCGCAAGTCAGTAGTGCTGAAATATCTGAAGTGATTCCAGACGGGGAGAAGAAGAGAGGACAGAAAGAAGGAAGAAGGAAAGGAAGTGGCGATGAGGAAGGGAGGAAAAGAAGGAAGAATTGAAGTAGAGAGAAAGGAAAGACAGGAGGACAATTAACATATCCTTCTAATGTAATGAAGTAACCAAAATTGTAACATTTGAGGGTCAATGTGACAGGAACAATTAAAGTCCAATCACAGTCATGGTCACAGATGCAAAACATCAAAGAAAACAAGATGAAGCAACAGCACATGGAAGAACAGTAAACGCGGCATAGTCACATGAGGCATATCTGTAAAAAGGAAGGTTGGTTTGACTTTTAAAAACCAATCCATGTAAATCATCCCATTAACAGATTAAAGGAAAAAAATCATATGATCATCTCAGCAAATATAAAAGGTTTGTTTGTTTGCTTGCTTGCTTGTTTTAATTCACCTTGAGTTCATAATTTTAAAAGCCAGTAAATTGGCAGAGAGGATAAAGCCCTTGCCTCTAAGCCTTACTACCTACCTGAGTTCTGTCCCAGAAACCCACATTGTCGACAGAGAGAACCATTTCTTGCAAGGGTTGAGGTCAGACTCTCCTCACCCCCCCCCCCCCCCCCCGCCATGTATGGCAGCACACAGAAAAAAAAATTTAGAAAAAAATGAATAAAACATTAGAAAAATGTCAATTGGAAGGAAGTTTCTTAAATGATTGGATCTTTATAAAATGTCTATACTGCATATTAAGCAACATATTAAGTGAATGAAGTATGGAAAATCCTTCCTGAAGATTAGAAATCAAAACATTATCTGCTAATAAGACATCCATCCTACTTTGTTGTAGGCAAAGTGAGACAAAGCCAGAAAATTATGTTGTCAATAAAACACACATATTTTAAAATGGAGTCCAAAAAACAATAATATCCATGTGTCTTCTGATTAAATGTAAACAAGGTAAAAAAATACTGAATTATGTGTATATAGGTATGTTAGGGAAGCCAAGAATGAATAAGACATCCTGCAATACAGATGACCAAGATGATAATGAAAAAAGCTTATATCGTTTCTATCCCATGTAAGACACTTTTGCTATCAACAGTACTAAGAAAGCTATTAGTTTTAAGATACTGAATTCATCCCAACATTATATCAATTGAGAAAAGTCATACAAGTACTCAAGTTCATAAGGAGTGGTGATTTTGTTGGGGCTACCGTTGCAAGCCAGGGGAGAATGTTGAAGCACATGGTGGGAGAAAAAAAAAATACTGCGTATATGCAAAAGCTGACTGCAAGTAGTTTGACCTAAGTTTGAGAGGCGTTGCTAAAAATATTTAGAAAACATTATTACAAGTGTTTTATTGACCTTGCAACAATTCCTTTAAAAAGGTAAGAGGAAAATAAGAAAACCCACAAAGCATAATATGAAATTTGACAATGAGTTAATCTGTGGATGCCAGGAGGAGGAGCCAGCAGGACAGCTAAGTGATTAAAGTAGCCTGCTGTGAAACCTGAGGACCTGAGTTTAGTCCTCAGCACCTACGTAGTAGAAGGAGCCTATTTCTGAAATTTCTCCTCTGACTTCTGTACCTACATGCCCCTCCAGCACTCATTTTATAAAAAAAAAAAAAATAAAACAGTACCATGAGGGAATGGACATAATATTTTTTTCCTACAAGCCACTTCAGTGGAGTATTATTAAAATATATGCATTTCATCAAGTTAAATAGAAAAGGGCATTTTGTCATAAAAATGAACAAAAGGACTAAGCTGCCCATTTAGAAAAGAGTGGTAATATTAAAATGAGCATGAACCAAATGCCAATTTATAATAGGAAAAGCAAGTAAACTTATAAAATGGGACATTATATAAGAATTAAAATGATATGCAGCAAAGCATAACGGAATCTTTAGGGCCATGATACTGAGATAAAAATTAGTTTGGAGAATAAACAATAGCCAGGTATACATTCTGTGCATGCATATATAATAAAATAAAAGAATTGGATGCCAAGCTAGGTATTCACTGGGGATGGAAACATATTCAACAAAGCTTTTTAAAGGGAAGGCGATTAATTTACAAATTTACAAATTATGTATTTATATATCACCAATAGTATTTTCTATTCACGTCACTTTTTAAAATTATGGCACCATCGTATTTCGTAATTAATCTTAAGAGGGGGAAGGTGACTTGAAATGCAAATGGCCTGAGAACAGTTGAGGGTTCCTACTTGCCTTGTGCATTTTAAGCAGTTTGCATGGTGACTAAGAATAAGCATTCCATAACTGCATTGCTGAGTTCACTGAGGCCTTATAAGGTCTTATAGAGAAAGGAAGGCAGACAATTCAAATATCCTGCCGAGCATAACACAAGTATCTTATCTCTTCTGTATAAGCAAGTGACTATAGAATTCACCTGCACTGGAGATGCAAGCAGGTGACATGTACAAGGAACAGGTTTTATATACAGCTAAGCTGCCAGCTGTTTCCTAGTGGAAAGTGTCTCCCCTCACTCTCAGGCACGATGCTTCCATAGGATGGTAGTGCTAACTTGCAGGAGCAACTTTCCTTATGTGGAGTTTGAAATTTTGATTTTTATCAGGAGCTGTGTTTTTCTGCTTTGTGTTGATGGACATTTAAAAGCCATATTTGTGGATAAACATATAAGTAGAAAAACATTTTGAGGCTGAGTGAAGAGAGGTGTTGAAATACAATGGACATCGGGATCCTAGCTGCCCCTGACCTTGCAAACAGGCTCTGTCAAAAGTATTTTCCTTTTGATACAGTACCATGAGCAATTCTTCACATTCTTTTTGCATACATGAATTTTAGAGATAAGTTCATGATTCTTGTAAAATGGGAGGGGGGGTCTGCAAAAAAATTTAGCCAATTAATAAGAAACTGCAAGCAACCAGCCTAAAGAAAAAGAGGGATAGACAATTCAAAGAAGCGGAATTACAAATAGCCAATAAACATGAAAAGGTATCCACCCCAGCTGGTCAGCATGGAAATGCAAATTAAGCCAACACATATTTTAAATCTTTCAGCAACTAGATTGGAAAAGAATGATGGCTGGGTACTGTAGAGGGTGGGAAGCAGCAGGCACTTTCATGTTTTATCAAAGGGAAAAGGAAACACTACCACCCTTTGGGAGAATATTTTTACAGCATCTAAGTAAATATGAGGGTGAGTATTTCTAAGCTCAATAATTTATTTCTATGAATCTGTCCTGTCAAAATTATAGGAAGCATACAAGTACTTTTGAGGTCAGTGAGCATAGAACTTTTTTGATATATCTAAAAAATAATAATAAAAATAAAAACAACTCTGAAAACCACCTAAGAATTTTTTTTAAACGTCTGAAAAAAATGATGGGATGCCCATCAAATGGGGCACTGCCAGGTTTAAAAGGATAAAGTAGAAATGCTCTTTACTGTGGGAAAAGTTTCATATCTATCAACATGAAATATACACACTTATGTATTTCAGTAAAGACAACAGCAAATGATTCAATATCATTTTTTACCAGTGATACATGTCTTTACCCTGTATCTACAAAAACATATATAGAGAAATAAAAAAAGAATAGGTACCAATGTATAGTATCTCTAGGACTGGCAAAGAGAAAATTTTATCTTCTCAAAGATTTATTTATTTTTGTTTTGTATGTATATTTGTGTACCTGTGTGAGTTTATGTGCATCAAGTGTGTTCAGGTGTCTGCAGAGGCTCAATCTCCAACCACACAGGGCACACACATAATAGGGAATCTTGGTTAGAAAGGTTTAAACCTCTTTTTCATTTAAGTGTAAAGATGTAATTTTATAGTTAAAATATTTTTCCTACCACTGTTATCTTAAGCACGAGAAATATCCCTACAGTTGACTGTACCCTAGAGACTGTTCTGTCTTCTGAAGCAGTGAGCCATGTTTGTTTGGGATGTTACTCTGTATCTAAAATTCATCAGAATGACTACTGATGGATAGAGGCCAGGTTGTGGAAAGAGTCTCACTTTGGGTTTTTTGTTTTGTTTGGTTTGGTTTTGTTTTGAAAATAATGATTGGTCATGAATTTTATCAAATTTGTTGGTTTAAGGGAGGGTTCCTTTTTATGACATTTATGTATGTATTTTATATATGACTTTTATATATTTCAATATATAAAGCTGTGTGGGTGAACTATATAATCCTTATGCTTGAGAGCCTGAGACAGGAGAGTTGCTGTGAGTTCCAGACCAAATCGAACTCCAGGTTCAGAGAAACCTAACAACAACAAGAACCACAAATAGCTATCGTCTCATGAGATTTATCATGTTATAACACTGTAAAAATTGCTCGGTGATGTATTGACCAACAACAATTAAAGTTGTTGGAATAATTGAAAAGAAAAAAATCACAAGTGCTTGTTTTCAAACTTTGACAGTTAGCAAAGCCCAAGACACTGTTTCCTCCCACTGGGGGAAATGGATAGTAAATCACAATATAAACATAAACATGCTGAAGCTGTAAAGACTTAACAGACTTTTGTACTTGGCATTGCCTTGGTAATGATTTATCGTTATCTTGCCAGCCGTCGACCTATTTATGATTGTAAAGGGCCTTTGTGCCTTTGTACCTGAGTGTGAAGGCAAGCCATTTGTACCTTCAGCACTCATATATTAAGAGCGCTGTGTGCTTTCCTTTAAGATTTCTCCTGGAAAACGTGAACCTAATCAAACCTCTCTCCCTCCAGCAGGTAACCTCTGCATGAACTAAAGGGTTGAAATATTGTTTAATCGGGCTCCATGCCACTCTTCACCGTTATGAGGATTGTTATTCTGCTTCTATAGAAGCAGCAAAACAAAATGTTCCTATCTGCGATGAAGACCGCATTTAAAATTATGTATTACTTTAAATGCCATGATTTCTTATGACCCCACATTTTCATCTTCTGTATTATATATATATATATACCTATATATATGTATATATAGGTATATATATATATACACTACTTGAGCAAAAGAAAAAAAAATGACACCTTTTTTTTTTTTTGATGCTGAAAACCTAGCAGAAGCACAGAGAACCAGTTCCCAGACTGACTTGTGTCTCTGAGAGAAACAACATACTAATTTTAGTTGGCAATCTTTCCTTGATTCCTTCAGTCCAAACTCAACTATTATTAACCTTTGTTTGTGACAATTGAAGAGAATAATGGCTGAATTTGGGGCCTTTAATGTCACATTGAAATCAATAGTTGTAAATGGTAGTTGCCACAGTTTNCTTGGGGATGGACCAGGTGAGGAGCTGGACTGATAAGATCTAAGGCAGAAGGGCAGGAGCCACCAGTTGGGGGTTATTGAGACTCGGCAAACAAGGGATGACCCATGGTAGCTTCTTTCTAAGAAGAGGTGTGGGGGGGGGGGGTTGGGGGGGTAGGGCAGCTTGTTTTGTTTTAATAGTGTTTTTTTGTTTGTTTGTTTTTATAAAAGTGTCTGAAATTATAAATCAAGTCCATAGAGGAAATGTACTAAACCTCGTACAGAACTCAGAGATTGTGGTCTGTCATAAAAATAAAGTGTATTGTCCTTCTCAAAGTAATGAGGATAGTAAATGGTGGGGGATTGATGATAAGCTACTCTGTGAACTGGCAAAGCCAGTAATTGCAGAGGCCACTCTGTAGAAACAACTGGAGATGCTTAAAGCCGGAGCCCTGGATGTCAGCGACAGACAACCTCTTACCATGACTTGCACTCCCAGCACAAGCTCCCGTCTGCCTCTTGATCACACACACCTGGCTCTAATCATTCTCTGCTTGCTCTGGGCCTCATTTTTTTTTCCTTTTCTGTTTCCCTAGGACAGTTTCGAGATGTGGATGGAGAGACTGATTTCTAGTTCCCTTGGGTGACTGTGATACGCATATTTGTTATCCTTGTACCTAATTCTGGTTATAACTGGCTAGACACTGATTAATTCTCTAGGAATACAGCCTGATTTTGCACTGCTAGGTTTCATGAAGTAATAAGAATAGTACCATTCTTTATCAGGAAGAAAAGGCTTTGGCAAATTTTCACATATAATAATAACAGGTCTTCGAAGTTTTATTAAGGTGTAAAAATATGAAATATCCTCATTCACCAAAATGCCATTCCAACCATCCCTTGAAAAATTAAATTAGTTGTTCTTGAAATTAGAAATGAGAATGATTCAATACTACCAGAACCTAGGAGATTAAAAAGAATAAAGTAGGCAAGATCATGTTTTTGGCTTGCCTTAAGCAAAAGGACAATTTTTCTTCCTAGCTCATGATTTTATACGATGAATTCTCACACTTAACATCTTCCCAAAAATTATTAGTTTAAGGACTCCATGCCTTTTAAAAAATATTGTACTTTGAAATAAATTTCTTGACTGAAGAGAAATATTACCACTCTCTAATGAATCTTTTTCTCTAGATTTTTTTTCTTCCCACTTGAGGAGAGTTCAACCATTGATATGAGCCACTCAGAGGCAGAGCAAGCCATAGCACTAGGCTAAGGTGCTTTACCAAGGACAAACCCTACCTTTCAGCATGAGCCGTGTGTGTGTGTGTGTGTGTGTGTGTGTGTGTGTGTGTGTGTGTGAAATGCTCCAAGAGCAGCCCATATCAAGTCTCAAATCACTGAACTTAGTGCTGTGCTCCTATCCAACTCTCAAACTGCTGCCTGCACCCAGGAAAAAGATTTCCATGGTTGGCCCCAGCATGGCAAGAACACCAACAGTACACAAGGGAGAGCAGGGCTTTGCTGGGAGACAAACAGGAAGTGCCATGGCCACTCTAGAAACCTGCTGTGCTCACCGTGCATATCCATGTCTGCTTGAAGAGAAATGCCACATGAGCTGTGGAATTGTCGAGAAAACTCTATCTTTAAGATGGATTTCACATTTTTGACTTGTTAGGGAACGACCGTGTTCATTGTTAGTGAGAGAATACATGAATAAGGAAACCCTGTGGTCCTATTTATTTTTAAAGGCTTATTTCTTTGTTTTATGTGCATTGGTGTTTTGCCTGCATATATGTCTGTGTGAGGGTGTTGAATCCCCTGAAACCGGAGTTATAGACAGTTTTGAGTGGCCACATGAATGCTGTCCCTTGAACCCAGATCCTCTGGGAGAGCAGTCAGTACTCTAAACCTCTGAACCATTTCTGAAGTTCCAACCCTATGATTGTTAAATTTTTTTTTATTCATTTTACATGCCAACCACGGCTCCCCCCTCCCCTCCTCCCTCTTCTCCAACTCCGCCAACCCTCCCCACATCTACTCCTCTCATGAGGACATAAAGTTGAGGCAGTACCAAGACCTCCCCACATGTATTGAGGCTAAGCAAGGCATCCCTCCAAATGGAATGGGCTCCAAAAAGTCAGCTCATGTCCCAGGGATAGATCGTGGTCCTACTGCCAGGGGTTCCACAAACAGTCCAGGGTATACACCTGTTGCCTACATGCAGCGGGTCTAGTTCGGTCATGTGCAGGCTCCCCCGCTATTGTTCTAGAGTCAATGAGATGGCAGGAGTTTGGATCAGATGTCTCTGTGGGTTTCCCCATCATGCTCTTGACCACCCCCTTGCTCATTCAATCTCTCATCCCTCTCTTCTACTGTACTCCAGTAGTGCAGTCCAGTGCTTAGCTGTGGATCTCTGCATCTGCATCCATCAGTGATTGGATGAAGGTTCTATGATGACAGTTGGGGCAGTCACAGTTCTTTGATTCTTATGTTACTCTTGTTTCTACTGAAGCCTTTTCTTAAGTGACATCAACTCAGAAAATAATAGGCTTTGTTGGGAAGCACTTCATCAAATACAGTGCATAGAGATGTGAATCTGGGTGGATCTGCAGCTTATTAGGATCCTTCTTCAACAGGATGGGACTGAAAGTGTTCCTGTGAATCCAACATGCACCTATATGTCTATAAACATCCAATATAGGAATACAATATATACCTATTGGAATCCAATATACACCCTATAAAAATCCAATATCCAACTATTAGGAATTCAATATATACTTCTAAACTCTAATATGCATTATAGAAACGAATATACACTTATAGGAATAAAATGTACAACTATAGGTATCCAATACACACCTATTAGAATCTAATATACTTGTAATCTAATAGACATCTATAGGAATCTGTAGATAGATTTGTCAATTTATTTATCACATATCTGACACGCAGCGTGGTCCCGGTCTGCGCTCTATGGGCTAGACCCCAGTTTGCGAGCTTCAGGCAAGGGGCTGGAAGTTGAGAATAAAGACGCAGAGACAGACTGACACTTCAATCACTGGTACCAAAAGCCCTTCTTTAATAGCACCATCGAGGCTTAAATACCCTGCAGTCAATGGCCAACAGGTGAAAATCCCATCCTCGGATCCTCTAGGCAAAGCACAGCTTTTAGTAACTTCAGTTAGAAGGCTCTAGCAGGGAAGAGCAGCGGAAGGCCAGGACTCAAATGGTCCCAACATCATCTATCTAATTATATATCATATATCTACATGTCTATCGTCATAATGACAATTCGTCATCTGCTTATTTGATTCAAATCAAAGAAGCCAGTAGTGGAACGACTCAGTAGATGAGGATTCCTACTGCTAACCCTGATGACATCCGTCTGATCACTAGAGCATAAATCATGTAAGGAGAAAACTAACCCACGCTAGTCTCCGTCTTAACTCTATGTCCATCTTGTGACATAGAGAAGCCTATATATTCTTGTGCTTCACCTCGTACGTGAAGACATTTTTAAAGAGGTCTTGGTGATATCCTTGTGGCTAATTCCTGTCCCATCAATTCCCATGTGTTTTGCATGCATTTCCACATGAGTTCACAATTATTTATTAAATAAAATTCGTTACTTGTAGCACTCAAGTTCCGCACATTCTAACTTTCTTATTTTCCTGTGAACTGATTAGTCAAAAATCTAAAGAGATGTATTTAAATTCCCCATTACTACTGTTTTCTATGTTGTTTCTTGTCTTTCCGAATTATAAATCTTATGTTATGGCATTAGTGTTAGGGATGCAGTTGTATGTCTTACACGGATAAATAGTTTACATGTATACTTTTAAAAATCATGCCTGTTACAGTTATACAATGTTTGGTGCTCTTGGATCACCTTTAAATTATTTGCTTATGATTTATTTTTTTATTTTATTCTAATCTTGATTTTTATATAATCTTTAGTTTTGAGAGTTTGTTTGATTAATGTGTAGAGTGGTAAATTATCTTTGGTTTATTATTTCATATTACTTTGTTTTATTTAAGCTTTTTATTTTAATTTCATTCCTCTATTCACAATCACACGTACAACAAGATTTCTTTAATTAATGTCATGTTCAGCAATGACAATGGCCACAAAAGGACTGACTCCATTCCCATTTTCCCCTTAGCTCTTCTTCCTTTGACTGTGAGAGATGTAGACTTTACCATTCCTCCCCCTTTCTTCAGATCTCCCCTCATGTTTCCTGAGTTTTGCATAATAGTTGGAGTCGTTGGAGTCACAGTTTTTTACCGAGCACACAGATATATGAATTTCGAGAATTTTATAGTCATTTCTGCTCTGAATTTACTTACAAAATGTCATCGTGTGAATTTTAAGACGCTGCCAAATAGTATTGACCTCGCTTATAAAGAAAACATGAGCTTCTGGCTGATCTCCTTGAGGACTCTCCTCAGATGGCAGTACATGGGTGGTACATTATTTTGAATACTTGAATGCTGGAAATCATTGTGCTTTTTCTGTAACATTTGAGCACTGTGGTGGAAGAAATAAAGATTTTTGGGTCACAGTCTTTTTCTTTTAATAGCATAGTCAGATAATCTTTCTTTTGTTAGAAAACCATTTTTTGTTCTAGCTAGAAAAAAGTTTTTTTTTTCATCAGCAATAGGGGTAGGACGCTTCTCCTGACTATGTCTAGGTGTGTGGCTTTTGCAAAATTCATCACATTGAGTCTTAGTGAGCCCACTCAGTCAAAAGCACACATCTTTCTGCAACTTGGGGATTTTTTTTTGATTCTATTATGTCTATCTCATTCATTACATCCAATTCTCTATTTCTCAAATCAGAGCCCCCTTTTCTTTGCATCTTATGTCACCTAGATCTTCTTTTAGCATACTTATTTTATCATCAGTTTTCTGCTGTTCCCATTCCTATGTTCATTAAGAAAACTAACTCGTTTTTCTAGTGACTACTATATCACTTATGGTGTTTGATTTTAGAACTGTGAAAATCGCAAATACTAGCTCAGGTCATTTTTATTTTCCAAATGTGTGTCCTGGAGAACACTCACAGACTTAAATTAACCTGCTTCTCTTCTCTGTACTTTACTAACTTCTGAATAGTACCTACCTGTTCTGATCTCTCCCTTCCCACAGTTCGTGAAATCCATGAACTAAAGACAACATTTTTCTTTGTCTTTCTCATAATGTAAATATAGCCCCAAAAGAACAGGTCAGGACTGGCAGCCTCCCAAGTACGTGTTACGTGAGAAAGCTGTGTCTATTGCAGCCGTTCTGTGTGGAGTTGTCGGGGGAAATTGAAGATTCCCCAGGAACTCATGGGACAGTTAGGTTGGCAAACACAGTGTCAAACAGGATGAGAGAACCTGGCTCCAACACGGTGGAAAAGGTTGTGCTCTAACCATCACACGCGTGTTCTGGTATGCACACACCTGTGCACACATGCACAAATACATACACACAAACACACACACACACACACATGCACAGACTAAATAAGGAAGTCGCAGTTACAGTTCTTCAGGCATCGTTAGTCAAATTTTAGCATTTTTAATCAAATTTAAAATCATTTTGAGGCATATGTTTTCAAAAGCAAAACTGAGTTCCATAATGAGCCAAGGAGACAAATATTGACATCTCTCAAGGAATTAAAAAGCGATAGTAAGAGGAAAGTAAATCTAGTAGTACTGAGAACAGCCATTCAAGGGGAAGCATCTCAAGACCTTTCCAAGTCCCTAAGTAGCACTAGAACATATAATTTTCCTCATAAAATGCAGTAAAATATAACGGAACCATTTAAACCATCCCGGTAGAGCTCTAATGATTCTATAGAAACAGAACCATAGTCACTTACAATGCTATTACCATAAATTTGAATTGGGCACCGGCGGAAGCGTTTTCAACATCGTTTCTTCTTGTTCCCATATATAACACATAGTGTGCTCATTTGTGTCTGTGTAGACCCTAATTTATTCAGAATTTCTATTTTCTGGTCGGAGCCCATCAACTCTTCATAACTATTTTGCTCCTTCTTAATTCCCAGCACCAGAAGTAGCAAGTGACTCTTTTTGAGATTCATTTCTCGGGAAAGTTTTCTGACTTGTTAAAAAAAAAAATACATGTTGTACTTAAGTCAAACACAAAAGTGTTGAGCCCACACTGCAGTATGAGTGCTGGCTGGCTGGAAGAGCAGGTGACATTGCAGCCAGCTCTTATTTGGAAGACTTGTTTACGCTATCACTGTTCGGTTTTCTTCCACATTCCATCTGAATATGTGTTCTCTGGACTCATGCACAAATAGCTGAACCAGCAAGCCTGTCCTCGGACTCTGCGCAGATTGCTCCATGTACTAATTTCCTTTCACTCTGACCTCTTTCGTGTGTTAGTATATTTCTCAATGATGTCCTTAATTATTGTTTTGCAATTCATTTCCCTAGCATTATGATTTAAGTGACTTCTAACACTACACCATGAGTCTAGAACAATGGAAAACGTTCTCCATGACACCACCATCCTGTTTTATTTCATTATTTTTTGCGTGTGTAAGTAGTGTGTATATTTGATATGTAAATTTGTACGTGTGGAATGTTTCTACACCCTGTGGAAGTCATAGGTTATCAGATGGAGTCCTCTCCTTGTTCTCTACTTTGTTCGTGGAAGCCAAATCTCACATGTACAAGCTAGTTTAGATAGTCCAGTTAACATTATGTATCCCATCTCCACCTTCCAAAGCTGAGGGTGACCATGCCCACCTGAGCTTTGTGTGGGCTCTGGAATATAGAAACCTGGTCTTCACACCTAGTTGTCAAGAGCTTTGTGCACTGAGCCTTGTCCCCAGCCATGTTTTAATGAGTGTTTTGAGCTGCATTTGCACTCAAGCATGAAGAAAGACTGCATTTAGCCTGGAACATACAAAGATCATGGGATAAAACACACCTCCAAAAAAAGGAAGTTCAAGATCAAAGCATCGCTTAGAAGGGGTCCAATAGCTAGCTCGACTTCTATGTTACATTGTATTTACTGTGTTTATAATACAGATATACATGTTGTAGAAAAACACGTGTAAACATGTACAAAAACTCTATTTGTGTATCTTTAAAAATGACTGCTTGCCTATGTATGGAAGTTTAAACAACTTTATTCATGTGTGTATATTTTGTTTGGCTACTTCAAATTGCTCAAAAGCGGTCTGACCTCTGTAGCTAGTGAAGTGGTGAAATGGAGGCAGGAAATTTAGTTCCATAACCTTGATCTTCAAGACTAGGTGCCATCCTATTAAAGACACAGAGCAGAAATGAGAGTTGTGAGCAGTAGAGTTGGCCAGAGGGCTGTGTGCTTCGTGAGCAGAGATCCAAAGGAAGTGCTCCGTTCCTGGGGATGAAGTCAGAGGATAGCTAGCGGTGCTCATCCCGCTCACATCTCGGATGGGATCATCAGAAGCAACAAAAGGACCTCGAAGACCTGTAAGATGACAAGTTGAGTCCTTTCTTTTAAGAAGAAAGGTCCAAGTCACAGATGAAATCATGACACTTATAGTCCTGAAGAGTTTAGAATTACATTTCTCTGAATTCCCACCCTAAGCTGAGCGTTATACTGTGTTCCCATGGAAATTTAACAAACCATATTTCCTATTAAAGAACAAATGTTCAATTAATTTACAATTGCCATACATCTATGTCTGAGTAGCAGAAAGAAAACTTTCCCAGAAGCAGCTCTAAGCAATGGCATCCTCTCTAAGAGCATACATAATACAGCCAAGCCTCTGTGTTTTAAAGGAGTTGATTCAATTTCCTACATCGTGTTTACCCCTTTCTTCCCTTATCATTTTCTCCTTAGCAAAAAAAATATTCCTCATCATTCATAAGATCGTGAGTCCACATTTTGAAGCTTATCTGTTACTGAAATATTTCATATAAACAATAACAGCTCGTAGCTTTGCAAACGTTGGACTCACAGAGAAGGACAATATGAGTGTATCACTTGGCTAAGAATTAACCGAAGTTTTAAAAGCTTCCTAATGTGTATTTCAGTTTTCTATTCCCATGTTATATATAAAACTGGGTCATGAAAACAGGCTGTAACCAGATAAAACACCTCAGTAGAACTGTGGCTGAGACATAGCATTTCCATTTAATGCCAGTTGTCAGAAAGGCGATGACTTCAATCAACTGATCTCTTGCATATACTGAGTGCCAGTGTTCACTGACCCATGGATAAGATGGCAAATGAGAAACAATACGTTATCCAAATTGGAAGAACTCAAATTTTTTTGACCAATGAAAAAGTCTAATAATGTGAAATTATAATTTTAAGGCAATCATAAAAACATTCTGGTGAGTTAGGTAGGTCCTAGACTTACAGATAAGTGTGACTTCTGCAGAGGGTTAACCCATTTGTATCCCAGTCGCTCCAGCTCCCATTACCCTCCCACCCTGCGGCACAATTGACGCAAACACCCTTACCCAGTACTCATTTGTCCTTGTTCTATTTTCTGTTAGAACAAAAAAGAGAAGAATCTTTTTTTTTATTTGATGTCTAACCACTGAAAGTAGAGCCATAAATATTTGGTGATGAATGAATTAATATAGCCTAATCACTTAGTAACCATTAGTTTAAAATTGATCATGTAACATGTAGGCAATTTGTATATGCTACTATGTAAATAAAATAAATATGACTTAAGATGCGAGAATATTTGTCATGTCCGTATTTTAGTTAAACTCTGAGCTTGGGTCTCTATTAAACAACTGTAAAAATAAAGTCCAGCAAGAAAATGCTGCAAAGGAGAACTGATTGGTCATGGTTAAAATTTTTGAGGACGTCTGCAGATTGCAAAGGGGCTTTTTGGCTTTTTTTATTACCAAGAAAGTCTTTCTTTATCTGGTTTTACCTTACGCTGCATGAGGATGAAATATAGAATGTTTATAATTGCACATTTCCTAATTAAGAAGGCATTAGAATAGAGAAATGGCTCAGTGTTTAAGAACACTCGCTGTTCATGCAGAGGACCTAGATACAATTTCCAGCAGTCACATGGGATGGCTTTCAACTCCTTGTAATTCAGTTGTAGGAGATTTCACACCATCTTCTGGCCTCCTCTGACACCTGAATATATGTATGTATGTGTGTATATATATATATATATATATATATATATATATATATATATACATAAAATGAAACTAAAATCTTAAAATGAAAATGAGAAATGACATTTTGGATAAAGACATAACTCAGTGATCTAGAATACATATTGTTCTTCTAGAGGACCTGTTTGATTCTCAACACCCACACTGAGTGCCTCACAACAACCTGTAACTCCAGTTCTAGGAAAATCCAACACCTCTGGCCTTTGTGGGCACCGCCAACCCAAAACACACCACCATTCACATAAATTATATATCCTTAAAAAAGAAATAAACAACAAAGCAACATAGGGTATATATCCTTTGCATTTTAAGATGCAATGTGTTCATATACTATTAGAAAATATACCCCTACTGGATGCTCTTGAAATCATCTGTACTATATCTTATAGCACATAAAGTTGATGAGAAATATTATAGATCTTAGATATCAAATATTCCTTTAAATGTTTATTGTGTGTGTAGATGTATGCAGAGTCATGTGTGTGCACCGTGGTATATAGATGGAGGTTGTTGAGCAACATGGGGACATGGTTTTCTATTTCTATCTGTGGTTCCCTTTTTTGAACAGAGGTTATCAGGCTTGTTGGCAGTGACCTTACCCACCAAGCAACCTCACTGGTCCATCAAAGCATTTCTAGTCTTTGTAAATTGTACTTTTGATTTAAAAAAATGCTTGAGAGTGATATACAATGACTTAATGTCATTCTCTTGTGTTTGATTTTGTGCCTCAAGTATAGATTTAACATTGACCAGCTGAGCAATCTTTGACAGGCAGTTCAGAGTCCCAACTTATGCTTGTCTTTCAGTGGAAGAATATTCATGGGTGTCACTTTCTTCCAAGAGTTAATACTAAAAATTGCATTGGAAGTATACCTTGGTAACTGATCACTTCTAGAGAGAAATCTACATCCTCTTAATGCATTTATTATATTAATGGCTCTTTTCATTCTGACATGAATAATTCAAAGTTGATGGAATCTACATAAAATGAGTTTGTGCAAGCTTCAAAACAGTGACAATACTGTAGTTTAAAATATAATTTATATAATGTTCATAACTTTTCTTGAAATGTTAAGGAGACTAAATTTCCCTTTGTCCCTCTTTAATAGCTGTCCTGGGCTTTCATCCACCCTATCAAATGGCTATAAAGTCTAGGAAATAGTATCTGAAAACTTCTTATGAACATGGAAAATACTTTCTGTAAGTTATCACAATTAAAAGACAGCCTTAGCTAAATACAAAATAAAGAAGATAAAATAAAAATACTCTTGGTGTGAAGAACCCATGTAATCATATTAGCTTAGAAGTTAGAAATCATTATTTCCTGCAAAGATTGACACACTATAACCAAAATAAAATTTGGTAAACTTGGAGTATTGAACTCTGTAAGAGCAAATAGATAAAATATGTGATTTCCAAATGATGCAGATTATGAGTGTAGAGAGACCAAGGTCTTGAAGATAGCACTAGAGAAATCAGAATTGTTAAGCAGGCAGGTTTTTTCTTCACCTAGAGAAATCACTCCTGTTTACCCAGAAGTTTGGAGTGGGTGTTGCATAATAAAGTGGTAATCTTTTGTTATCCTAATAAATTCCCTTTCTATATTTGTATATAGATCCATTCCATAAGTTCTGTTACTCTAGAGAACCCAACTAATACAGATTTTGGTACCAAAAGTGGTTCTAGAGTAAGATATATATGGATTTTTTTAAAACTATCTGGAGTAGTCCTTTCAATTTGCTAACCCCTACAGCTCCTGAAGCCTCTCCTAGAAGTTTGGAGAATGCTGAAAGCCCTTGGTGTAAACTGTTTTACAAACCAAGGAGACAAATGCCTTTGATTATCCTGATTCGCCAATTGTGAGAGGCAACAGGTTTGTGGAAAATGGCGTTGCTAATCAGTTGTGCCTAACATATCATGATGAATTGACAGAGGAAAATAATGAGCTCCATGATAAAATTAACCAACTTCTAGCATCTCTGAATACTGTGAAGCACATGAATTAAGTGAGAAAACTGACCAGCTCCAAGTGTACATAAACAACTTAAGGTTTGTAACTGTGGCCTAGAAGAGAATTTTATTCTCCTGCAGCCTCAGAACTCATGTTGCGGAAAATCAAACCGAAGCCCGCATTATTTAAAGTTGGCTGAATTACAGTGAAAATTTACTTCCCAGCCTCAGCTGGGGTCCATGGTTAAAGTAAAGGTATTAACTGGTGAAGATTGGGATTGTAACGGGGGATGGGAATGTGTGAGAGGACCCTGTTGATGTGGAGAAATTTGCGTTCTCAGATTCTCAAGGGTTTAATCTCACATGAGGAAGTAATCTCTCCGCCCTCAGCAGAACATCTCTCCCACCCCAACCCCTGAAATATTGACTTTACTGCCTTTGCCTGAGGAAATTAATCCTTTATTATCTGCTAAGCCAGTAGTGACTTTCTCTGAGGGATACACCAGGCAAGACAATATTGATGTCCCTCAGGGCCCACCAACAGCTGCTACTAGACCTATAGCCAGACTAAAGGGGAAATAGAAAGTCCAATGTTATTCATAGTAAGACCTGCATATTATCTCAAAGCTCCCCAAATAAGAAAGTATATGGTATATAGTATGAACTAGTTTATGAATGCAATGTGAGTATTCAACAGCTATAATGAAGAAGACTAATGACAAAGAACACTGTATATAATATAAAAAAAAATCTAAGTCTGGGGAAATAGCTCGCTCAGTTAAGTACTGTCATGCAACCATGGAAACCTGAGTCCAATCCCCAGATTTCATGTACATAAAGCAGAAGATAATGGCATACACTTGTAGCCCCAGGGTTGGGGAGAAAGGTAGAGAAAGGTAGATCCCTGGGGTTCACTGTTCACCCTGGTCTAGCCTAAATGATGAGTTCTAGGTCAGCGAGAGACCCTGCCTCAAAAAGCAAGATCAAGGACACTTGAGGAATGACAGTGTCCAGCCCACAGGTGCACATGAAATGGCACACATGTTCACAGACACACACACACACAAATGAGAAGGTTATATAACTAAGGTGATAAATAGAAAAGGTTGAGGAATGTATAATCTAACTCAAATGAACTAGATGCAAATATTTCTTTGTAATATTGCTTTCGTTTAGTTATCTTGTTAGGCACTTCTATTTTTCACTTAAGCTCAATTTTCTTCCACAATCATTAGACAATACTTTTTGCAATTAAGTAATCACCTTATTTTAAATAATTTCTGAAGAAAGATTTACGCAGAAGAATTGTATAAATTATGATAAACAGTTTTTTCACCTTTATCAGAAGTGAGACAAACGATCGTACTTTAACCTGTAGCAAGAAGAGAAGAATATTCCCATGAAATGGATGATCCTAAATATTGTAGGTATGAGGACGCCTTATATATCTCATAGGGAATAATTTGAAGAAAACAGTAAGCTAGAAGTATTTTTGTACAATAACGTGAATATGTGTGAGAATATTTGGTAAGTCATCAACAGTTGTAAGTCTGCTAGGTTGATATTCCCTGGAAATAATTTCAACCACTTGCTCAGGTCTCATCTAGATCTGTAATATCAATTATATATTTCATTATCATAGTTCATTCTTGGGTCTCCGACTGCCGCTCATTTCACACTGTAAGAATTCAGAGATATTAAATCATAGTTGGCACCTTTAATAACAGGTTCTCTTTCTGCTCACATTAATGCAATACTTCACAACATAGCAAGTGATTGCTTTCACCGTGTCCTTAGTTCTAAGTGTGAAGTGTAACATAATTCATGCATGCATTTATGTACATTTTTATGTCAAGTATAGTTCTAAGGTCTGATAGCTCCAGTTAAATTTACTAGTGACTTTCTTTGATTCTACATGTTCTAAAATGTCCCTAACCCAATTCAATTGGCCTTCCATCTCAGATTGCAGCTGTTCTTCCTACTTCATTCTTCGTACTGCAGAGACATACATGGGAGCTAGGTTTGTAGAATGTGGACCTGATCATATGACCTCCCATGTTTTATTCTCCATAAAATTAAGAGAATACTGCTTTGGAGAATGCTTCTAATTCTGGTAGAACCAAGTGTCATTGCCTGTTCCTCCATGATTCCTTTCTAAGCACTTCCACTTCTCATCTTGATAAGTATTCCCATGTTTTGTACAAGGCCTCCATTCATGTCTTTATTCATGTATTGTTTCACACACCTTACTAAAAGCTTGTGCCATATGGAGATCCCCGGTCTATAATCATTTTCATTTTTGCCTTTTTTGAATACCTTGATCTCTCTCTCTCTCTCTTCTCTCTCTCTCTGTCTGTCTCTGTCTCTCTCTCTGTCACTCTCTCTCACACACACAATATCACAGGCTCATTGTAGAAGTAAACAAAATGATTATCTAACTGCTTAGACAGCTTCCATTTATTCTGTACACACTTCAAATAAATCAATTTGTTTTGGGTTGTTTTTTTATTATTTATTTCCTATACCAAAACATCAGTATTAAAAGACTGCATGCATACAGCCAGGAGTAGTGGCACATGCCTTTAATCCACAGTGATCCATTTGAAATAAAAAAAAAAATTGCAAAGTTTTAAACTATCTGAAAACAACCATTTCTGGGTACTTTCCATTTGTTGAATGCTACAGAAGCAAATGCGCATCTGCTTTAGTACTAATATGATTCTGCAGTGTGAAGATTTTTTTCCCATATGCAAGCTTCATCAAGTGTCTTATCAACAATGCAGGCTTCAGGCACTTCCGTAAAGTTGAGTTGGGATAAATGAAAGATCCTTGTCGAATTGGTAATCACACAGGTATTCAAAGTGAAGAGGAGATCGTATTTTCATTTAATTTCAGTGCCTCAAGATATTTTCCCTTATAGGTCATATTACCATCCTCTGTCTATGTATCTATCTTTTAAGAAATCATAGTTATTCTTAATACATTTTAAACCAAGTTTCCCTGTTTCTGCCTGTACACATCCTTTCTTTCTTCAAAGGTCTTTTGAATTCATGAGGGCTTGCTCATTTTAACATGCTCAAATGCTAAAGGACTTACAGAGAAATAGAGATACATTGCAATCCCCCAGGCCACTTGGATATTATACTGATTGTAGTACATTTTACTGTCATAAGTGAAATCATATTTCAGTTCTAAGGGATTGTTGTTGTTTTAAGACAAATTGATGCCTCACTCTGATGCCTTCTCGCCCTTTCGGAGAAAAAGTGGTCAAAGACATATCTGGCACAAAAGCACCACAAAAACATATGTTGTGAATACCCTGTGTAGATGGAGTTTCTATACCACCTGGTCCACAGCCATTCTGTTTCAAAGAAACACACAGGGGCTTATATTAATTATAAACTGTTAGACCTATTAGCTTAGGTTTATTATTAACTAGCTCTTACAATTTAAATTAACCCATAATTCTTTTCTATGTTTAGCCATGTGGCTTGGTACCTTTTATCAGTGAGGCATTCTCATCTTGCTTCCTCTGCTTCTGGCTGGTGACTTTGGTCTGTGTGGCCTGGAAATCATGCAATCTCTGTTTACAGCCTTGGTCATTATTCTTTGTGTCAGATACTATATTCCAAGCTAAACAGTCAGATAGAGATTAAATCAGAAGACAGCAGCTTTTTATAAACATAAAATAATAATCATACCTTTTCATACTAGATAGTAGCTAAGTCCCCATAGAAACCCCTAATCACAAGACCTCCTTCTGACTAGAAGATGTCTTACAGAAATGGAGAAGACAGAAACCACAGGAGTTTAGAGAACCATGCCATGAATCTCCCTGCTCTCAGCAGGCTGTGGTCCATACTGTGTCATTCTACGTGCCTTTGTATGCAGTCCCCTGCATGCCACCTCATGAATGCTTACAGCATATGCTTACAGAATTTCTGGTGGCAGGATATGCACTAGTCTAAGCTTAGATTGAACTTGTTTTCCATTACAGGAAAGTGGAGAAGATAGCTGCTTTAGTTGCATCTAGTGTTATGTAATTTATAATCCCTGCTACTTAAGAAGCTGCAATCACAAGGCCAGGGCCAATTTGGGCCATTTATTGTGACCCTGTCTCAAAAAGAAAAGTTAAAAAAAAAAGAGGGCTGGGAATATATCCCAGTAGTAACATATGTCATACCCTAGGTTTTATCTCCAGCTCCTTAAAAACACGTCACCCTGTGTTAGGAGTGGCTTACATGAGTGTTTTGTGTCCCCCGTCAGTGGGAATCTCCACAAAATGAAATAGTAATGTGTCATTGGATTGGACAAAAGCCGAAAATCTACAAGCCTGGTGATTAATCTGATCTTCAGTTGATTTTATTAATAAACACAGATCCCAACATACAAATATTTTCAAAAGGCAAATAACATAAATTGCAGAACCAAATAGGCAGTGTGGAAATTGGGGAGCAACTGAGTGGATGCGCACATACTATGAGGGCACTCAGGAATGGCAAGCATGCTCAGTAGCATCATGGATTACTTTTTATACATTATTTTGTGTTGGGGGTATGCCTGTGTGTGAACTTGGTGTGTGTATGGTATATGTCCACATGTTTGTGCAGGTACATGCATAGAAGACAAAAGAAGATATCCTTCTGTATCACACTCCACCTTATTTCTTCAAAATAGGGCATCTTATTAAAACTGTAGCTAGACTGGCAGCCAGCAAGCTTCAGCTATCTGTACTCCTGTGCCTGTCTCCAGAAGCTCTGGGACTACACATGTCCATAGGCATGCTTTGTTCTTTGTAGTTTCTCACTAAAACAGGGGGTGGGCTTTCCCCAGTGACCCTCTTGTCTCTGACAACACAGTGCTGGGTTACAGATAAATGCGATCACACCTGTCCTTTTAATGCAGGTGCTGGGATTCAACCTCAGGAGTTGCTATTACTGCTACAGTAATAATAGTAATAACAGTATAGTCTTTCCCACTGAGACATTTCTTCAGCCCCAGCATCATGGTTACTGATCCTTAAAGAAACAGACGTCCATTTGAAAAGAACATGGACCCAAACTCAAGGCTCCAGAGCTGCTACATATCCTTTAAGATGACAGGCAGATAAGTGTTTCTTTCTTGCTCCAGAGCTTTCTGTCATGTTCATCTACTTCTCCAGATGTTGTAGTAAACTCAACATGGGATGATTTGGTCACCTTTTTTCCCCTTGACATCTGCATGGATTTAAAAACAGAGCATTTTTTATCTATAACACACACACACATACACACACACACACACACACACACACACACACTATAACGGCTAGTTTAAATTGTCAGCTTGCCCAAATCTAGAACCACCTGAGAAGAGAAATTTAATGAGGAAGTATCAGGGTCATTTGGCTTGTGAACATGGCTATGATGGACTTTACTTAACCAGGCTAACTCAAGTATGACGACTCAGTCCACTGTGATTAACATCCCTCGCTAGGAAGAGGACCTTGGATTCTGTAAGAATCTTATAGGATCCAGTAAGAATATTATGAGAGTAGAGAAAGCTACCTGACTACTCGGTCTGCTTTCATTTCTCTCTGTTCTTGACTATGACTATGACTATGACTATGACTAGCTAGTTTAGGTCGCTGCTGTCTTGACTATCCTGCAATGATAGGCTGTATCCTGAAACTGTGTGCTACAATAAACCCTTGTTCTGCTAAGATTTTCTTTTTGGTCAGGGCATTTTATCATAGCAACAGTGATAAGAGTAAGACACAAACCTCAAGGTATGTACTCTTAAAACCTGCTGCCCAAATATTCATAAATAAGCCAATAGATTATTGGGACTGTTCATGATTTTGAGTATAATATAGTATCTACAAGTTTTATGCTAAGAGTTTATAAATGCCACACTTACAAAAAGCCATGATTAAAACCTTTTTCCTGCCATGTATTTCATTTCTGGTATCTAATTTTAACTCAGAGAAAGAAATCAGTCCAAAGAGCTGGCTAAACAAACAAACAAACCAAAGCCATTTAGATATTTCTTTCCTGTCCTTACTGCAACAGAGGGAAGAAATTCCTTGTGAACTGCATTCGGCTCATTATGGATGAGTTCTCCTTAGCTGAAACCATCCATTGTCGAGGGATTGAAGTTTGCTCTGCTATGTTATTTCAAATTGCCTCCACAGTAATTCCTTCTTGCTTGAATTTCATCAAGTTCCCAGGATAGAAGCGTGGCTTCCCTAGACCATCTTCTTCCTAAATGCATCTATCAGCATAGTGGGTGCTCCAGGGCACAGTGCTGTGTGTTACACTGGCCTCCTCCCTGGGCTAGTTAATCATTCACACCAATATGGAGTTATGAAAATACTGAGGCTTAATGCCTGTGGTTGTTTTCTAACTCCAGCCTAGGAAAACTTAAGCTGGGTGAATAGGTAAATAGATGTGTAAGATATCAATTGTTCTCCTGTTTACATTGATGCTTTTCATTAAGGAAACATTTCCAACTGCCTGAGGTCCACAGAGAATAAGAACTCCTTTTTATCCCTTTTACTGACTTTCTTTTATCCAAAATGAATCTGTACATGGTGGTGCAAGGAGCTGCCTGCATGTTATTACCCACTGACATCTTTTTTAATATGTTCTACGTGGTGATTAGGGTGCTTTCTGGGAGTTCGGTTGAGCTCAGCTGGTCCACGACATTGAACACCTACTAACACTGTTAGGAGACAATGTGCATTGCTTGTTTCTATATGTATCGTTTTCATGAGATTACATTGGGCCACCTTGCTAATAAGCAGACTATAGAAAACAGTACGGTAGGCACCGCTAGCAATCGAATCCTCAGGATTTGGTCCAAAGATGGAGTAAGGAGGAAAGGAAAATTTTGGTAACTAGGACTGGTGGAAGTACAGAGGAAGAAGTTGAATTATTTTGTGCCAGGTTTGTGGGAAATTATCTGAGGTTCAAGATATGACAGAGTACTTTGCTGTCCCAGTACAGAAGATGCATCAGGCCAATGATATCCTATTAAAAGAGTTGGTCACTGGACACTAATAAAGTAGTTTATGACACGATTGTCTTACCATTGCCTGGGAACTCCCTTAGAGGAACATGACCTCAGCTCAAATACCAGATAGAGGTGGAGGAGTGAGCCATGAGAGACCATCAGCTCACACACACACACACACACACACACACACACACACACATGTAGCAGAATCAATCTGTTCTTGGAGAAGGATGTGAGAGGTAACTCCATCTCTTAAAGCTGCCTGAAATACTGGAATTTTCTAGTCTTTTTATATCCTTCTTTGTATCTCAGCATAGGTGCTCACCATTTTTGATGACTAGTTAACAATCAAAAAGATAGATCTTGAAATTGATATGTCCCACATAATGTTCAGAGTCTAATCCCAACGGTTTTTTTTCTTTAAATTTACAGTGGGGTATTTGCAATCAAGTTAAGGTATTACACAATAAGTTGGTGATAGGAATAACACCATAAGGGCCAGTCGGATAAAGTGTAGTGCATCCAACTGTGGTCCCCAGATGTTCAGAGGCAGGTGTTTTGAACAAGTATATCTTCTCCAGCCTCAGAACCATTAGCACTGTCATTTGGGAGTAAAGAAGAAATGAGCTTGTGGAAAGTGAGTGAGAATACCTGGAGGTCATGGCAGAGGATGAAAATAGCACACAAAGAGCCCCAGGCAATCAGGAGTGGGAGACAGAGATGTAGTGCTTGCTGATTCTTACCCTATGAGGAAAATTGAAAGCTTCTGAGATAGAATGGCAGTGGAAAGCATCCACACCAAGAATGTCAGAGCAGTGCAAAAATAGGGACAAGTAAGAACAAGCAGCAATAAGTCTTAGTCACAAGGACAGTATTTAAAGACAGAGAAACCTTCCTCCTGCTTTCCTGACCATAAACAGGTTCTGCCTTCTCCACCAGATTTTCAGGTGCCAAGGTCTAATGGATAAGGTAGGTTCAAGGTTGAAACCCTGGTGATGCAGTACCAGAAAGATTCAGACAGAAAGGGCTGTGGGCAGCCTGAGGAATTCTATAGAGTTTCAGGCTGACATCGGGTCAAGAGACCTTTATGTAGTTTCACTGACTGAGGGATAGCTGCAGAAGGATTTCCACAAATCCTCTTGTAGATCAAGTGTGTGTGTGTGTGTGTGTGTGTGTGTGTGTGTGTGTGTATACATATATTTGTTGGCATACAAAAGAATTCCACAATAGCCCAGAATGGAGTATAGCAAAGGTTTATTATTTGGGAATAAAGTCACAGAAAGGGTGGTGATCCACAGTTCTCTGCATGCACTGGGAACTGGAAACAAATTCAGCAGCCAAGAGGTACATGCATACTTTTCATCTGCACTTATAGTACCACACCCAGAGTAGGCTACTATCTTAAAGGTATTGGCTGAAGGAGTTCTCACAGCACTTGCCCCTTTTGTCTAAATAAGAGAGTTCTAAGCCAAACTCACAAATATACAATAAGAACAAACATCAAGTATTGTCCAGGGGGAAAAAAAGAGGCAAAAACATGCATAAAAATTATAATTGCAACCAGCATGAACAACATCAAACAAGAAACATATTTTAAATATTTCAATTGTTACCCTATCCTAAAGAGTCTAAGTCTTATATTAAAAATCGCTTGGCTACCACCAAGCCGGAACATGAAGTAAGATCAAAACCCCGTGCCATTGTCCTTGGCTTCTCATCAGTCCTCATTGATCAGAGAGTCCGGTTTTATAGAGTGGGGGAGGGGGAGAAAGGTGGTAGGAGGGGGAGGGAAATGGGAGGCTGGGAGGAGGCGGAAACTTTTTTTTCCTTTTCTCAATAAAAAAATAATAATTTCAAAAAAATCACTTGGCTATGTCATAAGGGGAAATTAACTATGACTATCCAGTCTTGAACCCCATCAAAGACCCGAGAAGGGAAATAATATTACTTGAGTAAATAGGAAGAGTGCAATCAAGCAACTTCCAAAAGGTGTAAGAATTGACAGAGACAACCAGCTACCAGGGCAATCACCAAAAGTCTCTTTTGCCACTTTGGGGCAACCAACTTTGTCTAATGCCTAGAGTATCTGACAGACCATTTTCAGAGGCAGGAAAATTTGAAAAAAAAATTTTTTTACCCCATCTTGGTAAGATTTAGTAGTCTTTTTTCTTGTATCCTGCTTGTCTAGTCCGGACCTGCTACATTTTATTAGTGGTTGACTTTGCCCAAAGGACAGGTTTGTCAAGAAGAAAACAAGCTCCAAGTCTTTGGTGCCCAACATTCTCTATGGAATATATCAGTGTTGCTAGGATCAATCATGTCTCATATCAAGAGAATTTTAAGTTATTTAAATGTCATATTCTACAGTCCTTTGAAGTGTTTAAAGATTAGCTATCTATGTGGAATGCAATCTCTATGCATTTAAAAAACCTGATTAGTCTAACTATGACAAACACAGATGACTATTGACCTATAATTCTTAATACCTATAGAGCTTAAAGATTAAGGCTTCATATTGAAATATTAAACACTTTTTAAATAAATGTGGAGCAAATGAAGACAATGACCTCAAAAAGTAAAGAATATATAAGTATCTTGATCAGAGGTGTAAATGTATAGTGCAATATGATAAATATATCCTAAAATTGCATCAATATACAAAATACCTTAAGCAGAGGTAGAAACATGAATGCATACAATTTAACAAAATAACTTTTCATAGGTGCACAAATATTATAAACAGAAATAGAAGCATAGTCAATATAACAAATATGATTTGAATTTGTATCAATATACAAAAATCTATACCAATGTAAATTATCTATAAATAATAGCTCACAAATAATCTCACTATATATATATATATATATATATATATATATATACACACACATACATACACACACAAACATATTTCTATAGCTTGTTTTGGCTCTATGGAACATGAAAAGCAGATTTTTTGAACCCTAGACTATAATAATGACATGCAACAAGGTAGCCTTTATTTTTGTCAATGAACACAAAATTTAAGGAGATTCTGTAGTGTCTCAGACTCTTTTAATATGTTTTCATATTAGATGAGGAGGAATACACAACCTTAAAAGGATTCATAGGCTGGTAGACAGAAAGAGGTGATACAAAGAATTAACCATTATAACCATGCTGACAAATGCAGTCAAGAGTAACATACGGGCGCACTCTAGAGATAGTCATTTACTAATTGATTCTGGGCTGAGAAGTGCGGGATACTTTGTCCCACAAAGCTTCCATGAGAGATGTTAATCAGGCATAAGAGAAGGATGTTCTGAGAGGTAGGGGCAGGGAAATAAAAAGGATTTTAGGTAGAGAAAGCTGTGTGTCTAAAGAAAAAACACACAAATGACCCTATGACATTTTATACTGCCTTAGGCATAGGGAATCTCTGAAAAATACACACATAAAGTGATAGATGTAATTCTGTGGTAAAGCCTTTGCCTAGCAAGTTCAATGTTCTGCATTCAACCACAAGCCTAAAATATATACATATGCACATATACACACATGTACTCCTTGTTTTCATGTGTTATATTTTATTCATACAGAATGTTTTTGTTATCTCCATCTTATAAAACACTATCACTTTTTAAGAATAAGGATCATATCTATATATCCCAAATCTCTTTTGTCAAATGTAATATATAGAGTTTAAGATAGTTATTGATTCGGTTATCCTGGACCAAAATATTTTTATTATTCTATTTTTAAAAAGAGAGAAAAAAGTCATTGTTGATTTTGTCAGTGCAAAGTCTATCATTAAGACACCCTTTCATGAATCGCTACTGTGTACCAGGTTTTGATCTTCATATTCTGAAATACTCTGAAATGACAAAGTACTATGATGATATCTTTATTGACATTTTCTACCCATCATGTATTTTATCACTTGGATTGTGTTTCTGAGTCTTCCTGGTTTTATTCATTTTGGTACCCAAGATAAGTCAACTGCAATGACACATGGCCAACAAATACTTGCCAAAAGAATAGATTACCCAGAAGTCCCCCACACTCTGCGTTTCCATATGTGAGTCCCTTTAATTATTATAACATTCAGATGAGGGTGTGACAGCACAGTATACCCATGATTCACTGAGCACAGTAAACTATAGAGTTTGATATATTTTGGCCAACGTCTATATCACTGCAAAGGGTGTTTCTAGCACACTCAAATATTGCTCTCTTCTGCCCCCAGCTATTTGTCCTTCCCTTGGTGCTAGTCTTGAGTCCAGCACTCAATTCTCTGCTTACCACTGGTACACTTTTGCTTTTTGTAGAATTTCATATAAATGGACTCACATGTGGCATGTAATCTCCTTCACTTCCTTCATATAAAGTATATTTTTAATCAGTACTAAATTGAGGCATGATTCCCTGGTTTGCTTCTGTTTGTCTCTAATTACTCTTATTAGATAGATATGCACTGTATATTTAGTAACTCACGTACAAATGGACTGGTATTGGGGCTACTTTGGAAAAGTTGTTAAAATCATTCAAGTGAAAAATATTTGTTTGAAACAGAGTCACCGTATATTTTGAATATATGGTTGAATGGAATTTCTGAATAGTTACTAAGATTATGGCTGCTTCAATAACAAACTACCAAGACGTTTCCCAAAGTAATTGTGCCACTCAAATCCTTAAGTAAGAAAAATAAAATTCGAGAAACATGTGTGATAAGACATAAGTCCATTTAAACCATCCCCATGCCAACACACGGCCTTTGCAGTAACTAGTACTTTTACCTCAGTGAACTCTGCCCTAGTTTATTGACACAGAAAGATAAATTTGTCTTCTTTTCCTATTACCTTATACTTACATCTGGTCTCCAAGGTATAAATGAAGTTGGATCCTTTTATAGTTCCAGTTTACAGGGGATGGCTGAATCTCACTTCAGGGAGCAATTTTGCTAAAGGAGATGATGGTTTAGAACATGATAATGGGAAAGAAAATTAAGAAGATGAAATAGGCACTCAGATTGATCTTCCGGGCCCCAGTTCTCTCCATCAGAAGGAGACGTAATAAAAACCCTATCCGGCTCTTGTCATGTCATGTGAATTAAGACTTAGGAGTTTCTTAGTGGAAAACATTTTATAACTGGTAACATTTTTCAGTGAATTCATTGAAATGCCATCTCCTAAGAAATCCATTTTGAAAAGAATTGTACAGACTGAAAATTACCAGGTAAATTGGAGAGAAATGTTTCTTCAAGTCAAAAACTTCACTTGGAGTTTAGTTTCTCGAGAAGTGCACATGGCCTCGCTCTGGGATGCTTTTCTTTTTTAGGGGATAGGAGTGTGTGGGGGGGGGTCACACCACTGAATTCTGCAGCCAGTGCCTGCCGGACAGCAGAGAAGGTATCGAAGGGCCTGGGAAGTGGAAGGGCAGGTGTTACTAGAATTAGAATCTAATGGCTTAATTCAGAAACCAAGCTTCACACTCACAGTCACACAGTGAAAGCCATGAGAGGTGTAGGTTATGTACTGGATCTTCTAGTTTGCGCTGGGTCATTCCGTGGGGTTTGCAGGACATTATCCAAGAGAAGAGTCGCCATGTGCAGATGCAGCTACGAGGATGCTCTCCATGTACACTTCACTTCCTCCTTTTCTCTGTCCTTTGCTGCTTTTCTTCTTGTCACTGAGACATAATTTCTCTATGTAGCCCCTCATGGGGCCTGATACTCACAGAACAGTCCAAAGCGGTCCTGAAATTCATCGCAGTCATTCCTGCCTCAAACCTCCGAAGTGTTGGATTGCATGCGTGCTTTACTGTCTGTGACTTCCATGAAAATTGTCAAATGGGCCAAATTTGTTTCTAGACTGCTCTCTACCTCTTTATAGTGCTTCATAGCTGTGCCCCAGAACTTTTGGGCCATGTGGTACCCTTAACCCAGACCTGCCACTCATTTCCTTGACGTCATCGGTGCCTTTCTGCTGGTGATGTCACTTACCTGTCTGCCCCAGGGAAATACGGTGTGGTTTAGAGCATGTTCAGGTGCTCATATAAATAACAAAAGAGTTAACAAGCATTCAAATACATACCATATACACACATCTACATGCAGACATACCAGGTTCTCCTGAAATGAGCTTGGAAGTTAAGGTTAGGGATCGACATTGATACTACCTATAGAAAAATCAGTACAAGCTTCCTACTTCCACCAGATTTTGTGTTTATTAGATTTGGCGAAAGATGCGGTAAGCTATTGTTTTATTTTTAAAGCAACTGACCATTTTCTTCAGAATAAATTCTGATTTGGAGAACATTATTTTTAGACTCCATGCTTCTAGAATACCATTTATCATGAAGTATGCCCAGCTGTTCTTAAACACAGTAATAGCCTAATTTTTATTACTAATATTCTTTGTGTGTGTGTGTGTGTGTGTGTGTGTGTTAATTTACGGGAGCTAGAGCCACAGGTAGTTGGGAGCTGCCCAATAGTGTCACTGGGAACTGAACTGGAGTCTTCTGCAAGTATAGCAAATACTTTTGACTGCTGATACATCTCCTCTGACCCAAACTTGGATTTTAATAGATATAAAAAGAAGTAACTTGAATTTTGCAGGAAAATGGATGGAGCTAGAAAACATCATTTTGAGTGAGGTAACCCAGACACAGAAAGACAATTATCACATGAATTCACTCATAAGTGGTTTTAAAACATAAAACAAAGAAAAACAGCCCATAAATCACAATCCCAGAGAACTTAGACAACAATGAAGACACTACGAGAGACATACATACATACATACAGAGAAACATGTGAAGTAGAAAAAGACAAGATCTTCTGAGTAAATTGGGAGCATGGGGACCTTGGGGGAGGGTTGACGGGGAGGGGAGAGGCAGGGAGGGGAGCAGCGAAAAATGTAGAGCTCAATAAAAATCAATAAAAAAAAAGAAATAACTTAAAAATATGCCAAGTTCCTTGTTTTAGGAAATAAGGATGAATTTATCCTGAGGCAAACAGATGTTGCTAAAGCCCAGAAACATGGATTCATGTTAAAAGCGGGAACATGACCTTTTATAGCCAAAGGATAATGTCACAAACACATCCATTCAAGGAATCCATGGAAGTGGTCCCTAAGGGAGCTGTAGAAACAGAGGGATTCTGTGAGTTTCAGATGTTATCCTACAGCCCTTTTAGCCTTGGGGTTGGCTAAGGCTAGAGGCCTGCTCAGTTTAGTGAGATGTTTAGTTCACTAGAGAATGTTAGGTCAAATACAATAGTCAAGGTAAATAGCTACTGAAGGGTATAAGACAGCCCAAGACAATTTTGGTACTAGGTATTATACCAAGTTTTTAGTTCATTCTTTATTTATTTCCGCAGAACTTGTACTTTGGGTTCCCAGAAACTGTTGGCCTTTTTTTGCTTTATTTTTATTGGGTCTGGTCCTTTTAGCTATTTTGTTCTCTGTAGCAGAAAATGGCAACTGTTTCTATTTTTAAGATCTGAGAGGAGAAATAATTAGAAAATATGTAGATAAGACTTGAAAACCTGATTTATTAAGAAAAGCAAAGCTTTAAAAAAAAAGCTACCAAAAAAAGGAAAGATAAAGGCACAGAAAAAGACAGTACTCAGAACAAAATTTCATATCAGAATTGTGAAGATATGAAGGAAGTATTGACAGTTACATGTCATCTGTATTAGAATATTTACACAATAATGTTGGCCAGAAATTATTTCTAAAATTCTCAAGCACTCGTTTTCAATTTTAGCTAGCTATGGTGTTTACTCCTAGCTGACTTGCTCGAGACCTGAAGATTAGAAGAGATGTGTTTGCATACATCTATCTCACAGAACTATAGGAAGGTCAAATCATGTTATCTCAAAAAAAGGACAATTATTCACTTATAAATGAACTGTATGTCTTTAGGAAACTAAAAAACTCCAAACAAATTTCAAATTCCTAAGAAATGAATACCAAATATTTACTTAAAATAATCTACTTTAAATGAAACAAAAAACAAAAACAATCTCTGACAAATATTCAAAGTAAATTATAAACACATGGTGGTCAATAGTATTAAAAGTCACATAGAAGTTCTAACAAGTGATTAGTGTTTACACTATTAGAACTGAATACAGTTTAAAATGTTTTTGTAATTCATACCAGGCTACCTTCTATATATTAGGCTATTCAAGTGGTCTTTAAATTATTGTCCAATTCTACTTGAAAGAGCACTTTCACAGAGGACATGCAATTCATATCATCTGGAGTTACTGTCACTTCTAAGCTAAGTCCCATGGAAATTCATAACTTAGAAATGAAAGTCTCAGGGATGCACTGCCATCACAATACCAATGCAGTCCCCATAAATATTTCATGAACATTGCATGGGCCAGGGCATATCTCCATTTTCATGAGTTAGAATTTGTACAGCTAAGTCTCCCGATTTTACTATTCATAATGCACCGTATGCCCCACAGAGCATTCCATATAGTGCTTTTTAATATTTATGTTTAATGAAGAAATTACTGTTCTGAAAAGTGAACAAGCCAAGCCAAAGATTTCTTGTTGAAAGTCTTGAGTTTGGTTCAAGTGAAATAACAATCAACAGAAATGACCTCGCTGCAGTATCTCCGCCTAGAAACAGATAACTTTCAGAAAGGAAAGTACGGGGTGGCAAACCAAAGCTTGCTAAAATAAAGTGAAAAAGTTCTTTAAAGGTTATAACATTAGAAATTTTGTCTTAGACAAACCCAAAAGATTAAAATACCAAAAGCAAACTTTTTTACACATAAAACACTAATTACAAATTATTAAAAAATTTAACTTGTTAAGATAAAATTAACAAATCTGATAATTAATTGCTTTTGCATTTTTAAATCACATTTCTAAGCAAATTATCAGCCTAATTAGATTAAATTTTTCACTCAACATAGTAATAATAATAAAGCTATTGTATGTATTTAAATCAAGGACATTGTAACAGAAAAGTAGCTTAATGGGGAGGATGGGTATCTTTCTCTAAATGATACTTGTCCCATGAGAAAATAAAAGCTTCAGAAGTCACAGGAAATGGGCATAGGAAAAAAAATAAAAGTGAGAATATTTCTTGCTTTAAGAAGGGAACTTTTGATTTTTTTTCATTTTGACCTATTTTTCAAATAGGGGAGTGTTGGAAAGACTTTGCTTATCTTAGTAACACCTAGAAAAGTAAGCTAACATCACTGTGCATGTCATATGCAAGCCAGGGCTGAGAACCCATTTTATCCTGAGTACAAATTGCATTCAGAAGAATGATTAGGTCTCAGAGTTTCTTTTGAATAGACTCCAACAAGAATCTGTCTTTTCTAGTAAAAACATCTGACTTCACATTGGAAACCATTCACCAGTCCAAAATTTTTTTTTAGGCATCCAACAATGAAGATACTAAAAATTTTATAATGTTTACTGAACTTATGTATTTATGTTGTGTTTCTGATATCGTTTACTGAATATGAGAAACTTTTCCTGCATTTGCTTCTTCATAATTGTATTTCACAAAGACTCCCTTTTAAGGACTTTAATCTTTCCAGAATGACTTCAAAGTACACCTGAAGTATGCCTGCCTTTGGTTCCTAATGCACTTAGGAGTCTGAGAAATGTATCATGTAGGTTTTGGTCCCCTTCACTCATCTTGCACATGCCTAGCTTTGATATTGTTTGGGGGCAAATTTTCATCACAACTCTTTAATTAGGTTCTATATTTAACTGACCTATTTGAACAGGATCCAGAGCTGGTGAGGAACATCTGTCGCTGGGTTAGGCAAGCTGTTCGGGTTCCATTTTTTGCCAAGTTGACCCCAAATGTCACCGATATTGTAAGCATCGCAAGAGCAGCGAAGGAAGGTAAGAGCTGGCATTACATTGGTTTCCCACTTACTAATGCTTCCCCAATGGTGCAGACGCGCTGAAGCGGATCTTTTCCACACACATCTGTAAGCCTGTTCTTTTTAAGAACTATATTACGTGGACCACTTGGTTTTACCAATGCACGACATATACCTAGCTTTGGAACACAGAATCACAGTTTACACATCTTAGCCTGCTTGAAATATGAAACAATAACCTACAGTCCTAACAGAGAACTCAAAAGTTGAGGACCCCAACGTGGACTGGTTTGTAATGGCTTTTGCATCTGTGATACAGCTGCATCCGCACTAAATTTACTTTTGTGTCCCTTGCATTTGTGAAGATGAAGCCCGATGTCTTAAACACTTTAATGTACAAAGACACTGTAAATTACTCAGAAATTTGCACTGGTTGGAAAACCTTGACATTGATATATCCATCTAATGATTCATGATATTTAAAACATATCTAAGTTGTTGTTTTGTTAAAACAGGATTTATTTCAGTAGCCCAGGCTGCACTAGAACTCTCTTTGTAGACCAGGCTAGCCTGGAGCTCACAGAGATCCACTTGCCTCTGCTTCTGTATTGCTGGGATTAAAAGCACGTGCCACCACTACCCAGATTTAAGAAGAAAAAATAATCTAACATTTAAGCCTACAGGGAACCGTCAAGTGAAGGCAGACATTTGGGGGAAGGAATTTTAAAGTTGCATGGGCCTGAATGGGTTTCAACCATCCTTTCTTCAAGGTCGAAAGACAAATGTTCACATGGTTTCTCACAGGTGGTGCAGATGGTGTTACAGCCACCAACACTGTCTCGGGCCTGATGGGATTGAAAGCCGATGGCACACCCTGGCCTGCTGTGGGCCTTGGAAAGAGAACCACATATGGAGGAGTATCAGGTGGGTTTTTTTTTCTTTCCTTGCATTTTACTTCATTAGAAATTGCTGGAAGTCAAGACATTGGTGGGGTGGGGAGGCAAGAGCGCCTTGTATTTTATGATCTGAGATTCTGATGTAACTCATTATTGATCAATTTCTTAACTGTCATGGTGGGACAAATTAACTACGAGGCGACAGTTACTATTGGGTGTGATGAGAGAGGACCAGAAAATGGCCATGTTGACTCCCTTCTCCTCTGACCTCCACTTTCCTTGGAGTTTTTCAATATCACAGCCACATTGTCCCTTATTAGTGAAAGCTAACAGCATGGCCTTTTGAGAGGAAAAAGTACCTCAATTATAAAACCTTTCTGATAGTCTTAAATCCGTCTGCATCCTTCTTAGACTCTTAATATTATCCATCAACTTTAAAACATCCTGTTTTCACAACTCGGAGCTAACCACTAAAGCGCAGTGTTTAGCTTCAGCTGATGAGACACAGGGCTGACCTCACACTTTTGCTTATTCTTTCTCACCCTCTTGTACTTGAATTTGATAAAAAGAGAGAAGTCTACTTCCAAGGTGCATTCTGGTCTTGTTGCCCTCCACACTCTGTTGCTGTGACAACATGAACTTGGCCTTGCAGAGACAATGCTGTGAGGTCCTTGACTATCCTGATATGGGTGTTAGTTTCCTTGGAGATAGAGAAAGGGGTAAATATACATAAAGCAGTGGTGCCCCACTCTTCAAGAAAGGCATCGCTGCTCCAAAGCCACAGAGAAACCCTGTCTCGAAAAACCAAAAAAAAAAAAAAAAAGAAAGGCATCGCTGAATCAGGCCAAAGTGCACTTTTGGAAGGGTCAGTACTGGCAGCCAAAGCCTTGTCTATGCTGAAGAAGTCTACAATGTCCACAAGCCAGGGTAAAACTACAGGGTCACAGACCTACATTATGCTTATAATTGAATGCTCGGGACACCATGTCTGAAGGAGGGAACAGACAAGCAGCCCCCAAGCCATCAAACAGGGTCTTAACTCTTACTCTCATGTGAAATAGGACTGTCTGTGTTAGCAAGGGTCCTAGAAAGAGACAAGAGACTCTGCAGTTGGGCCTTGACGGGTGCTGCTTTTTCCGTCAGCTCGTTTCAATTTTTTTCCAGCCTGTCATGTTGACAGCAAGAGAAGAAAGGAGGTCACAGAGGGTGCCGAGCATTAAAAATTAATGGAAGAACTATTGAGGTAGTATTTTATATAAGTAATACCATTCACGTTTTCTCATTTAAGCTGCAATTCTGAATATTTTCGCTTGCTATAACTCAGTCTAATAAAACTTTGAAATTGCAGCATTAGAGCGAGTCTCTCATGTTTCAGTCTTTATCATACATACATTGAACACAAGCTGTACCTCAGGGCCTGTTAACATTTCCAGGAAAACTCCATTTCTGAGATTTATAAATACATATATAAAAATTCGCTTGGGCTGTAAGCTAAGCTGGTGTTGGAACTCTCATTTTAAACAACAAAATGTCCCTCACATTTTTAAGGGGCTGTCCCCCATTTCTAATACGTTCTATATTAAATTCACCCGCACTATACAATCTGTTTTGAAAATAACCTTTCTCCACATGGACAAAACCAATACAGTCTTTCCCTTTAAAGAAATACTTGCTGTAGTTTAAAAGGAATAGGACCAGAAAAGCAGCTTAAACCGGCAATAAGATGTTCTAGGGTAGAAGCAAGGGCTATGGCAAAGTACCTTCAGCATACATCATACAAAACCTAGCCTAGTAAAACTGCTAATAACACAGGTTTCAAATTTCAGAGAAATACTTTTGCTACTCTCTTCGACATGGTTGTCAGAACTTCAAAGTCTGGTCCAGCGTAGAAAGCCACACAAAATATGCTGAATATTTTTACAAGATTAAAAACAATTGTTGCCATACATGGTTAATATCATCCCGAGGGTTTTCTCAGAACCCTGAAGCGCCAGTTTTTACAACTATTTGAGTTGGGATTTTTTAAGAGAAGTTGAGTAATTGTTTGGAGTCGTCACCTGACAGCAAATGCCTAGACTGCCAGAGAAGGATGCTGTCAGTGTTTTTTCCAGTTCATTATTCAAGCTTTCTATTTTGTTCAAAATCCTCTTTCTGGCATTGGAAATAGAAGTTACGTGTTGCTAAGAAGAGAAGAATAATTATCAAGAGAAACTATGTTATATACATGATATATTTCTACATTTCTTTTTAAAAGATGTTTCATGTTTTATTTACTTATTATGTGTATTTGTATCAAAGTGTGGATTTATTCAAGTGAGTGTTAGTGCCTGAAGAATCTTGAAAAGTTTGTCTGATTCCCAGGAACTAGAGTTGATGTGGTTGGGAGCCTCCAGATGTAGGCGTTCAGACCACTCAGTGCCTCTGCAAAAGCAATATAAAACCAGGCAGTGGTGGCGCACACTTTTAATCTCAACACTCAGAAGGCAGAGGCAGGTGGATCTCTGTGAGTTCCAGGACGGCCTGGTCTACAAAGTGAGTTCCAGGACAACCAGGGCTATTATGCAGAAAAATTCTGACTCAAACAAACAAACAAACAAACAAACCGAAAAAGCAATATAGGTGTGCTGAGCCATCCTTTCGGGCCATATTTCAGTACTTTTTAATTTATTTTAATTTTATTACCTCTTTGCAAATTTTGTATAATGTATTTTGATCATATTCATCCTCTCCCAACTGTTACGAGACCCACCCCCCCCCATCCCCAATCGAGACAATCTTGTGGGGTTTTGTTTTCGTTGTTTCATTTTGTTATGGTTTGTATTTTAATCTATCAAAACCCATTTATGCTGATCAGTACTCCCCAAAGGTATGGTCTTCCACTCAATCAGGGTCCACTTAGGGTCTAACTCTTAGAGAAAACTGACGCTCCTTCTCCCAGCAGCTTCCAACTGCCAATAGCTCCTTGCTATTGTATGGAGTAGGCTTTCTTGGCCACGTAGCCTCTCCATGCTGGAATTTGGTCTGCCTCTGGCTCGCAGAGGTTTTGTACATGCTTTTGTCAACACTGTGAACTCATATATGCAGCCGCCTTACTGTGCCAAGAAGACACGGTTTCCTCATAGTTGTTAACTACCGCCTCTGGCTTTTAACCCTTTCTCCAGTGATCCCTGGGCCTTGCGACTAGGGGCTGTAGTATAGATGTTCCATTTAGGTAACAAAGGACAGTAGTGCCCTTTGGGAAGATGAACTCAACTAAGGCATGCCAATCAAATTGAGTTGTTTCTCATATGATTATTCCAGATTTTACAGCACTGGTTTTCAAATATTGTTTTCCAATCATGTATGTGCTAGAGAATTAAGTTTAACGTATTTTAACATTTATTTTTAAATATGCGTATCTGCATGTGTCTGTGTTTGAAGTTGTACTCCCGAGTGCCGTAATCATAGAGCCAGAGGTGTACGATCCCATGAAGCTGGAGTTATTGGCCTTTGTGAGCTTCCTGATATGGGTGTTGGGAAATGAGCTAAGGTCCTCTGAAAGAGTAATATATGCTCTTAATGACCGATTCCCTTCTCGGGCCCTTGCAATCAACATTTGAATAAAATTGAATGAAAAAGTAAAACGAAATGAAATGCTTTACACAGAGTTGTAGTGTTGTCTGGTCAAATTTCTTTGTCAGTTGTGTATGTATGATGAGCATATGTGCAATACATGCAAAATGTGTGAAATGTGTTTTCACTGTGGCACGTGCACATGTCAAAATCCTTTGAAGTTGGAATGTTCAGAGAAAGGTGCGTTTCTTAAATAAAAGAAGTCAGTAGGCCTATAAGAACCTAACATCTACTTGTTGCAGTTTAAACTGTATTTGGAAAGGGCTTTAGTACTCCATCCTGAGGACCTGTCCAATGTTTTGCGATTTTATAACCTGCATGTTTTCCAAACTGGAGGAGTGGAATCAGATGAGGCCAATCAATGTAGATTGGGCTCAAGGGCACAATCTAAAATCTTAAAGGAATGACCTACTAAACAGAAAGCCAGTCCTAAAAGAAGCACCTGGCCAGTGGATGGGAAGGCATAGAAAGTAAAGGAACTTGCTCAGAACCCACATCGTAGAAGGAGAGATCCCACTGGGGGTGATGTTGGTCTTCTGACCTTCACAAGTGTGCAGAGGTGCTCAAGCCCTTCCCCTATATATATCATTAGTAAATAAATGTAAGAAAATAATTGACTTTAATGACTAATTATTCTCTATTCTTCTATGGACAGTAAGTAAAATAGTCCTAAGTTGTTTCCAACTAATGGTCTTATTTCTACAATGTAGGCAGGAAATTTGTTTTATCCAATAGCAGCTAGTTCAGGGACTATTACACAAGGAACTAAATTGTGTGTGTGTGTGTGTGTGTGTGCAAGTGTTCAGAAAAAGAAAATATTCATTGATGTTTATTTATGTAATTGGGAGGAGCCCTATATAAATTCTGTACCTGAGTGGATAATTTTGTTTTCTTACTTTAGATTCAATTTTTTTTTCTGGTTCTACTTTAAAAATTTTCACCATTTTCAAATCATGTTCCCAAATAATAAAAGCATCTTCATGCAGTCACAACTCAGTGATTACTACCATCCAGCTGAATAAATGGTGTCACTCAGCTGTGGTGGAACATTGTCACCCACAGCCTTCCCCGTGGGTAAGCTTCACTTAAAGACTGTTAAGAGTGAGTTTTCCGTGGCGTTGGCTAAAGGTCTGTCTTTCTTACAGCTGACGTTGGAGGGTAGCCTTTGCTCCTTTACAGATACACAGGGAGAAGAGAAGCCGTGTTTCTCTCAGTGGGTTTACTGATTTGAAGACATTTTCTTTCGCTGTTCCGGTGCTTTTGGTTTTGTTCATTCTTGGGGAAGAGCATATTCGTCAGAGCTGTTTTGTTCCATTCCATTCCCTGAATGTATGTTGTCTGTCACACGTGTAAACACGCACTTAGGGAGAAGTTATTAAATCTCCCTGCAGATGGCATTTTAAATAATCCTTCAGGCTTCGAGACATTTGCTTCCAAGCGGCTTAAAAGCAGACTCCTTGTTCTGAGCTGTTTTGTTTGCCAGTTTGGTTGTAACTTCCCACAAAAGAGAAACTCCTTATTTTAAAATTTTGAATGTTTTCTTGAAATTTTATGATGTAGATACTTAATTAAAAGGATAGCTTCCACTGTATTTGGTATTAAACCTAATGAGCTTGTATTATTGATTTCTGAATAATTTACCAAAGATGGCCTTCAAGTCTGACGTTAGAGTCTGAAAGTGCTAATCACAGACAGAATGTGCTAGAAGATGTGAGAAACGATTGTTTCTTTCTCAGGAAATGATAATGGCCAGACTCATAGATTCTCCTTACAGTCTTCAGGTAAATAATACATCATTTGAAGTTCTACTATGTGGACTTCAATTTATAATTGTATAACTCATAAATAGATTTCATCACAAAAACTACCCACCTAACAAAATACAAGGCCAAAATTTTAACGCAAATTTGTAGCCTTGTAATGGTGTAGGACTAAGAATATACAGTATTTCATTGATAAAACTTTCATAGTAGATCCTTAAAAAAACTCATACAATATAGTGGCTTTAAATATTTTACAATAAATTTTTATTACATTAATTATTGTGTGTGTGTGTGTGTGTGTACGTGTGTGAGCATGACAGAGTATTTACATGAAGATTGGACAGCTTGAAAAAGTCAGTTCTTTCTCACCATGTAGGTCCCAGGAATCGCACTCAAGGTCCCTGACTTTTCTTTTTTTTTTTTTTTTAGTGGGTTTTTTTTTTTTTGGTTTTTTTGAGACAGGGTTTCTCTGTGGCTTTGGAGCAGGTCCTGGCACTAGCTCTGTAGACCAGTCTGGTCTCGAACTCACAGAGATCCGCCTGCCTCTGCCTCCCGAGTGCTGGGATTAAAGGCGTGTGCCACCATCGCCCGGCGGTCCCTGACTTTTCAACATAGGCCTTCACCCTCTGAACCATCTCACCACTCCAACGTTCAGATATTGACTTTGCTTGCATAATTTATAATGATTTAAAGGTAATCACCAAGGGTGAACTTTTGGATTAATGTAACTTAACAGAGCCCACTCTGTCACTAGATACTTCATGAACACAAATCCATTGTAATCCAAATTCATGACAGAGTTAAGCTTATATTGCTGGAGTCCCAGTGACTATTTGTGTAAATCTGGAAAGGTGGTAAAACACACAGTAGATAAGAAACTCAAAAGTTTTAGTTATACTTTTTTTTAAATATCTATTTTCAAACACACAAGCTATAGCTGTGTGTTTTTGACAGATCACTATAGCACTTATATTTCACATCACAATTATACCACAAAATACAGTGTTGATATTTTTTATTAGGAAGTAGTCATTAAAAGGTTGGATTTTTTTAAATATGTCAATCACATGACTACCGATGCATAAAAGCCTTTTAGAAAAAAACGCCTACTACCTTTCATAGAATTTTAAGCTATCTATTGTCACCACCCTTATCAATAAGAGCTAAAGATTTAACAGTGAAATGTTTGAAATAATTTAATAGGTAAAGATAAAATTTAGGAAAAGTCATGCTACTAGATCATGCCACAAGCAATCATTTAAAAGAGAATATTCTGTTTTATTCTTGCCTTTACCCCACCCATTTCATGTATATATAAAAAAGAGTTCAAAAATTGTGATCTGTTATTGCCTTATATAGAACATCATTAGAGTATCCAAAGTTTAATGAATCCAATTACAAAAACCCTGTTATATAAACGCCTGAGTTGTATTTGCAGAGCAGTTCAAGGTAGGCATATGAAATGAAGATGCTGAATTACAATTTCCATTATAAATTATCGCTTTGGTCCAGAGAAGCTCACCATTAGAAACATGCTCATTTAAATAATGCTCACTTGAAAATGCCCATGCGCTACTGACAAGGTGCCCCTCTTCACTGTGTTACCTTTGCTGCAGCTCGGATTCCTCACTGTTTAGCTACCTCTGGTCTATGCAGGAGGTCAGAGCCCTAATAATAGATTTTTTTTGACAGTGAGCGTGCCTGCTACCTGTCCTACACAAATCTCACTGTTCATGTTTGCCGTCACGGCAACAAAGCAGACAGAGGGAAATGCCAAGTGCAGAGTTGGAGGCACAGTCTTGCCTTGCCTTGACATTCCAGGCAAGTACCAGTTATAAGATGTAGAATTTTTTTTCCTAAGACTAGGCTGCCGTATCCATAGATGCTTACAGCTCATCAACAGACAGGGGCAAGGGTGAAGGCTTAAGGTACAGATCAAGGTATCTCTCCTTAGATATTTTAAAATAGCCATTGTTCTGCAGATAAATGAATAAACAGTATGTAAGAGTCAACAAAATCACAGATCCTCTGATAATCTCTCTCTGGGTATAAAATTAGGAAAATAAATTAATATCTGCACCAATTCCTATAAATTTGATTGACTTTGTAAACTAAAAGACCTGACAAGCATATTATGAGAACTTATCTTTGCAGCAATGGCAATGAATTATTAAATTTCTTTCCTTGTATGTGTATGTTTTTATCATAAAGAATGATGTCAAGCTTGAAATTAATTCTCAAAAAAGGTTCTATTATGAAAGTGAAACTAGAGAGTATTGTGTCAATGTCAGAGCTTGAATTTAAATATTCAGAGATTCATGCATATCTACTGCACTAGAATATCAGTGTAGGTACACGTCAGTGGCTGTTTAATGTAGGACTACACATCTCTGTAAGCCTCCGAAATGGTTCACCGTGTCACAGTCTCATCCGGAACACCGGTACAGTACATTGGATTAATTAACGAAATCCTTGCAGAGAACTGAGTTCTCAGTATGTCAAGATTTCAGTTTTATGTTAAATATTTTCTAAAGGCCAGACCTTGAAATCTCAGGGGCAGTCCCAAGCAGTGAGCTGTGAATTTAACCATAGGCTAACTGCTAATGATAAGGAAAAGAGTCCTCGCTGAGGCAGCTGTAATACAGTCATTGGATTAGGCTATCAATCACTCTGCTCCCCCAGGAAATGAGGAAGAAGAAGACCAAACAGTGAAAAGGGAAGTTAGGAAAAGAAGGGCATGACTTGAATGAGATTCCTCACTATCTTAACTTCTGGAAGCTTCGTCAAAAATCCCTCGGCATCGGGGACTGACGAACTTCCCTTCTTTACTCCATGGAGCGAACACATTTATCCTTCACGACTAAAAGGCTATCACAACACCCTTGCCTCTGCTCATCTGAGGATCTTTAACCCTGCTGGATGCAAATGCCTGATAACATAAAAAATAATAACCTTTAGTTTTTTAATTTAAGATTTATATTGCTGGTTGTTGCTAGATACAGAATTCATTTGGTTATGGTAAAGGGAAATATTGCTGCATTGCATTCTAAAAGGCAGTCGTTTCAATTATGGGTATCCACACAGTGGCCTGAGAGTGTAGTAAAGAGAGTTGAGTATGCATGGGAGCCTGGAGGGCATTTTAGGATATCATTACTGGCCCTCTTCCCCAGAACTTTGTTTTTGTATAGGGAATGGAAGAGGGCTTGAGAGTGTGAGGTCCTTGCTGCTGCTCTGGGGAGAGCACTCTGGGAAGAGCTGCTGAAGAGAAGCTGGTGTTATTAAACACATTAGTTTGAATATCTTATTTCCAAAATAAATTCAAAAGCTGTATTCTGTATTAAAGTTAGAGAACTGTAACATTCAATAAATCAATAGTCTTTGGCCATGGTCAGGTATCTGAAACAAATTATCATAAGTAGCATCAGAACTAATTCTTCAAAAACAATAGAACACAGAATTACAACCCTCAGAAGAGACAAGTGCATGATACATCATTTTAGGTTACAAGTTGAAAGCCAACACTTGCTTATGCAAAGAGAATACGGTGTGAGTGCCTCTGGAGATAATTTGTGAATATCCGCAGTCCTTTGAAAAGCAAACAGGTGTAAGAGGCAGACAAAAGTAAAATTAAACTCAGATCTGTGAAAGACAATGTTTTCTTTGTGCAAACAGTAATACACTGAAAAAATAATTCCTGTCTGGGAAGAAGGACTTAGAGAAAATTTATGTATTTCTTCAATCCCTTAAAAATGTAGAAAAGAGTGTGGCAGCTGCTGATTGTTACTGTCAATTTAGTGATCCCCATGCAAAGGTATCCATTTACAAGGAAAAGATAAGCAACCGTCAGTGAGACTAGGCTAAGCTCTGACGATGAAGCAGCCCCTCCTTTAGCACAGTTACGCTGTGCACTGACAGTCTTCATCTTCCAGAGTCTTGTGCTTAGTCTGTTCATGGTTCCACCCAGCAACCATGGACATTGTTTTACAGTCTTCTTTAGGCGTATGTCCTGGTCTTCTGTCCCAGGGGCTCAGTACCATGTGAACTCCAAAATCTCAACAGGTGCTGAAGGATGGGAGGTAGAAAACCCTTGGCAATGTGCAGTTAGCATGTGATATTCCAACTGCCAAAATAGAGCAGAAGGTATGGTCAGAGTTGAGATCAGAGTGAGGGGCAGAAAGGAATATGGCTATGCCAGCTTCTCTCTACTTGGTTGGAGGTTCCAACAGTTCAACTCAACCCAGTGTGATGGTTGAATAGAATGACTCCAATAAACTCATATGTTTGAGCATATTGTTCTCTTAGACTTGATCAATTTGTGGGATATGTTTATGCACATCATTCTGTGTGAGAGTAGCAATGCATGTTCATAATATAAGCATACCAGTAGTGGCTTCTTTATTTTATTTGTGTTCACCTTTATTCTGATAACCAGGCCTTAAAACATAAACTTAATTGTCTCTTAAAGTAATAGACCTTGAATTTTAAGGAAAAAAAATTGTCTGGATTTATAAATCTCAACAGACATGTTCCTGCGTATTATTGGTGGCTTTTGAAAATTTGTATTCACAGACTTCTGTTGGAAAAATGGCCAACATTAAGATTAATTAACGGCTATGTAGCAACAGCGAGGTGTTTGATATGATTTTTATTTGTGTTGCACATTACTGAATAAGATACATGTAGCATTATTTAAACAATCCTATGAAGATGATGTCGCTAGGTCCATTTTACAGATAATTAGTTAAGCAAATCACAGAGAGAGTCTGCATACTCCAAAGATATCATAAACTAAGCTCAAACTCAGATCTTTCTCCAAAGATAAGCCACCCAATTCCTTTTTAAAACATTATCTTCTGGGATCTGGTACAGTAAATTCCTGTCTGAATATGAAGTACCCATTAAATTCTGACAGGGTACAGGCATTACTGAGAGATGAATATATCCAATCTGGGTTTAAAAACACCTATGAGTATATACTTCTGAAACCGTTGTTACTTATATCGAGCTAACTGGGTAAAAGAGAGACAATCCCAGACAGTTCGTTCCAAGAAGTAAAGATGAAGGCAGGATTCAGTCATTTTTCTTGAAGTATAAGTATGTAAGGTTTTCTTGAAAAGAAACATTCATCAATATAGCAATAAATAACTTCATTTCTTACTGACTTGAATGAACTATGGGGTGCTTGGTCCAACCATGCTGTTGAAACAAACTCTGGATGCTATTCTTCATTTCCTGTTTCCAGTCCTCCGTCAGTTACAAATCTCTCTGTTCCTGAGGCTGTCTCACAGTCTTTCCCCACAGATCTGTCTTTCTCCCCAGTAGCAGCATCGTCTCCTTTATGATTTCAACTGAGCTTGCAACAAAGCACCAGGAAGCAATTCAGATACACTGCCTTTTCATCAAGTGGCAAGAAAGAAAAGGACATTTTGAAGAGAGTGAGATGGGGGTGGGGGTGATGTTAATACCAAAAGCCTAAAGTGTAAGCTTTCTCAAACAAAACCAAGGACCCTCTACCTACTTTTCCCTCCCTCCATTCAAAACAAAACAAGACAGAATCTGAGTTAAATCAGGAAATAAGCAAGTTAGTCTCTTAGCACATATCTAGTGTGATACACTATGCAATATTTTAATTAGTATTAAATAATTTAGAAATAAGTATGTAAATTAAAACAAAGTCCAACAAATCTTCTGGAGTTGGTCTGACTTCTATCATTGTCGATGACCAATGTGTTTGAATTATGACAGTCTGCATATTAATTGATAGTAATTCATATTACAAGTAATTGTGCGTACATGCATAACAAATTATATGCCTTTTACAAGCTGAAACTGGCTTTTTCTTTTCAGCTCCTTGTGGCCCAGGTATGCTACAGGCATACAGAGGATGTGATGGAAATCCACCTCAATTCTTAATATTCATATAGCAGTCCAATTAATTGTCCCTTCAAGAATCTGTGGCCCTTGTAGTAAATCTTTGTAAAGGAAATAAGAAATTTCAGTATGTGCCCAATGCCCGGAGCTCGTCACACTCTGTACTACTTAATCACTTAGCAGTCTGATGAAGTGGCCTGCTTCATTGAAGGAGAAATGAATGCACAGGGAAATTGCATACACTCTGTGAAATCATGCAGTTGATACCAAGTTCACATGAACCTATGCATAATATTGTGACTTGACTGTCCATACCTGCCTCATCTCCTATGCTATTTCTAGAGCCGTGGTTTTCAATCTTCCTAATGCTGAGACCCTTTAATACAATTCTTCATGTTGTGGTAACCCCCAACCATAAAATTACTTTTGTTGCTACTTCATAACTATAATTTTGCTACTTTTATGAGTCATAATATAAATATCCATTTTTTTTATGGTCTTAGGTAACCTCTGTGAAAGGGTCATTTGACTCCCAGGTTGAAAAATACTGTTATAGATAAGTATATTCTTGTATGTACCTTTGAGGCTCTTTATATGTAGGTTGAAAACAGTGAAGAGCAACTCATCTCTTTAGCAAAATTAAGGGAAATAATCTATAAAATGGCATAAACATTAATTGCGGTTTTAAAAAGATTGCATGATGGAGGGTCACAAATGTACCTTAGCTGCTCTAGTAAACCCCTCAACATTCCTATTAACCGCTGTGCTGCATACACCTCTCAAATTAATATGCTGAGAAATAACACAAAGGAATATTTTAAGGTGGATGCCAAAGGTTTAATGGATAGGATTATTGCTGTGTTAGATTTTTATTCATTAGTTCAAACACTTGATCTTTTACTTTATTCTCATATTCAAGGGAAATTACAGATTTCTCTGTTGGCTAGTTTAAAATGTAAACATAATCTAAATGAGTTGGGCCAAAAAATGCTTTGAGTAGTTAAACTATTTCTTTAGCCTTAACTCTTGAGTTTCCCCAATTTTATTTTAGTTGTAAGAGTAGAGTAATTCTTGTACAGACATGTGTGTGCACATATATGTTTGCATATATGTGTATGCATGTCTACTTTTGTCTGCCATTGTAAAACATTTCCAAAAACATTTACCTTCCCATGAATGTTTACAATGGCATCAATAAAGTCCCGGGTGATGACAGTCACCCGAGAATCTTTATAAAAATGCTAATTTGGCCTAGAGAACTACTTACTCCATACATCATCAAGTATTCCAGAGGAATCTGGTACCTATGTCTTGCACTCCTCTCTTTGGAAGGAAAAAAAATCAAAGAAATAAAACATGAGGAATACTATCATCATATGACATCATCGGATGCAACTTGAGATGTTTGTTTTACAGAATAAAATAAAATTGTTTTGGGGGGTTGATGCCATTTAGTCAATGATCATTGTAATACTAGTAATTCATACATTGCAATTTAATATTTTTTGTTGAGTGGACCACTAAGTAGACACCTTGAAAGTCTGACTAAAATACCAAGCGACACAGAGAATGGCAGACCTTCATTCTAAGGGATGACAAGATGTTGAATTGATTTCAACCTACTCATTAAAACGGTTATTAAATTTTCAGATATTCTTTTCAGTGAATTTTACTTATAGGGATTAAAATTTAAATGATGGACTCCCTCAGTAAAAATCTTTCCCATCCCAACCTCATGATGTAGTATTTCTGAGAAGGTGTCTAGAAATGCATGTGTAAACGATGTTGTTACGCGAGGGTTCTCTTGCCTATATCTAATTTTATAGGTTTCACCCTCTAGCCCAGGAGAAATGTTAGCATTTGACATGTGTATCCTTACTTTAGCAAACAGAATTGTTGTCCTTTCAAAAACATAGGATGGCCTTGACACCAAAAGATTCTACCTCTGTGAGCAAAGAGGTATCTGGAGGCAGTGTCTGATATTTAAGGGCAGTGATCTTCAGAAATCAAGATCTTCTAGAAGAATTATACTGTTGAGGATTTTTTTGCTTTTTTTTTTTTTATTATGTTATACATTTTTTTCTCCGCTCCCTTCCCTTCCTCCCCTCTCTCTTTCTACCCTCTCCTGTGACCCCCATACTCCCAATTTACTCAGGAGATCTTGTCTTTTTCTGATTCCTATTTAGATCCGTGTTTGTCTCTTTAAAGATCTTTGTTGTCTAGGTTCTCTGGGATTGTGAATTGTAGGCTGGTTTTTCTTTGCTTTATGTCTAAAAGCCATCTATGAGGATTTTTAGTGTGTGTCCTGGTAATTAATGCAGTTTTACATACTATACATATGTATTATTATATACATAATATGGTATTCTATATAACATCAGAGATCAAGGCAGGGTGGCAAATAAAACTGGTTATGCTTAATCCCTTCGAGTTCTGTGGAAGTCTACTAAATGCTGCTGAATTGGTTCTGAGCTGTGAACATCAATGTTGTTTCTGTCTGTATTCCTGGAGGGAGAATTTGCCAAACAAATAAAACAGAAATAAAACAGAGACTATTTACAGCTGGCAAAGATGACAAGACACAAAATAAATGGGGACTTTTCAGTGGTAATAGAAATAAGGGAGCAAAATACAACTATAAAAGCAGAGTCCTCATTGTTGCGTGATGTTGGGGAGTTGTATGTGTTATAAAGAACAGACGTAGAGATCTTGGGAAGAAAAGGACAGCACAGAAATTAAAATCAGCAAAGAAAGGGTGGTTGAGAAAACATGAATTAATGAGAGAGAAAGTAGGGCAACAAAGTAATTTTTTAGTGCATTAACTGATTTTTTTGGAGTCCATTTCCTATGGAGGAAATACTTTACTCAGCCTAGATATAGCGGGGAGGGCCCTGGTCCTGCTTCAAGTGGTGTGACAGACTTTGTTGACTCCCCATGGGAGGCCTCACCATCTCTGAGGAATGGTTGGGGCTGGGGTAGGGAGAAGGTGGGAGAAACATGAGGAGGGGAGGGAAAGAAAACTAGGATTGGCATGTAAAATAAGATTGTTTTGAAAATAAAGGAATAAGAATATCGTACATTTGCTGAGCTTTCTCCATACACTTCTGTGGTCATCTTCTGAGTACGCCCACATACCTACTTCATTTCTAAGCTCTTTCGATGTTTTAATTCACAAGAGCAGTTAAGAACCACATACCTAAAAAAAAAGCCATATATTTTCAGAAAAATCCATACAAAAAAATTCTATCTCATCACTCTCTTAAAAATATATTTCATCAGACAATAGACCAGTCAATGAGTATAACCATAGTTAGAGTCTCATAAAATGAAATAACAAAAGAAAGTGGAGTGGTGTAGATGTTATAAGAAAAGCTTTTCATGCATTCAGAACATTATTGTGTGGCAGGAAAAAATAGCTGAGCTATATAGTGGCTCAGAAGTATAGCATACTCTTCTTCAAAGCATTACTGAAGATTATATATATGTACATTTACATATACACACATACATGCATGCATGCACACACACACAAACAAACAACCAAGTGATGAACTGCAGCGATGATTTTCAAATTATGGTTTCTGGACTCTCTGCTAGCACCACCTGGGAACTTATTAGAAGCACAGAATTTCAGGGCCAACTCCAGAAAAACTGAATCAGAAACTCTGGGCTATGGGACCAGCAGTCTATTTTAACAAGCCCTCCAGGTGATTCTCAAGCTGAAGTAAGACAGTGGATGAATTAAATTAATCAATTCAAAAATAAGACGGCCTCTGCACAAGTGTTAATCTTTTAAAAACTGATTATACATTGGATCCGAAGTAATTTTTGAAAATTGGGGTTTAAAAATGAGTTTCTATAACAAAAATATTGCTAAAAGTGAAGTGATAAAATTCTATCTTCTGATTATTTTAACAAAGAAAAAAATAATGAAAAATAACAAAAATTGGTGATCAAACATTTAAAACGACAGTCAAAATAGGATGTTGGGGTTTTATTGTCATTGTTGTATATCTTTCTTTCCTTTGGAGAGTCTAACAATGTAGTAATTATTGACCTAGAATTCACTAAATAGCTCGAACTAACCTCAGACTTTCAGTGAGCCTCCTATGTCAGGCTTCTAAGCACTGAGATTACAGCTGTGTGCTATCACGCGTTCACAGACCAATCTTTTAAATGTCATTCTTCACTTGGCTATTTATAAACTACAGTAGGTCCCAAGGGGTTTTTAAAGAATCTGTGGTCAGTTCCTCTCGGAAGTAGTGGGAGTACAAACAAGGACCTGTAGTCTATAATGCTTTCATCTATGATCTCCAGTGGTCACCCTGATACGCATCCCACAGTGAGCTCATGACTGGCTCAGGAAACAGTGACTCAGTGGAAGAATATTCAAAATCAAGGACCTGTAGTATAACTGGAAAGTTGTATTTAGGGATGTCATGATAAGCAACATGGTGGTAAAAAAAATATTGACATGAATGTTGAATCTTACAGACCTTAACAATTTTCAGTCCACTGAGTTTTATCTGTAACGTAAGAATAAGAATGCCTCCTTTGGAGAGGTCTGTGAGGATTAAATTAAATTTCACATATAGAATTGGGATACAGTTACATAGCATTTCCTCTTTGTGTTCTACAAACAGCTCCAAAATATTGCTATACTGAAAAAGTGATTATGAAACTGACATGCTAAAATTTAATTTTTCCAAAATGCCACATAGAATATATGGATGAATTTCATTTACAAATCTAATATACTTTAAATACTGACAAATTGTATTGAATAATACATTTGAAGAGTCAAACATATTGACCATAAACTATTATTCCAGGAATGCAAGGATGGTTGAGTTTTATTATTATTGCTAATGTAATATAATAAAATTATACCTTATAGTACATTTTTAAAAGGTTAGTTTTCTCAAAGTGACCTGAAGAGCCTTCTAAATTGTCTTTATATTTTTAAAACAGTCCCAGGCACATGAGGTAGTTTACAAGAATAAAAAGTCTAAGTCCTACTTGGTAGTTTACTTTTTAAAATATTACCAAGATAAATGGTAAGAGATATCTACCAATGAGAACTGGCATTTTATACCATGCTGGAGATTATGCCATATATACATATACATATACATATACATGAAAAAGAAACATATGTTTAAATATTTAATAGTTATTAGAGTTGTCCTCATGTATTCAGGAAATGGAAAATGCTGTTTTAAATGTCAGAATTAAGGTAATAAACATAAGGACAGTTAGATGATCCTGATAAGGTAACTGGACCAGGCAGAAGTCAAGCTGCTTTCCTAGTCATTCAATAAAAGAGGAAAATGATGTTCCTGACTCAAGGTCATTGGAATTCACTGCCTGTGTGGCTGATTCAATGCTCATACTACCTATGTAGCCGACACACAAAATCCTGCTTTCCTGCACACTAGCTAGCATCCACACCAGGAAAAGACCCTTATCCTTAATGAACAGCACATGGGTAGAAAGAAAGAAAGAAAGAAAGAAAGAAAGAAAGAAAGAAAGAAAGAAAGAAAGAAAGAAAGAAAGAAAGAAAAGCACTTCTGTAGCAGAGAACAGAATAAGTTGCAGAAGTTGTTCTTGCAGCAAAAAGACTCATTCTCGTATTTTCAGTTGTTATATATTTTGTACAATGATGAACTAGAATAGACTCTTATCCTAATATCTATGAAATTTTTATTAGTAGACATTTAGTAGTTATTAATAATAATAAAAATTGTTATTATTATTATTATTATATCATTTATCGGTGTACCCCTAAATGTGCTAGAACTCACTCTGTAGACCAGGCTGGCTTCAGACTCAGAGATCCACCTGCCTCTGTCTCCCACATGCTGGGATTAAAGCCATACCCCGTTATTGCCTGGCTGAAATTATTATAAATCTTTTGGTCTCAATTATAACAAATGTAGTAAAGTATAGACACAGCAAATTATTGAAATCAAATTCAGAATGATTATAACGAAAATCATGTTTCTAGTGTGAGAACAATCAGATAAGTGAGAAGAAAATGGAACTCCTGAATACATTCTCTATCCCCATGAATATAACATGTAAAACAAATCTTTTAAGTCATATAGAATAAGATATTTTATTAATGGTGTTTTTAGTGAAAGCCTTTCTCAGAGCAAAACCATTTTGTTAAGCATATATTAACCAGTTTAGCTACTTAGAAAAGAGTAAATATATAATTTTCAAACTACACATTTAAAACCTAAAGTTTAAAGACTTAAATAATTACGCTAAATTAACTACTTAAAAACAATAGAAAAGTGAATATTTCTTTGAAATGGAGAAGATAAAAGAATGTACAAAATCAGAAAGTATTTCTCTGCATGTTCTTTGAACATTTCTATGTATCTAAAACCACCAGCAAAATTAAAAAAATGAGTGTCAAACCGTATTCGTAAGATAATAAAGCAGTTGATTCTGAGTCAAGATCTAAAACTGTGTGTTGGGTTGCTATTGCTGTGATGACATACCATGACCAGAAGAAACTTGGGAAGAAAAGTGTTTTCCTTACATATCCTGAGCCACAAAACAGGAACTCAAACTGGGCAGGAACCTAGAGGCAGGAGCTGATAAAAAGGATATGGAGGAGTGCCACTTCCTGGTTTGCTCCTCTTAGAACCCAGGACTACCAGCCTTCAGGCATCCCCAGACATAAGATGCTGGGCTCTCTCTTTCACTAGTTGGGAAAATGCCTAACATGTTCTTAGTCCAAGTTCCATCCTTTCAGATGACTCTAACTTGTGTCGAGCTGATGCTAAATTACCTAGCACCCTTCTCATAACAGAAGACAATGCAATAAATCAGTCACGGTGGACAGAAATAGTCAGTCACACTGTTTGAAAATGTATTCTTTTCATCATTGTATTCAGTTATTTTTTGGCTATAAAATTCGAAGATTTTTTTAATAAATATTCTAAGCCAATAATCCAGTTTCTTTTTAATTATTAACAATATTGCTTTTTTGTGAGTGTTTTATCCCCCCCTTTGTATCTTCTTAGTCAAATATACTCTTTATTTCTTGAGATCTTGTCTGGTATTCTGCTGATGAAACTTCTTTTTTTAATTTATTATTGGGCTCTCAGTTTTTTCTATTTAGAAATTTTACTTTGATTGTTGTGTTTTGGGTCGAGGTCTTGCTATATAGCACTGGTTGGCCTGAGACCTATTAGGTAGACCAGAGTGGCCTCAGGCTCACAGAGATTCCCCTGCTTCCTCTTATTATTGCGGGGATTCACCAACATGCCTGGCTACAAATTTCTTTTGTAAATCTGTGAATTCTCTTGTTTTACTCATTACTAGTTTCCCTCTATCTTTACTCCTTTCTTCAGTCACTATTTAATTTTTGTCATCCTGTATACTCCATTTGAAGTCATTGATTTTATGAAAAATATTTTTTTTACATTCTCTGACAATTTGTTTTTCCTAACTCTTGTATTTTATTATTCCTGTGGCTGTATTCTTTTGGATTATATCCTGATCTTTTTCATGCAGAGTCTTCTCTGACTTTTTCTAAAAATAATGACTGTTTTCTTTAGTTTCTGTATGATCTCTATGTCCCCTAGCTCATGAATGATTTCCTTTGAGGTTTTGTCTTGGCTTCTCTGGGTCATATATGCAACAACTTGAAATATTCAGGGTCTTAGAACTCCCTCAGCTTAATATTAAGTGTGGAATATTGAGAAGTTGATTAAAACTTCCAATTGTGGAAATGAAGTTAATCAACTAGAGATTTTATTGCAAAGAGAATGAGTGATGAGCAAATGCTTTTACGAGAGCTCGTGGAGAATTCTTGAGCTGTTTTCTTAGGAAGAAGCCGTTTCTCAGAAGAACCCATTGTCTCCTATCGTGAACGCACCTGCCTTCTGATAATAAAGAAGGGGTAGTATACATTAGGTTCAGCATTTACCATATAGGTGTTTGTTTCATTTCCAACTTTTAACATTTGTCTCAATCAAATCCTTGTACTTGTTTTTTTAAAAAATATTTTATTACATTACATTTATTTATTCAATTGTGTGTGTGTGTGTGTGTGTGTGTGTATACACATTTGGAGGTCAGTGGACTACATGTGAGCAAGTGTGTTTACCCACAGAGTTATCTCATGGGTACCATCCCTGCAACCTTCTCTGTTGCCCATTCTTTTTGTTGTTGTTTTTTGTTTTGTTTTTTTCCAAGACAGGATTTCTCTGTGTAACAGTCATGGCTGTCCTGGAACTCACTTGGTAAACCAGGCTGGCTTCAAACTCACAGAGATCCACCTGAGTGCCTCCTGAGTACTGGGATTAAAGGTGTGTGCCAACACTGCCTGGCTTATTGCACGTTGTTTAACTGCCGTCCCATGAGTTCCATGTGATGGGTATTCTAAATTACATCTTTTTATGCATCTTCTTTTATCTTCTACAAGTTTTCCTCAGCAAATGATGACTTCTTTATTTTCTTTACTTCATACATCTGTTCTTGTTTGTTTACTTATTTATTTTTACTTTTTATTTGATGTCTTGTGGGTTAGGTTGTGGGAGAGGTAAAGGATTCAGTTCAAGACACAAGGCAATCCATTACTTGGAATGCTAATTAAGAAGTAAAATTAAGCCAAATGGCACTCACCTTTAACCCCAACATTCCAGAGTGAGAGGCGGGTAATTTAAGGCCAGCCTGGTCTACAGAGAGTTCTGGCTGAACCAGGACTACACCGAGAAAACCTGTATCAAAACAAACTTTGAAAGACAAATGAAGAAAATAAAAGTAAAGTTAAAAATTAATCCTTTGGGAATTTTTGGTTTATGAACTTTTGTATCTTTGATAGATCATGCCATTTATGTTTTTAACTAAATTCTTACCACTTATAAGTTGAGCTCTCTGTTCACAGTTCAATGTGTGTAGATGTGTTAATGTGTGCAGACGCCTGTACATAATCACAATTGATAAATTAGTAGTACCTGAACAAGCCCTCTGCCAGGAATTCAGGGTAAGGATTTCTCCATCCTTTCCTGACCTTATTGTGTAACACGAATCTTTGCTTCTCTTGTAAAAGCTGTGTATTTCTTCCACTTTGCTTCTCCATTTAGCCCCATTTGTTTCCCCATATTGTGCTCCGAGGAGAATGATAATAGGAAGACTGGCTGGGGTCGGTAATGCCATTAGGCTTCTGCCATAGCTGCAGTGCTGGTCTGTGGCTTCCTGAACTGAGACCACCAGAAACTATGGCATTATTGCAGCTTACTTATGGCTCAGCAGCTTGTCAACAACAGGTCGACTCTTGTTTCTCTGTCCAGTCACTTTCTTGTTGTCATTTTCTGAACTTCAGTGTAATGATGGGGCAATCACATAACTTGCAAAGTCTAACTTTCAAACACTGGAACCTTGGAAAATTTCCTTGTGACTAGCCTGCCAACTTTGACTAGCATGGCACATTGTTAATAAAAGCTCCCAGGGCTATTGTATGGCAGACAGACTATAGGGGTCAGTAACTGCGGTAAGGAAACTATTTTGAAGGCTAGCATAGGAATCCAAGCAAGACAGGACGGTACCTTAGACCAGTGTGAAAGCTATGGAGACATTAGAGACCTGAGTACAGTGTAGGAAAAAGAGGAAGAGGAAGAGAATTTATAGGTGACTCCATCAGTTTAGGCCAAGCATCTGTGTGAGTAATGGTGACCTTTTCAGTAACTATGGAGAGCAGCTGTCCAGAAGGAAAATAAAGGATATTTGAAAGTGCATTTGCAGATGTACTTTGACTTGAGATATCAGATTGCCAGGTGAGAGAGTGTGGTAATTGGTTAAATCTTGGAGTCTGAAGTTAAGAAAGGAAAAGTTGAATTCCTAGTCTTAGCAAGGTACATTGATGTCATGGAGCCTGCGGAGATGGACTTGAATCTCATGCAAAGAAATAAAGAAATTGTCCAAGAAGAATTTCAGTATTTTCTGGTGAAGAAGATCAGGAAGAGCCAGGCATAGTGGCTCAAACCTGTAATCTCATTATTCCGGAGCCCGAGGCAGGAAGTTTGGTGTGAGGCCAGCCTGAGTTAGCCTTTATAGGATACAGAATGATAATGTGCCTCAAAAAAATGAAAAAATAAGTAAACCATGTAAGATCCATCGAGAAATGCTGAGGGAGAAAGGCTGAAATGTTAAGTTCAATGTGATGGCCATTCATGTGTCTGTGTGCCACGAAGAGGGAAGCTCGTCGGGGACAGCAGTTAAGAAAAGACATTTTTTTTTTTCAAAAGAAACGACTGTTGTCATTACTACTTCTTCCAGATTTGAGGCTTACAAATATTTGGCAAAGTTCCATTTTTGTGTATTAGTCAGCTTCCTGCCACTGTGATAAAAATACACAAGTAAACCACTTGCAAGAAGGAAGGATTTATTTGTCTGATGGTTTAGATATTTCAGTCCATGGTCGCTTAATGCTGGGCCACGATGAGTGAGAACACTACGGCAGGGAGACTGTGATGGAACAAAACTGTATCTCATAGCAGTCAGGAAGCAATAGGAAGAGGGCAGAGGAAAGGACGAGTGTACCCTACAAGCTTATACTCCCAGTGATGAATCCTCTTCCTCCAACTAGGCTCTACTGCTTTCAATGTTTCCCTCACTTCTCAGTAACCCCTTCAGCTACGAGTTTATCAGTGAATGAGGTTAGAGCCCTTTCAATCTAATCACCTTCCAAAGACCCCAATTCTGAACACGTCCCTACTGGGGGGGCATGTTTTCAAATTACATGCTTTCAAACACAGTTTGAAGTCAAAACACACCACTATGCTTCCCCCAAACTAAATGCTTCTGCCTTTTAAGGTATGTACATTCTCTTAGGGACATCATCAGAGACTCCTGTAACAAAGGAGCTTTCTAACGCAACCTTCACATCTTCACCATGGTCCATAGTGAACGCTTTAATTATTATGACCAGGGCTTCTACATGATAAAGAGAAGCTGAACAGCTCTTCTCAGCAGCAGTAGATTGAACTTCAAAACCAGGAGAAGGCTCCATGCCTTTATTCCAACACCAATAGCCACGAAAAGAAAAGAAAAGAAAAGAGAAAAGAAAAGAAAAGAAAGTAGGAAATGCCAATCCACATACACACAAAAAAAAATTATAGAAAATCCCAAATGGAGGGCTGGAGAGATGGCTCAGTGGTTAAGAATACTGTATGTCTTTGTAGAGGAGTGGAGTGGAGTTCTCAGCAGCATACACAGGTGTTTTCTCACTGTTTTATTAGGGAAGGCATTGTGGGCAAAGGAGCCATTGAATCAGATCTTGAGGAAAGAATAGGGATCCAGTGGTGCTCAGTGGCCTGGATGATGTCGTCCTAGTTTTTGCCATTCTCTGTAGCTACCCTAAGCTGTCAATCAGCATGGTATTTATACCGATACATAACCCCAAGATATTCTCTCTCTCTCTCTCTCTCTCTCTCTCTCTCTCTCTCTCTCTCTCTCTCTCTCTAACCTACAAGCGTCCTGCTTCCTTGAATGATGAAGAATCTTCTTGTGTATCCTTTAAACCTCAGGCCAGCATTTACTTTGGAACACTCTCCCACGAAGTCTGTGTAATATATATATATATTTATATACATATATATTATATATATATGTATATATGTTTATACAGATGTTTTGTCTAACTTCTTTATTCCAAAAGCTACATGCTGAAGCTAATGTGTTTATCTTGCTTATTGTTTCTCTTTAAAGAATAAGCTTCTAGATCAAAGACTGCCATAACTTTCTGGTTTATAAAATCTGCTATGAGTTTGGTAGATGCCAGAAGACAATCTCAGGCTGTGAATGGTAATTTGGAGTCCTGTGCTTTGTTCAGTTGTAAACGTCTCCTCCAAGTTGACTCTTAAAACTCAAGAAAGAAATAGAAAAAAATGACTTGTGAACTTCGCATAATAGATAATTTTCAGGAAACATTACCTTATCCTTGAAAAATTATTACTAAATAATTTTTTGTTCCTGAATTATATACATACCAAGAGATTTGGGGGCTTCAGGGTTTCAAATAATGCAAATAAGTTATCAGACAAGGGAGACACTTGCATTTTAATACGTGTGAATTCATGCAAGGCAGAGAAGGGGATCGAGAAAGCTGCATGAATGTCTTACCAAAAAAAAAAAAAAAAAGCAATAAACATAGCAGTCCCCAAGGAAAACTGGGGCAATAATTTAATCATGTATTAGCAATATGTATATTCCTACATAAATGCAGAAGCCTCCAGTTTATAAATAGCTCACTCCCTTCCATAGCCCTTTGATACCTTTTTAATGCCCTTGTCAAGGAAGCACAGAACAGCCAAGATTTGTACTTTAAAGGCTTAACTGCCATTTCACAGTGCATATGAAAACAGGTATACATTTCGAAGTGCTGGTTTGTGAGAGGGACTCCTTCTGCATATCATGGAGTATTGGTGCTGGTTCGTAGCATTCACTATACAACCCTATGCAAATTAAGTTTCACACTGAGAAAACCTGTGTTTTATACCTACCTTGTTAAAATACCTGAGTACCTTACAAAGCCAGTGTTTCTAAAAGTAATCTCTTGCTGGAGACTTTGCAAATTTCACTTTTAAAGATTCATTTTAAAATTTTTTGTGATGATACTAAGAAACAGATACATCTGGAAGTTGGTTCTGCTGGAACTATTTAGTATTTAGTGTAAAGAGCATCCCATATTGCTATTTTCTCTTGGATTTTGGAATTCCCCTGATTCAAAAGAAACAAACAAACAAACCAAAAACAAACGGCAAATACATATCTCTTATTCTTCAGATAACTCCATGGTTACAGGGTTTGAACAGACATTGATTTCAAGTCAAATATAGTTTTATTTGCTGCATTTATTTATTTGATGAGGGAGGGATAGCCCGCAGGAATCTGTCTTCTCTTTCCATTCATATAGGTTGTTCATGGGACTGAATTTAGGTCCTCAGGCTTAGTGTTATGTCCAGCTAGAAGACCGAGTCCTGTAGGTAAAAGCAAAGAGCCTTTCTTCTCACACAAGTTTACAAACTCTGACTCACCATGTGTTCAACGTATTGGAGAAATCCAAGAGCCCTAAGTTCGGTTGGAGTTGGGTTTTTATAGTAGCAAAGATAGGGGTGAGGGACTTCTAAGGCTCAGGACCCTTGATTGGCTGACATTTGTCTAAGGGTGTCCTGGTGAAAAGTGGTGATTCTGTCTACAATGGTTGGGATGTTAGGAATTTTCTTAGGATGATCTGTTCCTGGGTGGTGCCAGCTTATGGCTTTTCCTGGAACGTGGTGCCGCCTGTTATGGCAGCTGTGCAGCCTCGGCCCCATCATGTTTGACTAGGCTGCTTCATCCCCACACTTAGAAGCAAGCACTTTTACCTGCTAAGCTGTCTGGCCAGCCTCAAATATAATTTTACAACTAACTGCTTTTCTCCTCTAAAAGCAACATAAGAAAGATCCCTGTTTATCGTTTGTCATTTATAGTTTGTTTACATTTATATTTTATTAATTTTATTTGTGGATTTTAGTACCATTGAAATTAAAGTCCAATGTCACCTGTTTGGTTTCAGAGACATCTTTTGACAGAAAGTTCAAGGTAGAGATTGTCAAATGTTCTAGAGAAATCATTCCTATAAGTTAGGTCAAAAGGACACAAAATCACTGGTAGTGTTACATCTTCACCAGTTTAAAAAAAAAACATAAAATACTAAAATGGATGAGGATCTTTTCCTTAATCTACTCAAAGATGAACCTTTTAAACAGCCTTTCTTTGCAACCTATTTGTTCATATTCAAAGTTCAATTGTGTTCCCCACCATGGAAAGTTTTATGATTGAACATGGGTAATTATAGTACATAGCGGCTTAAAAATAACTCAGGGGATTGAACAAAGTTTTCCAGTAGTTAATCATTAATGAAGATCTTGAATCTGTTCTTTAAATACAGACAAAACTCGGTATAATGATCTCATTAGCACCGTTCTGAGGTTATCTATTTCAGTATTTGTCAGGAGAATTCAGATGGAAATAAACTCCTTTACATATCTAAGAGAGATTCTTGATCAAGCAGACAGTTAAAAGATGTACGAAAAGGTTGATTAATTGTTGTATAAATACAGCTCTGTACCTGAGGCAACAGAGTCTGCTTCTAGCTAAAGGTAGCTCATTCTAAAAACAAACTTCCCTACCTGGGCACTGTACCTTCCGTTCACCGTGTGTTTTGTTCATCTGGTGTGTGCATCCTTTTACAATGCAGAAGTTGGAGGAAAAACAAACAAAACCATGTGCTGGGTTTTTCTAGAAATCGGTCAAGAGTCAAATGGAATGGAGCCTTTACCCAGGTGTTCAAAATGTGCATTTTCCAAAGGGAAAAAAAATGGATTTTTGTACCTCTGACAAAAATCTGCTGCCCTGTTTCCAGTGTGCAGGAAGAAAAGAGCACAAGCTTTCTGAAAACAAGCGAACTCACCATCATCCCTGGGTATTGGCTTGTTTTTCTAATTGGCTATGTGATGTGTGGGCAAATGGAGCTGAGGTTCCTGACATAAATATGCTTTAGGGGCGTGAAGACAGAGACTGACCTATCATAGGAAAATGTGGTGACCCTCCATCACTCAAACTTTGCAAACTCCTTAACTTGCTTGCTGCGATTAGATGGTTCTTCAGGAGAGAAAATGGGGAGGAAGCTATGGGGGACATGTGAGGGCACCTTCATCTATTCCCTAAGAATTAGTTCTCTGCATTTTTCATTCTGTTTTAATGGAATAGGTGCTATGTCTGAATGGCTATCAAGATGAAGTACGTAGCAAAGTGTGGGAAATATTCAAATGTCTTGAAAATATTCAGAGTTCTTGAATTTAAAGGAGCATCCTCTTTGATGTTTTATTGTTATTTTACCTCCAAAGCATGTTATCCCTACTAAGATCACAAAAAGAGGCCGTCATCAGTATTGAGGCCTCACTGCTTGGTCTCTAAATGGTTAAGTAGTTTGATGAGATGGTCCTTTTAGTCCAGTCCCACAGAAAATACTGCCGTCAAATCCTGTCCCATTCACTGCTGTTATCTTTCTCCCATCTCCTGCCCAAGTGCTATACTACACTCATGTTTCGTTTGCAAAGTCCTTATTAATGATGCTAACAAAGGAATTTCTAAGGCTCCTGTTAAAACTCAAGTTTTATCTTTTATTGTGTGTGTGTGAGAGAGAATGGCACACACATAAGGATCAGAGGACCACTTGAATGAATCAGTTCTCTACTTCCACAGCGGGTTATCAGGCATTGAACCCAGGAAATCAGGATCATACAAGTATTTGCACCCACTAAGCCATCCCACAGGCCTATCTCTATAAAGTTTTCTAGTTTTTAATTTATTACTATTTTTTGAGTGTGCGTATATCTATCTGTGTGTGTATATGCACACATGTGAGTGCCCATGAATGCAGGTGCCCATAGAAGCAAGAGCTGTTGAATCCCTTCGGAACTAGAATTACAGTCAGGTTTCATTCTAAGACATATGTGCTGAGAACTGCCCTTGGGTCCTCAGCAAGGGCAGTGTGTGCTTTTAATTGCTTGTCCATCTCTACAGATTCTTTCTAGTCTCAATATCCCCTTCTCCATTCCACAATTTAACTGTATTCCATAAGACACAGGGGGTTCTCTTCTGCTTTTCTAAGGAACCTAGCATCTCTGTGTGCACGCATGTGCACGCGCGCACACACACACACAGACACAGAGACACACAGACACACACACACACACACACACACACACACACACGATCTCTTATCTGGAAAATCTCAGGTTCCTTCAGTGTAAAGGTTCCTGGGGCTAAGTTAGATGCTCCTTCCAAATGACCTTCCACTTATTTCATTATGCTGCTATCAAATGATTTGCTAGTTTGTGTGGTTATCATTTCTCTGCATTTCTTTCTTGCTGGAAAGCAATTTCCACACTAAATTGGCCTTTCAGTTCATTTATAAGTCTTTCAATAGCAGAGTTCCTAAATTTTAGTAGTGGGTTCTCTGTAACTGGTGGAGATTAAACTCAGGGACAGATATTGAGTGGAGAACGTAAATCTTCTTGACTAAAATGACTTGACATAAGGAAGAGGTTGGGAGAAAACTTACTTGATTAACTTCCTTTTCCAAGGGCAGGCCACCAGGATGCAGTCCTGGAAGACTTGCAAAGGTCTGTAGGTTTGTCTTCGTCCCTTTCGCTTTGACTTCCTATTAGCAGATAAATTCCCCATTTCCATGTGTCTTAATTGACCCAGATGTTTGTCTTCTGGGTCCCACCTGAAGGGAGCAGTTGTTTGTGTGCTAAATACGATAGAATTCTCAAGACTGAATTGATCTGCCTTATTTTTCTAAGAACTCTGAATGAATAGTCTTAGCCAATGGACAGGCAGAAATGATGCATGCACATTTTAATCAGATGTTTCTAGACATCTGTGACTTTGTCAAAAATTAAAATATGAGGAATGCTAATACTTGGGTGAAATTATCAAAAATGCAGAGCAGGGGAAAGGAAAAGGTTAGTGATAAAGGATTGCAGGCTCTAGACTCTTTACTGGAAGATCATGGCACCTTTGAATCCATACTGGCTTCAAGGCTTCCTTTGGGAAGTTCAAAGTTGTTTATCAATCTAGATTCCTGGTAGGACTTTGGCTTTTGATTCTCTAGCCTTCCCACTTACTTTTCTTCCCTCCTTTCTTCCTGAAGGAAATATTGATCTGCAGTCAGGTATGATGGGCAGGCATAAAATGCCAGCTTTTAGGAGAGGAGGCAGGAGCATCAGGATTTCAAGACCACCTTTATCTAAATAGCAAGATTGAGTTCAACCTGAATTACTTGAGACCCTGCTCAAACAAACAAACAAACAAACAAACAATGATTCCTGCAGTCTCCCCAGCCCTCTGCTGAAGTAAAGTTCTCAGGTTCTCACATTGTTTAGACTCCAGTAAGGAAAGAGCTTCTAAATATAAAAGCTGATCATAGAAATTGTACTAAATGATATGAAAAAAACTATCAATATGATGAGCGTCCACCTTTATTGTTAGAATATACTTTCCACAGAGTTAAGTATCTGTGCACTACTGTGTATATAGCTCGCAGGCTGTAATTCTCATAGATGGCATATAAGGTAGTGGCGGTATAAATACAAATATGCCATGTTTCTAATATCAGGGAAGCCTCTCCTTTCTAGTCAATAGACTGAAAATAAGCTTTCAGTCACTTTGAATAAATATATTTTATGGATTCAAATAAAATTTCAATTATCTATTAATATTTAATAGCATAATTTCCTTATGCATGCATACATAAAATTTCATTGTGTGTAAAGTAATGTATACTAATTAGAAAATAACCTTTTCCTATATTTATTTTGGGAAAAAGTTCTACTCACACATACAACATTGATAACACTGATTTCTCACCAACATAGCTACCTTTTAGTTCCCTAAGTATCTTTTCCAATGATATTTTTTATGTCCATCAACATTATTTGGAATAGAGTATTTCTTAAATCATAAATTATTTTGTTACTGAAGACTCTACATCAAGTTAAAAAATACTAATGTAAAAATATGTCTTTCCCTTATCCTGTAAGAATATGCTCAGAATGTTAACAAAGTTTAAGTCAATTTTATTCTAATATCTTTTCAATTTGAATCCATTATCCACTCTTCAGGAATAATATTTAAATCAATCTTAGCTTTATTTATTTCTCTCTTATTTTAGATAAATCTATCAGATATCAACTGAAATATAGAAAGTGTCACTTCAGGTAGTTTATTTTCACAATAACCTTACTGAGAAAGTACCACAATATCAAGAGACTTTGGAACATCTTAAATGGATGGTGATTCTTTTTTTTTTTTCCAGAGGAGGAAATTTAACACCTAAATCTCATCACGAATGTGAATACTTATAGAATAATTCGCTTGAAAAGATAATGAACCCTGTGCTCTGACTGTCGGTCTCCACCTCGCATTTATGAGTTGAAGCCATAACCCCCGAGGTTAGCTATATTTGAATATAACAGCCCATGAGGAGGGTGTAATGATCAGATGAGGTCAGAGGGTGGCAGTTCAGCTCTAGAACTAATGATCTTAGAAGGGACACTAAACCCTCTCCCTTTCTACTCTGTAGGTACAGAGTAGCCATCTGCCAAACAGGAAGAAAGCATCCATCAGATGCCTAGTCAGCTGGCACCTTGATCTGGCTTCCAGATCAATTGAGCAATTTCCCCCCCTGCTCTGTGGGTCAGATTCCCAGAGTGGAAATAACAGGCTTGAGTACTCACCAACCAGTTACTGGTTATTTGGAAATTGTTGGCAACAAGTCTGCCTGTTTCCCAATGTAAAATTCATGCCTAGTTCTAGCATCCATTCCAACTCATGATTGCTTATGATAGTATCCAGTCTGTCATTGATTCCCAACACTGTCAAGTTAACCATAATAATCCAAGCTTTCACTCCCATTTCGCCTTCCAGTGCTATTGCGAATAGAAAGCAGAGTGCAAGGCCATGAAAGGGATGCCACAACTGTTGGGTTTGAGTTTGGATGAATGTATGCGGCACAGTTAGTTTGTAAATGATGTCTTCTATTCTGCTTGCTGCCTACATCAGGGCAGTTTCCTGTAAACTACCAGGGTATTTGTTGAACTAAGAGCGGCGGGGCTGCGTCCCCAACACCCCCGCTAGCCGCTTGGCTAGCTCATGCCCGAAATAACAACACACAAACTGTATTCATTAAAGAACTGCTTGGCTAATGAACTCTAGCCCTTACAGGCTAATTCTCGCACCTGGACTAGCCCATTTCTAATCATCTGTGTAAGCACCCCAAGGTGCGCTTACCGGGAAGATTCTAGCCTCCGTCCATCTTGGTGTCTCTGCTCCAGACCAGAGCTGTCCGGTCTCTCCGGGAGCAGAGCAGAGTCTGTCCTCACTTCCTCTTCTGCCCAGAATTCTATTCTGTTTTCTCCTCCCACCTATCTTTTAACCTATCGGGGCCAGCCAAGCAGTTTCTTTATTGCTCAGCCAATGAAATCAACAGATTGATATGACACTCCCACATCAGGTATTTTGACTTCTGGTTTAGTGTGCATTAGTACAAATGTCCAGGGACAGATTTTTGAGTTGAATACATCTGATAAAATAATTAGTTCGATTGATCCTGACTTCCTGATCTCCATACTCTGAGACATGAATTTCTATTGTTTAATCCACTGTTCTAGGGAATTTTTTTGGCAATCAGAGCTGACTAATATTATAAATGAGTGTACATTGGGAGTACCAATAATAAACAGGGAACTGTTGTCAAATGGTATACGGGTTGGCACAGAGTAAGTGTTCCCCTTTCTCTGCATAGTTATAATATATCAAGTTAACAGACATGTCAAGCATTTATGCCTTATGATGTTAGGATAATGTAAAAGGTCTAGAAACCAAAACTACCACTAAGTAATGTCACAGCAGCCCTGTGCCAAATAGCTGTATATTATAAGATCTCAGGGTCAATGTGTCTGATATGGCAGATGATTTTGTCTGAAAATAGAGAAATACATGAAAATAATCAAAGTAACCACTAATCCCACCACCTAGATCAAATTATTATTCATTTATATGCATATATAATGTATAGATCTATATGTGTGTGTGTTAATACAGATACACAAGGCATATATTATTATAATCTCATTTGTTTTCACATAAAACTTTTATAGTAAGGCCAGGCATAGTAGTGTATGCCTATAATTCTAGCACAAGGGAGGCTGAAGCAGGAGGATTGCTGCGATGTTAAAAGCAGCCTGGGAGTCATAATGAAAATCAGATCTTCCAGGCCTATAGAACTATACTGTCTCAAAATAAACAAGCAAATATTTGTGACACAGGTCATTAGTCATGCCATCAAAATCTGGTATGTCAGAAAATCGACTTTGAGACGGTGCTGTTGGTCTTGGTATCTAGATTCTGCCTTGCATCCTACAAAGTGTTGGCCATCTCCTGTGCTAATGAAGCCACTTACTCTGGAGACAACAGCCCTCATCCAGAGCTTTCATGACCTAGGCATCTCCTAAAAGTTCCCTCTCTGTATATCATTCTAGTGGTGGTTCAACTACCACATTAAAATTGTAGAAAGCAAACATTCATATTATCCCAGAGACTAATCATGACATTTCCTACAGAATCCTGACTTATGGGTCTAGACCTCTGTTTGCTATGATTTTTGCACAAAAACAAATTTAGGGTCCTATCAATAGATAGATAGAGATCAAAAGTCAAGTTTGACAAAGTCAGCTCCTTCCTTCCACCTTCATTTGTTTTCCAAGCCTCAAACTCAGCTCAGGAGCAGCACGTTTCTTTACCAGCTGGACTACCTCACTGCTCCCCCAAATCATACCCTAATCATCATTTGCCTCAACAAAATGGAACAAGGGTCTTTCTCCAAACTCCAAACAGAAAGGCGTGCCTCAACTCAAATTATATAGAAAAAAGTTTCTGTTGCCCTATATCCTCCTTTGTAATCAGCACTTGGGCAAAGATTTGGGTTATATTAGTTTCTTGGTGTGTTGCTGAAACAAAATCCCTGACTAACCCACTAATGGAAGGGTGTGTTTTGGCAAACCGTTCTAGTGGAAATCCACCATGACAGGGAAGACATAAGGCTGTATTGAATTGGCAGTAAAATAGAGGAAAGCAATGAATGTCCTTGCTCAGGTAGATTTCTATCTTATGCCGTCTGGGACCCCAGCAAGTGCAATAGTGCTACATATGTGTGTGTGTGTGTGTGTGTGTACACACACACTAAAACACATATATGGTGAGTCTTTGTGATGATTAGCTTTGCCAACTCACCTCTATCAGGAATCACCTGGAACAGAGTCATGATGAAGAATTATCTAGACCAGATAGCATATCTGTGTATCCGTGTATGGTTCTCTTTAATTAAGTTTATTAAGATGGGAAGACCCAGTCCACTGTGGGTAGCACCACACACTAGAAAGGGCTTCCTGAACTGGAAAAATCGACAAAGCAAGCAGAGAAAATAAATCAATGAAGCATGTATGCATCCATTGCTCTTTGCTGTTAACTATGGATACCATGTGACTAGTGTTTTAAGCACCTACCTTGACTTTCCCATAATAATGGACAGTAGCCTGGAACTATAAACTAAAATAAACCCTTTTATTCCCAAAGTTTTTTTTTTCTTTTTTGGGGTGGGGGGATATTTTATAACAGCAATATTTTATAACAGCAATGGAAATGAAGCTAGAATGTTCTTTACACTTCAGTTACCTTAATCAAGATAATCCCCTCACAGTCAGACCTAGAGTTAACTAGTGAGCCTAGATCCTACCACAAGATCCTGGTAAATTTTATTCTATGGGTAAGAAGCACTACTTTGATATAACCTAAACCTTGTTTGTCATTTTCTCGTTAAACAGACAAAATTGGGTGATGTAGCGTTTATTTAAAGCACTCACACACATAAAAAAGTATGAGAAAAGGAAGAAGCAGCAGAGTTCACATGACATGATAGAATGGTATAGTTATATTTTGTTTATGTTTTAACAAATAATGCTTTTCTGAAGATCAGAGTGCAGAGCCAAATCACGAGAAGCCAGGAGTGGTGACACACACCTTTAATCTCAGCAATCGGGAGGTGGAGGCAGAGGGATCTCTTTTAGTTCAAGGCCACCCTGGGCTACCCAAGATTGAATCTGTCTAAAAGAGAAACATAGCTCACACAAAGGTGATTCCAGCACTTGAGATCCCACGCCTTTGATCCCAGCACTAGAAAGGTGGAGACAGGAGTGACGTGGCTGGGCAGAGAGGAATATAAGGCAGGAAATGATAGGAGCTAATTGCAGTCTGAGGTTTGGTAGAGACAGATGCAGACTGAGTATCACCCCTGCAGTCAGAGGACAAAGTCTTAGGAGACAGTCTGAGGACAGGAGTGTCCCTTCAGTCTGAGCGTTGGGAGAGGTAAAAATTCTCTCTCGTGGCTGGCTACATTACTTCTCTGATCCTTCAGCTTTTACTCCATAATATCTGACCCTGAGTTTTATTTATTAAGACCAACTAGAATTTGTGCTACATAAAGGAGTCTTGAACTGAACCTTATGACAGAGCCAAAGGCCCGTGGCCCTAGAGTATAACCAGAGCAAAGTTATTTAATGGGGTCGTAAGCAGTGCTCCTAGATTCTGCTTTGTATTTCCTGTGTACTCTGCCCACGGTACAGAGCTATCTTCTCCAAGCAGCAGAACAGGGTACGCACACAGCAAGCACTCTTTCTTCTTCCCCAGCTAGCATCTTCCTTGATATGCTAAGGTGCAGAGATGCTGCTTTCCGGAGAATCCATTAATGCCCTCTGATCTCAGAAGGGCCAACCATATAGATTTCAATCCATGGCGTCTCTCCGAATTTCATTTCTTATTGAAAGTGAAATGAGCAAATTCTTATGAAAATCATGTTTTTAAAATTTCCAGTTAAGCTTATATTGCTTATCTAAAAGATCTGATAATTTTCAATAACTTTAAATATGAGAATATTATCTAAAGTCATGCGTGTTTAACAGTAAGTTTCGCATTGACTTATAATTTTTTTCTTAGTAAAAATATTATAGAAAGCGTCTGACACGGAATGTTTCGTTTATATAATTCGGCATGGAATGGGGAACTGATCATCTAAGTGCATTGCAATACTAAGATATTCAGCGTTATGAGTAGACAGGTTGCATGTTCAATATTACATGTTAGTAGAACAAGGATAAATAAAGCAAAAACATGTTTAAAAGTTCAATGAGAAGATAAAGATTGTGCTTTTCTCAGGATCAGTATTAATACAAAACAGCATATCGCCCAATAGAAAATGTTCTTACATCATCATGATGTAAATTATGCCACATTCAAATTCCCCTAAGTAAGGCCAAAATTGAAAATATTATCCTTAGAACAATATTGGTGGGTATGATTGTTAATATTTGTCAAATTGACAGGACCTAGACTCACCAAAGTGGAAACCTCTGGGCGTGCCTCTTAGGAGTTGTCTTTATCAGTTTAATAGAGGTGGGAAAGATCACCCTGAATGTGAGCATCCCCATTCCATAGGCTGGAGTCCTGGGGTGCATGACAAGGGGGAAACTGGCTGAGCAAGGGAACATAATGAATAGCACACTGGAACCATAAGGCAACATGAATCCTTCCGTCCTTCGATTTCATTGGTCAGGTATTTTGTGACAGCGGCAAGACAAACACAGTTAGACGTGTTCCATCTGGGGGCTAGAATGATTCTCATTCAGCGATCCTTCCATTAATCATATTTATGAATGAGCCACATGCTCGATCTTGTTCTTAACTGCACATGAAGCAGTGAGATGACAGGAAGCACAGAACAGCTGTGAAAACAGCTAACCCAAGTGTTAGGATTTGGGTGGGAAAGAAAGAAGGGTATTTACATCAGGGCTTGGTGTAGATACCACAGACATGACATTTGAGCAGCCATACACAGGATGAGAAGGGATGGTCATTCAGTCTTGTGGATATTTAGAACACCAATTAGAGGGCAGAGTCATGCAGAGGATACTGCCAGGAGACAGGAATTTAAGAAACAACAATTAAATACTAGGACTGGTGAGGTGTGATGGCCGAGAACAAGAGGAACTTGATGTAATTTCCAATTAGGATTTCCAGCACCCAGTACTGGGGAGGAAGTGATCACTAAAAGGCAGGATCTCTCCATTTTTAATCCTTGAGTGATAATTGATATTTTTAAGGCAAGATGAAATATAAGAGAAAAACATTAGACTAGACTTTTGTCACAAAATAGTAGCATGTCCTGAAAAGAAAACCAGTTTTAAAGCCGGACATCACCGGAAGTTCATTTCTCGTTTGTTTCACCTTCATCAAGACACCTCTTGAGTGTTGATAAAGGAGCAGGGTTGTGGTGATCAGACCCAGGTTCAAGTTCTGCTTTAAAAGTAAATGTGGTGTGAGGTATCAGATTGTACACACTTGACCACCCCAGTGCCATTTATCATCTATTATTTTGTAGTGAAAGTCACTTAACATTTAAGAAAGTTTAAGCCATGTGTTGTGACAGAAGTATTTGTCACTGATTACTGTTTCTTATGAAACTAAAGATCTCTTCTACACAAGTGCCTCCACTTAGGCATTATTATTATTAACTCAGAAATGTATAAACATTGAGAAAAGACATTGGCTGTTGAAGTATTAAAATCCAGCGGGACTTGATGTTGCATGCCTATGATTCCACCCTCCGAGTATGCTGAGGCAGGAGGATCTGATGCTCAAGCCCATCTTGGACTTAAGGGTGATTTCAAGTCCAACTTGTGTTACTTAGTGGATCCTGGTTCTAAATTAAAATTATGAAGAAAATAACACTTTTAAGATAGATGGCAACATTCTCATTGACAGAGTACTAGTACAGCATTTATAAGGCCCCAGGTTTAATTTTTAGTACAACCAAAGCAAATCGAAATGTTTAAATAGTATTAACATATAGGACTGCATTTCTAATAGACAAACCACAGCAGACGTCCCCCTTCTCTGTACCTTCCAATCTTCTTGCACCTCTTATACCTTTGTCTATGATGTCCCAGGAGCTTCAGTACAGGAATTCTGCTGTAGCCTTATCAATCAGTCTGGGCAGCCCAGGATAAACTGTTCTCTTTATTATGACCAATGTGTTTTTTTTTTTTTCTATGATGGTCTCTGTTGCAAAGTGAAGCTTTTTTGACAAGAGGTAAAACGTACAAGATGGCTGCCCGTCAAGAGCAGAACTAAGATAATAACAATAGACATGTGAACATGTTAGGGGAAATCTCATGGGCCTCAACCCTAGGCAGAAAGGGGGGAAAAATCTGCTGAAAGATAGGAAACTAAATATAGGGCATAAGGCCCCTAATAAATCATGTGATGTTAAACTGTCATCCCGGAAATCATGAATGTTCAAGCAACACTAAACAGACTCAGCATTTTGTATCTATATAACCATGCACTTACATGCATGTAACGTGTGTATGTTTAACCATAATCATAGGGGAAAAAAGCGGGCCTTGAATTTAATTATGGGGGGTATGGGAAAGGTGGAGGGGAGAAGGTGTTTGAGAAAGGAGAGTGAAGGGAGAAATATAAATTTTAGCTACACAAACAAAAGGAAACAGAAAACCCATCAGAGCTAAGATTCCCCCATCAGAACTAAGCAAAAAAGAAGCTAGAACATGATCCAGTTCTTCCTGCTGCTTTAACACGATGGATTTCCAATTAATGCAGCTTTGCTCTGCTTTCACTTTTGGATGTTAGTTTGAATTAAATAGTCATGGATCACATCGATGTCATTTGTAGCTACATTAGGAAGATAAGACATATGTAGCACTTTGATCTCCAAATCATGGAGGTAACTTTTCAATCATCAGAGATACGTTTAACATGTCGTGTTTTTATTTATCATAATAAAGCTTCATCTTAATCAATATTATAGGTTATTTTTTCAGACTCAAAAAAATGAAAATTGAGATTTCCTGTTTATATTTGCTATGCCAGAAGTGTAATGTGAGACAGGCAAGTGTGTTACAGCACACACACACACACACACACACACACACACACACATACATACACACACAATCTGTCCATTTCATGTTTTCTTATATATCACCGTAGAGGAGTCAAGTTTTAGCATAAGATTGATCCTCACTGTATTTTCTCAAATGCAATCACTTTAATGATTCAACACTTTAAACAATAAAAAAAATAATAGCTATAAAAGCTTGGAATCCTCTCAGCATCACTGTGGCATGAGATTCTTTAAATTGCAAACTATTTGTTTTTAGGTTTGTAGGAATCGTTACCCACCATCTCATCTGTATTACACTTGTTTCTGAATTCAGATTAACATTCTTCTTGAGCTTTTCTTTGTATTGTAATCATAGTGGGGAAATTGTATTTCAAACCTTAGATAAAAGCCTTAAAGTGATTTCATGTGACAGAATTTTATCTGGGTTTCAAAAACCCTAATAATGGCATCGATAATTCTCCTATGCAATTTCTCTCCTTCTTGTTACCATAGGAGTATGGAAAACACGTTTCTGGCATAAAAAGCTAAAAGGGAAAAAAATCTGTTGTCTAATCTGAGTATTAGGAAAAAGATCACAAATCCTGCTCTAGTATTTCGTATTTAAGCTAGTCCTGTGAAGGCCCCTGACATGCCTCCTGGGAGCTCAATATTGACAAGCATGCTTTGCCAATCAAGCTCAAGCTTGTTGAATTAACGGAGCTCAAGCCTTGCGCTGACACTATTCCCCAAGACTGAGAACTCTTATCTTACCCCATTTGCTCTGGCTTTGCCGCTGACACCCGTACACTTCAAGTAGAGCTTGCAGTGTGTCTTAAATGCTATGGCTGGGAATTAATTTGGTTTGAGAATATAGCAGTCCTCCTCATGTTCGCAGTGCAAATCATAAATGAAGTAAACCACATTGGTTCCCCTCGCAGCATAGATATAGAAGGAAACGGCTAAAATCAGGCCTTATCTTCTCTATCAGAAAATGCCATATAATTTCAAGTTCTTAAAGAGAAAGAAAAAAGATGACGGTATCCTGTATAATAGGGGAGTAAATCCCAGATTGTTCATCCTTTGACGATTTTCAGTTGATTTGGAATTTCAATATGGATTTTTATTAATTCTTGAGAATGAGGATGATGAAGCTGATGGCGTAATCTAATATTTTTCGGGGCTTCTGATGTTTTGTAGAACATGTTCAGTGCTGTTTCTTCTTTAACTCTTTGAGATGATGTTTTCCTTGGCCTCATCTCATATAAGTTGAAATGGAAACCCAAAGGTTTAGAAACTTGTCTAACTGTGCCCAGGGTTCTGTAGAGCTGAGCCTAACTTTCCTTCCAGTACACAGATGGGCAGTCAACATGCGAACATTGCTCCTTCCCCCAAGAGTTCATATAAAAGCAGTCAGGTGGGCATTGCTCATTCAAAATATTTTTCTTACTTATTTTAAAACAAAACAAAGAGGAGCATGATGGTTGAAGATAATGGAGTGATTAGCCCTAGAGGTTTGGATATTTAGTTCTGCTTTTAAAAGATCAGAAGAAGAGGAAGAAGGAAAAAAGGGTCAAGCAGTGCGACTAGAAAGAGAAACATCAAAAGGTTGCTAATACAGATGTTATTCCCTTTAGAAAATGCAGTTGTTCCATAGTGCAGGCATTATTGGGCAGCGGTTGCATGAATGATGCAAAGAACTTACTGAGATTAAATGTCAGAAACAGGCTGACCAGCTGATGACCTGGACCTTTACTGTGAGCTGAAGATAATACCAAGAATCAGATTCACAGAACTGTTATAGGGGATAAATTAAGTACTGGATGCCAATTGCCTGGCCTGGTCCCAGTTCTCAATTCTAAGAACATGTTTTTATGTTCTAAGGAAATTAATACCCTTTGCTGTCATCAGAGATGCTTCTGGAGCCACTCTCTCCAGTTATTTTCTTTAAATAAAATAGCTCTTTGGCACGATTTCTCTTCTAATTTTCCTTCTTGGCAAGTTAGGAGAGAGACACAAATTGGCTCTTCATATACATATTCTTCTGTTCATCCATTTCTCAAAGCAAATTGTCATATCTCTATCTATGTTAGCAACTGTGGTTTGACACTTAATTGCATAATATGAGCCATGGCATTTCTAAGATAATTTTGAATGAGTGCGATTTCTAATATATAAGTGTAGACAAAAAGTGTAATCATGGTGGCAACATGCTGTAAAGGTGAAACTCCATATCACAGTGCCCAGCATGTCTAAGCACTCATTCACTCCGCTCCTCTTCTCTCTTTTTCTCAGAATCTACCTTAAAAGAGACAGAAGATCAGGAATGTCACCAATAGCTTGTTGGCCAAACTTGTTAGTCATTGAAGACTTAACATTGTCTTAACTTAGCAACTATCTATAGCCTGACATCCAAATCTGTGACCATTGTACAAACTCTGCTCAAAATGAAAAATTATCTCATTGATCAATGCAAAGCAGTATGGTGTCTCTGTCCTCACTCCCATCCTCCTTTCAAAATACTTGTGATACCCTAAATGCCTGTGTTCATCTACCTGAAGGAACTCACCTCTTCCCTGAATTCTCCAGCTGTCGATTATGACCATATGACATTTAGATATGCCACATTAAATACTATGTTCAGTCTACAGATTTTCTCTATAGAAAAATGCAGTTGCATTTATGTAAGAGAACTATTTTGTCTCTTTTCAAGAGAAACTGAAGCTATGCTCTGGAAAACTTAAATCAACATTTTTGGTACCATATATCTATATATCTATAAATATATCATTATTACAGTTCTATAAGCTACTTAAACATTTTAATTTTATGTTAATGGTAAGTTATCAAATATCCTTAATTCTATTACATACATTTTAAATACATATAAATATTATAAACTCATATTTTTAATAATAATTTTAGTGTAGAGAATGTTCAATTAAGTGATTAGTGTTGCCATACCAAGCCACAGTACATGTTCATGATTTTTTTATATTCTCCTGTATCTTATTTTTATATCAGCAACGAACACTTCCATATACATTTCCTTCCTAATTATATGCATACATCTTAAATACTCTATATTTAGAGATGGTTGTGGCTAGTTACTAAACCATTAGTGTAGAAGTGTTCTTCCATAGCAAGTTTTCATATCTGTCATGTGACATTTGGATGCCTATAGTACTCATTAGCTGTTTCTATCATTACTGCAAAGCAACTGCCATTCTTGAAACTGGTTGCTGTTTAAGAATAAAGCAGCGGTATTTAAGTGTTGCCAGCTTCAGGGCATCAGCGTGTAATGTGCTACACTTTTTGTAAGGTGATGATACCTACATTCTTAGAACTAATCATTGCTGAAGAAAGTAAAAGGGTTTGCCCTCCCACGAGGCCCTTTCCATCACGTTATATGCCATTCAACTATGAAAATGATGATAGTTTTTTTTAATCTGCCAAGAACGACAGCAGTGAAAGATAACTTCGTACGTATGTAACCAGAGGTACACATAGCTGTCGGTATTAGCTCTTGTCCACATCATCCTTCAGTCTCAGTCTAGCTAGCCTCATTTGCACGACATTGGGGGAAAGGATGTGCATCAAACTAAAAGCACAAATCTCTCATTGCGTTTTAATGTGAGCAGAAAGGAATAGTGTTACAATAATCATTTTCTGTATTGCACTTTTCCCAAACCATTACACCGTTCTCATTTTGTTTCTTTGACCTTGAACTTACACATCAACTTTGTCTCCAATTCTCCTCTGTGATCTCATTCTCTGCTCTTCTCATGGCCCACTATAGGCTGGATATTTGCGTCTATGCTTAACTGATTTTTCCATCATTACAGCTCCTGCCATCATCATTAAGAAATAACAAAAGGGGTGGGGTAGGAGGAGGGGAAGGATTGGGAAAGGGACTAGCTATGTAAATTGAGAAACTATTCTATTAAAACATCTTAATAAAAAATGAATAAAAGAAATAGCAAAGGGTACTCATAGGTACTACTAGGTATTCTCATTTCAACTCCAGATGTTCAATATTTGGTAGGAAAAATTGGTCATAAAATGAGAAAAACTGGGAAAAATTAGGATTTGTAATCAAGTAATGAAATAATATTTATATCACTGCTTATCACTTATTTTTGAAGTAGCCTTAATTCTTTTTACCTAGGGACTGTTCATGAATGATAACTTTTCATGGAATTGGTATGCCGTGCTGGGAGGTAGAAAAAGAATTGACTTTTTCAAGCCTTATTACAAATAGGAATTGAGAGAGAAGGGTTTGACTATCTGTGACTGTAAGCCAGCAACCCCACCCAGGAATGGGAAGTAGACACTAGAATAGGTATTAGGGATCAAATCCAAGCATCACCTTCAATTGGCCAACTTATTCAGCCACTCTAGACCTGATTGTCCCACCTTAAGAAAATGAGAGAAATTAAAATACCCTCTATGATGCTGTGAGGAATTATTGAGTTTTTGCACAGCACTAAGAAAGGAGTCTGGCCATGGGAAGCAATGTTAGAACATGTGCCCTTATTGTGTTTATGAATCCCTGACTTGATTCTCCCTGAAGACTTTGGGTTCTATTGTGTTCCTCTAGTAAGTGGAGCCATGAAAGGAAACATATGTCATGTCACAAAAAAATATCCAAAGCAATATATTTCATTCCTAACTCAATGTTCAGCCTTGCCCTAGAGCTAGATGAGATCAATGTGATGTTGGCAATGCAGTCAACGACATATGCGAAGTTTACCACAACTTCACAGTTTCCTAAGGTGTTAATACGAGACCTCCATCCTGTCTCCTGATTGGAGTGTCCCCAGCCCAAAGCTCTGACATAAAATCTCTGATCTTATCCTTCACACCTTAGCCTCTTGACATCTTCTTAGTGGATGAGATCATCTCTTGTCTGGGTGAGTCATCTGGAGTAGAAAGTGTTGAAATAAATGACTTGCGACATAAATAGTGTTGAAATAAACGTTTATTTTAGCACTTCATAAGTCATGAGCCATTTATTTTAACACTTTTCACCTGAAGTGTTTAAATAATAGGTTTTATACAGGGATGTGTCATCCGCTCTGTTTAATATAAAAGTGAATATGTAAATATATCCATCTATCTAATCTAGATTTTACACCCTTTGACTGCCAAATAGCGTGGTTGCCATAGTTTCTGGAGTAACCTGAAATTAAATTTTCTCTCTCTTCTTTCCAGTTGATAGACAATTTGTAGAGCATAAGGTGATTGGACATCATTCCATTAATGGACAATTGGCTAAATACCTTCCAGACTCCTAAAACAAATGTCAGCAAAGACTAGAATGGACAGTTCCCTGCTTTCTCAACTAAAACACCTTTTGTTTTCTGGAAAATACCAATTTTTTTCTTTTGTGTTTCAGTTGAATAACAACCTGTTTGCAGGATTATTTGGGACATTTGCATCAATAAAATTAAACTTATTGAAGGAAACACTGTAGCTCAGAAGTCAAGAGCTTAGATGGAATTTGAGATTGTTTGTCTATTGTTTAAATGATAAGGTATGTTACTCTTGTTACCAGATAAATACAAAAGCTTTTCTGTGTTTTATGAGATTAAAGGTATCATAAATGAAACCCGAGGAAAACACTTTATGCATATTGAGTCAATTGGTAAAGACAGACGGGATTGTGTTTACATCTCAGTAGGAAATTGCAATCAATAACCAGAGTGATGGAGTTAGAATTCAAGAAATTCTTTCTACTATAAACAAGTCTGTGCCTTCGTTTTTGCCAAATAATATAGACTCCTGGATATTTTTATGTGAGCAATAAGAATCCAAGTGTTACATAAGTGATATTTTTAAAGGTGATTTGTTGTTTTATGGTGGTTTTTACATTCACAGTGGAAACTGATTTCCACTCAGTTTCTATTACTACTTTTAATTATAAGGGACACTGTATTTTAAGAATGTGTCAAACTAATGCCTTGTAGTGGAAAGTAATTGTACCAAAGCCTATGTTTTTAAAGTCTTAAAAGAGTAAGGGGAGAGTTGCAAATAAAAGCATTGTAGGCTAGAAGGAATACATAGAAATGGGAGGACAAAAGAAGGATGCATTAAAGGAGAAACTTTAGAAGAATCTTAGATCGCACAGATCCTGATCATGTGTGTGTCTGGCTGTGAAGTAATGCCCTGACAAATCCTACTCTGGAGAGATGCTGGATTTTGCCGTCAGGATACTTCTAAGGGAATAACTAAAATCTGAGAAATAAAGAGTGCTTCAGAAGGATACAAACACTTGCATTCTTGTTTTCCAAGTGACATTTTCCAATGTCTATAAATGCTATTGATTTCAAATTGTAAATTATTTTACTTCTGAACACACCATGTAGAGTTGTTCCAGCGCTGTTTGTGTGAGCTTGTAATCATTGATTATAGCATTAGACTCTCCATAAATGTGCCATTGTGAATAACGGGACTTGTTAGCATATTGTTTGCCTACAGTCTGTAGTTGCTAGCTGGTGGGGGCAACCACATACATGCTTCTGACATTCTGTTCCTGCTAGATGTTAGGAATATTCTCTTTTTTCCCCCTCAAACTTTTAAATTCTCTGGCAAGTTCAGATTTCTAGAGCTTCCTTAAAGAGCTTGAGTATTTACTGAGTATGGATACTCTGAGGACTCCAGTTATGCTCTGTAGCTTATAAACAATCTACAATACAAACCAATGTACTTGCTGCCGCATCCCACCTGTGAGCATCCATTACTTCCACTTTCCTTCTTATTGCATCCAGGAAAATCAACGACAATGTTCCAAAAAAGACACATATTGTGATTGCCGGACCTATTTACACTGAGTTTCAGGTACTCTTTAAAGGCTTTGAAGAATTATATTATAATCTGATTTAAGTCATTATCTTCCCAATGACAGAGAAGTCTATGGAGGGGGAAGCAATGTGTAGCAATTTTGGCAAAACATACTAAAAATGTCTTGCTGTGAGGTAGAAAAACCGTGTTGTAGCCATACTCAGAACATCTGCCTTGCCCAAGGCCCAAATCTAAGTGGTCAAGTGATATTTGGAATTGGGCTATGAATTTAGGTATCTGAGTGATGAAATACCTACGGCAGAACTAAAATGTAAAAGAGCTCCTATAAATAAAGAGAAACATATGCATCACATTTTGCTTTGATATGTGTATCCCCTATGATGGAAATATCCTTTTCCCACCAAATTGGGCCCAATAAAAAGCTTATGCAAGCATAAGTTATCTAATAGCCATTTGGCAGTGAGTTAGGTCAGCCTGGGTTGCATGCATGCCAACCTGCTTAGACATAGATGCCAATCAACAAAGTAATGACCTCATTTTGACAAGAGACTGAAATTTCATCAGAGACCATAATGAGTTGTAAACGTGATGTAGAGCAAAGCTATTTCATCACAAATACGTGGCACATTTAACAAAGCTGTAAGCCAAATAGTCTTTAAAGATTGAATTGGAAAGATGGACTTATGATTATAAAGTCTTAATAGGAATAACACTCGTGTGTTTTCTCTCTTGTTTTGTAGAAAAACATACATGCTGACTTACCAATTTGAATATAAAACGTAGAAACAGAGAGTCTTACTATACATTGATAATATAGATGATCATTTGGTGACAATTTTGAAATTTGGCTCTGGGACTTCACATAGTTTACCAGTCTGCACATGGCCCAATGGCTTTTGTGACTGCCTGCAACTGTGCTTGTCTAGATACAGTACTATTTAACATGATGTGCTAGTTAGAAAGTTAACATTTAAATGTACAGTCCAGCCATGGTGTCTACTTCTAGATTTGACCAGCTTTGTTCTCCATGCATCCACATTTCTAAGCAATCCGTGGTATGTCCCCAGCCAGGCTGGTGTGTGAATTAGTGAGGATGATCCTCCTTTATACATGCTTAGAATGGTTATTTGTCCCTTTTCAAACAGCATTGCTTCCAAGAAAAATTCATGGAAACTGAAACAACCAATGGGCCTAGTGCATCTTAAGATTCACTCCTTAAGGGTCATGTATTCAATACAGGTGTACCTCCCAGATATACTGCAAACAATGGTCTTTAGTCCTGTTCGACCTTGTCATTCAGGCACACAGATTCATCTCCTATTTGCAAATGCCAAGGATTCTTTTGCATATCACAAGATGAAGTCTCTGCAATATTATAAACATCCAAAGATGCCATAGAAATGGATCTAAGTAGGCAGTGATTGGTTCTTTCACTATTTTCTGTTTATGTTTTTGTATTTCAATGGAGCGTGGCTGTGATGAATAAAAACGGCCTCCATAGGCTCATATATTTGAATGCTTGGTCATCAAGAAATACCACTACTTGAGAGGGATTAGGAAACCTGGCCTTGGAGTGGTGTGGTCTAGTTTAAGGCTCTTGTAACTTAAATTAACCTGTTTCCCCTCATCTACATTTGACCACTGGGCTTTTTCCTTTATTTCATTCTGTGTACCCTATTTATCCTGCTTCTTCCATGTCTGTCTGGATAATAGCTGGATGGATGGATGGATGGATGGCACCAGGTATCTCTTTTTCTTCCTCCAGTATTCTTTCTTCTATATTTAGAGCCTAGATTCCTCATCCTACTTGTTCTCTCTGCCCACCAGTCCTGCCTATTCCTCTACTGCCTAGCTATTGACCATTCAGATTACTAGTAAACCAATAAGTTGTGTTAGGCAGGTAAAGTAAAACAGCAACATATCTTCACATAATTAAACAAATGACATAAACAAATGTAACAAATCTTTACATAGTTAAACAAATGCATCATCAATAATTAAACAATTATTCTGCAATACAAATGTAACACAAGTATACATGATTAAAGGGATATTCCACAACATTTCCCTTTTTTGTCTAAATAAGAAGAAAATTTTTAACTTTAATGTAGTAAGACTGCATACATAACATCATTTAAAAAGTAAGAATTACATTTACACTATCCATCCCATTTGTATTTGGCGAAATCCGAAATAAAATACTCCATTATTTAGCCTATCTTAGAAAGTCCAAAGTTTTGTACCTAATTTGCCTTCTGTCATCACTAAGAAAAAATGTAAACATAACGATCTAGTCTTTGACTATACCATATATCAAAAAATATATATAATATTAATTGAGAAAACAGGAAGTGCAGTACAAGTCACTTCCAAAATGAAATGGCAGAGACATCTGGTTGACTGTACAGTCACCTAAGATTCATACGCAATGTTAGGGCATCCATCCTTGGCCTACAGGTCTAGAGTATCTGGTAGATTTTCCACGAGGCAGCAATTTTGAACTACCTTGTCGTGACAAAGTTTGGTAACCGTTTTTCTTGGTGTTCCAGTTGTCCAGTTTGTATAGCATGCTATCGGCAGTTAAGCCAAGGGCCGTTTTTTACTCAAATGGCTAGTTTTGTCACAATAAAAGCAAACTCCATATGGAGGTGCTTTGATTCCCATCATCCTGTTATGAAATAGATTGTTGCTGCCAGGAACAGGTATGTCTCACTGTCATGAAAAGCCCCATGTTAACAAAACATTTTAAATGCCATTTTCTCTAGGTCTTTGAAGCATTTGAAGCCTGTTTTTCAATCTAAAATATATCTTTGCATGATTTTAAACACGTATCTAACATAACTAAAAGTCTGAGAGTTGTAGATGACTAACTATTAAGTTGCATTTCTTAATTATCCTTAACAGTTTTTAATAGTAGCTTTCAAGGACTAAAACTTTATGTTGCATTTTAAATGAACTTTTATAGATACAACACCTTAAACAAGAGTAGAAACATATATGTAGTGTAACAAAAATAACCTTAAATTTATATCACTATACAAAAATCCATACTGTTGTAAATATTTGAGATGAATACTTGTCTTTTTATCCTATATGCCTATATCCCAACTTAATGATGCTAAATATCCGTAACCCACGAAATGATCAAAAAACATCCCCACCAACTTTTGGGCAACATACTCGCTAGATGGCTTCCACTTGTCTGAAGGTGATGACATCTTTAGGGGACCCTGAGGAAATTGAGATAATGATCAAGTACTTGGAATACCAGTTGTAAAATTTGCTATCTAACCTCAGAACCATTCCTAGTCAAAAGAATCGGTATATCCATTACCTGTCAGGTTGAAAGAGATATTAAAGAAAGAGTAGGCGGAATCAAGGAGAAGCCATGTAGCTGCTGCTGGAGACAGGTGTGCCAGAACCTTGCTGGTAACCTACAGCCATGTGGTAATACATAATTTAATAGAAATGGGTTAATTTAAGATATAAGAGCTAGCCAGAAATATGCCTAAGCTACTGGCCAAACAGTATTGCAAATAATATAGTTTCTGTGTGATTATTTTGAGTCATAGCAGCTAGGAACAAATGAACAGTTTCCAACTACATGGGCTAAATTTTATTTTTTAATTTACTTGTTAGATTTGTATGACAGAAATGTAATAGCTACATAAAATGGTCTGAATTTCCCTCTTTCTGCAAAAACTCATGTAAAATTTATGTTATTTCTTCCTTGAGTGTAGTTACTCTATGAAATCATCTGAGTCTTTAGTTTGCTCTGTGACAATATTTTTTATTTATGAATATAATATCTGTACTAATTGTGGATCCTTTTTTAAAATTTGATTTTCTATACTTTGTTGTCTCAACTTTGATCAGTTATAATTTGCATTGTCTGGCCCATCATGTCAATTATTATATTTATTGCATAAAATGGTTCTTAGTGTTTCCATATTATCCTTTTAATGTGTTACGGTTTGAATTGATGGCATTCCTCACTAAACACTCTGTTCTAGCCATCACACCTCCTGCCTTACATTGATTATCCTGTTCCATTCCATCCAGTTCTAAATTAGATGCATTTGAAGTTTTTGTCCATTCAGAAGTGACTACTGGTTTCTAGTCACCCATTTCCCTGAGGAGAGTCTCTTGCTCATAGTCAGTCCAGAAGCATTCAGCATCTTGTGACTCACAGACGCACAAACATAAATTCTGTGAGGTACACTGCAGCTGTGTAGCTGTCCTCTGCTCAGTGAGGGAGGGGTGCCAGCCTGATGGCTTCACACAACATGAGCGCTCCTTATGTCATACTCTAGGAATTTCTGAATCTTCCTTGATCATGTATTCATGCTCTAATGTGTTCATGCTGCAGATTCCTCCAGTATTTATGATATTTGATAATAAATTCATGTGTGACAATAATATATTCTGGGACTGATGATCGTTGGTGAATGTTGAGTGAGTGGATGTTTTCCTCTTTTCTACTACATGAACTCTAGGTTCTGAAAAAGCAGAACATACTATTCTCGTTTTAACTAATCAGTCTAAGAGAAAACTCTAAATGTTTTTACCAAAGAAGAAAGATGTTTATGATATGAACAAGGGCTACATACACACAGATAAATCTATGAGTAGTGTATGTTCTCTTAACATTGTTTTGAAAAATACCTTTAATAATAACGGTTACATTGATTTATTAACAATTATGAATTTCTATTAAAACAGCAATATTTTATTTAGGTTTCTTCATTTTTCTTTTTGAGAGCTTGATTCAAACTTGATTATCCTAATACCAGACAATATTTCAAAGAATAATTTAAAAATCAAATGGAATGAGACCAAGGAGAGGGTTCATTTGGTAAAGAACTTGCAACACAAGCATGAGGACCTGAGATGGATTCCTGGTACCCATTAAAACAAAGCAGGAATAGTGGCCTAGGCCTAGAAACTTAGTACTGGGGAGGCAGAGACAGGAGGATCAATTGCGGAAACTGGCTGAGAGCTAGAGTAGCTGAATTGGTGAGTTTCTGTCCCAGATTATAAGGTGGTGAATAACTGAGAACTATATCTGATGCTGTGCTCTGGCCTTCACATGCATGCACACACAAATTTGTGCATGCTTGCATATACACACACAAATATACACAAACACACCTGATCACGTGCACATTAAATAAAGTACCACACAACAATGACTGAATGCTGTACCTGGAGGAGAAAGACACCTGGTCCTTTGTCTACTGGACAGGATCTCCGCACACCAGAGCATATGTTTTTCCCATCCTGAGGTTGCTAGTCTTGGCTGTTAATTGTTTCGCAAGCCTGATGTGTCCTTTACCAAATCTGCAAGTGTTCTTACCTTGGTCTCAGTGCCAACTAGTCATATATATCCTAGTTACTAATCCTAACTACCTGTCTTTGCAGATCTCAGCTAAGTCCTACCTACATAAATCTTCCAAATACCTCCTCTTACTAACTCAGTCTTCCTGCCTGCCACTCTGCCCCTGTTGGCTGTCTTATCATGGGACATCTGTTCATGTATTGCTCATGTTTCTGTATGATCTCCCTTATCCTTGCTTGTTTGCTGAGATCACCTCTACTGCTACCTTTGGCTAACGAGATCTTTGCTGGTTACATGAAATAATTATGACAGAAAAATAATTCCCCATATTTTTTATCCAACTGAAATTAAGGGAAAATTTTAATGAATCCACAAATAGATACCTTCCTTTCCAAGGTTACTTATCTGTTTTATAGACATTAGGGAAACTCAGAAGTTGAGACAAGGAACATTTTTGAGAGCTGTCTAGCACACAGAAGAGAGAAAACCATGGGCCCTTTGCTGTGCAGCCAGGTTTCAGCAGACTGTGAGGGTTGCAGGTTTATTGCAGTGCCCAGAGATTTACACATGTAATTCACTGACAAATAACGCAGAGAATGCATTGCTAAGATATGAAAGGGAAGGTTGACACTATAGCGACGGCTGCCATGGACACCCTGGCCATGAGTCCACCCTCAGGGAAAACAGCAGGGACTTCAGAAAGAAACGAAGTCATAGCTTTCCAAAGAAAGAAACGGTGCAGTCCTGGTGGATACGGAGCTCCTCTTGTTATTTCCTCATCTGCCCTCAGCAAGATGCTCACTTCTGCTTACCCTGTGTTCTCCCATGGGGAAAGAGTCGTTCCGGACATGGGTATTCTCGATGTCATTAGAATCTTCCTCTTTCTCCTCTGCAGAAAACCATTTCTGAGTGCATGTTTAAGGATAGCTTTCTATAGAGTGTGGTAATATTTGCTCTCAGAAGGAATACCTTCTACACCGAGTCCTGCAACCCTTGCTTCAGAGTGTTTTTTTACAGTACTTGCTCTGTTTAAATTTAATAGTTAGACTTGTAACACTTACAATCTTACAATCCAAAAATGTCACTACCAGGCCTTGTGTGTGTGTGTGTGTGTATGAGAGAGAGAGAGAGAGAGAGAGGGGGAGGGGGGGGGGGGGGGGGGGGGGGGGGGGGGGGGGGGGGGGGGGGGAGAGAGAGAGAGAGAGAGAGAGAGAGAGAGAGAGAGAGAAGGTGGTTATTGTGAAATAGAGAAAGCCCTTCACATTCAATCCTAGTAGTGGATTTTACTGTGACATCAATGATTGTTTTATCGTCATGAACATTATTTGGCCACACAGTGCTGAATCCCTTACATGAACAGCTGTGTCCTCAGTGTCCTCATCTCTAAAGTGGAAATAACGCTTCCAAGACAGACAGTGATGCTGTGAGCAGATAGATAACATGGATGCTTTTCTCACCACCGGAAGCTAAGCAGTGCTGACTTCAGTTTAGCCCTAGACTTGATATCTCCCCAGCCTTTGAATTCTGCTTCTTTTTTTTATTATATGGAAACCAACAGCTTAATCACTGTGAAAGTCTCTACGGAGTTTTACCACCTGCAGACAAGAAACACTGTCCTCTCATTAGTGGTTTCTAGCTGAATACACTGCTAAAATGCCACCTGGAAAAGAGTGAGAATTCTGTCCATGTTAAGGACAAATACCACATGAAATGCAAAAGCCACTTATAGTCTCCCCTGACAGCTCGCCTCTACTTTGAAAATGTAGACTACTTTAAAGTTAACAAGAAAAAAACCTTCCTAAATGCTTAAGGTTGATAGAAAAAATTCAGAGATTTTTACTGTGAGGAATATGTAAAAACAATAGCATAAGTATGGCATATTTTGTAGCTGTATAAGATCTTATTTTACAAAAGCCAATAACCTGAATTAATAATCCAATTTTCATCTATATTTCTGGAATAAAAGGATGTTTGCTGTATTTTCTACCATGTAAACTAAAATCCACCAAGAAATTCCAACAGTGTACTTATTTCAGTGATCCCTATTCTTCCGGCTCTGTTTTTCCTCTGTGTAAACATGTCTACGTACTAGATTTCTTTTTAAATCTGCATGTCCTCTCTGGCCATACTGAAGACGCGCTTTACTGTACTGTTTCATTAAACTGCTGTGTTATCAGGTAATTGTTTAAACATAATGCCATAGCACTATCAAAAGGAAAGGTGAACTAATGGCATTTGCAAATGTCAGGGATTATCTTAACACTTTTATTATAGTTTATAAAAAGTAGGTTCAGGGCATTTCATGGCAATTATTTCTACAGAAATTGGTTATTTAAATAAATTGCTAATTATCTGAAGATGACAGTATTGAAAAATGCTACTAATGAGTTGTTTAATAAGTGTAGCTTGTGGTGGCCACCTACAGGTGAAAAATAGAACATACAGACGGGGCCCGGTAGCTGCTAGGCTTTCTCTTCTGGGAAGAGAGGCAAAGACCTTGAGCCCCTCACACTAAGGGTTCCACACCAGGAGTTTCCAAAATACTCACTGGTGATTGCTTCTGTTTCAAGTCAGGTTTCACTTGTCTTCTGTAATTTCTATTGTTGTTCTCCGATATAATTATCACCGGTTTTAGCTACTGTGATGCTACAATGTAGCATCCCAACTGAGACGCTTCTCAGGTGAAAGAGAATGCTATTCATAATTACATCAGACAATTACGAATCGGCATAGGTATAATAAACAGGTACTCTCCTGGGAAAACTAGGCCATATGGTCACTCTCCTAGCAATTATGAACTGCGCTAGCTCTAATTTAATTCCTATCCAACAATTAATTCATTGTTAATATTCTTGGTTTATCATACCCGGGTAATACATCTTTATTAACTATAAAAATTAACTCATACTCTGTAACTTAATTTACATTTGGACACCTAAAATGAAGAAGAAATATAACAGGGTGCTTAATAACTAATAGAGGGAAATTCAGGTGCACATGCATTCAAATATTGAATCTACTCTTTCTGAGGCATTGATCTTGGGCAAGTGCTATTTATTCTCCTTCACTGTCATTTTTGTATATCTCTATAAACAGAGGCAAAAATACCCACCTCACAGTGATGTTATCAAGACAATATATACAAAGTTCAAAGAAAATTGCCAACTAGGAAGTGCTCAAAGCAGCAGCACTGTATTCTGCCTACTTACTGCAAAAAGTCAACATGAATAACAGTTCTTTCATTTCTAAGTCGACCTAATCACCAGTGTCTGTCTGGATTCTGCAGAGCATGTAAAATTGCTATTAAAGCTGCCATGTCTAATAGGTGCACAGCATCCTCAAGGTTTGAGTTGGGAGACTTTAATGTTTTCCTTAGTACAAAAGTCTTTCTATTCCGTCTTTCCAGTTTCATCATCATAGATAGTCAAGAGATAGGCAAGTCAAAACACAGCTGAGTTCATCCACAGCTGGTTCAAATAAGAATAGAAGAAGTAGAAACAATCGCATATGCTGAGCCATGGGCCTTGAAGCCAGTGCCGAAATCAGCCACAAAACACATAAATCTTTCTTCTTAGCTACCTTTAATTTTTAAAAGTTTTTTTTTAATTTTTTTGAAAATCATTCACATTCACAGTGTATATTTATCATCTCTGCCCTCCACTCCTTCCCCACAACTCACTCTGAGGCCCCCAGCACATCTTTCCCCAAACTTCGTGGCTCTTTTTATAACCCAATGAATCTAATTTGTGCTGTCCATACGTGCACAGGCATGAGTCGTTCACTGGAACATGGGCAATGCACCAATGGTCACCTTACCCCATGCTCCCTCCATTGGGGGAGGCTGCTTGTTCATTTCCTGGCTGCCCAGACTCCCGAAACAATCACACAGAAATATTTATTAATTTCAATATTGTTTGACCAATAGCTTAAGTGTATTTCTGGCTAACTCATATCTTCAATTAATCCATTTCTATTCATCTTTGCATCACCAGGTTCCAGCATCTGTCTTACCAAGCTACTACATGGTGATTCACCGACTCTGCCAACTCTGTCTCTGTCTACATCTCTGTTCGGATTTCCCCACCTAGCTTTACTCTGTTAAGCCAGTGGCAGAAAGCAGCTTTATTCATTAACCAATAAAAGCAGCACATAGACGGAAAGACTTCCCACACCACCCCCTCCCCCAAAGAAAAATAAATCTTCTTCAGTAGCTGTCAACTTGCAATAGATTCTCAACTGGAGCCCCGAGTGTTAGGATGCTTTTTCTTCCATGCTGGGATATTTACCTAGCTTTATCTTGTGCAGGTCTTTTGCAAGTAACTACAGCTGCTTTGTGCTCCTGTGTATAGCAGCCATGATATATCCAGAGGCCAGCATTTCCTTATCCTGCAAGCCTTATGCTCTTTCCATCCCTTCTCCCATGACATTCCCTGAGCCTCAGAGATGGAGATTGATACAGATGACAATGGTTGAGCACATTGTCTCTCATAGTGTAGAGGGACAGGGAAGGGAGCATCTGTTCCACTCAGTTTCAAACTCCCTAAAATCATACTTAAAATAGTTGAATGAAGAACCAAGTATGCTATTCTGAATATGCAGATAATAGACACATTGACCATCCCACACATTAAAATTTACTAGCATGGGTTTTAATAATATCTATTATTACAAAGAAAACACAGACTTTATAAATATGGTCATTTTGTTTCTTGGCAGGAGTAGACTGTAAATATCTCCTTATCCAAGTGATAAAATAATAAAGGTTCAGTAGCAAAGACTGAAAATTCCCTTGCAACCCCGTCTGTATTAAGCTCATCCTATTTTATGTGAAACGATTTCAGCAGTTTAAAACCCAACATCCAACCCACATGAACGCGTCTTGTGCAGAAACTTAGGTAATAATGGAGTAAGAACTTGTTTTCTGCTGCTGCTAGTGCTTAATTACCCTTGCATATTTCAGAGTGTTGCATGTTACTCTGAAAGGTTTTTTAAACATGGGTGAATTTACTAAGTAGCACAATGTCTCATAAGCATTTAATGGGTTTTTACTGTTTTTTTTCTAAAAACAAAAGTGAGACAAAGGATGGAAGGAAAAAAGGAAGGAAGAAAGGGCAAAAAAGAAAGAAAGAAGAAAAGGTAAGGCAAGGAAAGGAAAAGGACTAAAATGCTTTGGGGACCATTTTTGCATATGTAACTATACCTATATACTAATGTGATAAACTTCTTAAAACGGAACATGTGGGTGGAAAGGCATAAGTGTGTGTGTGTATTTGTATTACAAGTTAATTTAAGCACAAAAATTCACATTTAAGTAGGGCACATGAGATAAATATTCATAATTTTGTGGGTTATGAACTGGCATGGATTCGTCAAGGGTTCCCAATCAATCCCATTAATATTAAGTCATTGTCCTTATATTTTCATAAATCTACCTCAGGACCCAGCTTAATGTTTTTTTTTATGCTGAATTTTCTTTGGCATCGGCAATAATATTCACTTCTAGAAACTAAATCAGGCGCTCTGCTTTCCATGAAAGGTATCACTTAAGGCCCATTCACTTGCTCTAATATTTTTGGTACCAGTGTCCTTGTTTCCAAACAGGGAAAACTTATGTTTAAGGAAGTTAAGGAGCTTGTTCAAAGTCATAATTCTATTAAAAATCAAGCTCAGGCCAATGATTTCTTGGTTTGAGATCAGCACTGCCCTCAGTATTCCACAGCCCTATTTCTCTTATTCTTCAAGACGACATAAAGATGTCATTCTTCGGTCTCTGTACTCTTAATGCCCAGTCATCATGGGGGCATGGGTACCTTCATATCACAAATATCTGCCTTTCAGTCCAAGTCCATCCCTTCTTAAACTGGCTTCAGACATGATATTAAGCATAAGCTTCCGTTTTCATGACATAGTCATAAGGGTAAAGTTTACAGGATACTGACCTGTGGAATTTGCTAGAATGAATGAATGCTCCAGCCTTTTCCACTCCTGGAAGCTGATAGTCTCAGAAACAAAGGGGTCTGGTCTTTTCGTGGGTGAACATTATTAATTTTCTTGCTTCAAATAAAATCCCTGGAATCTCTTAGGTAGAGTTGTTGAACATTAATTGACTATGGGCATGTTGAATATTCTTAAGATGCAGATAAACATAGCAACAAAGATGTTAAAGCTTCAAAACTATATTTTAATATCAACAAAATCAAAACATTTTAATAAGAAAACATTTGACTTTGTGAAAAAAAACTAAAATAGCTTCAACAATTTTGTGTGGTTTTAATATTCTTCATCTCTCTCCTTTGATTTCATATCTGCATATAACCCTCAATTCTTCTAGTGCATCAGTTTCTGGTTGAATTATGTTCATTTTCTCAAATGATCTTAATCCATGTGTAAAGATGTATTTTAAATAGTTACACTGCACATATTTATCAGTATATTAGCTTCATTAACATTTTAAACTTGTTTTCATGAAGCATAAATTTGCTGCTTCTTGATTTAAAGTGTATTTTATAAAAATCAATCTTTCAACCCTTAAATCTTTGAAATTCCCGATTTGTTCATATTTTTTTTTCCTTCTGGGTGTTGTTATAACAATTAGATAGTCTAAATTCAATTTCAAATACATTTGTTATCCACTTAATTCATTCTATTTTAATTAATATAAGCAAATTAAAGCTGCATTTTTCTTTTATATATGCAGTGAGTACAACCCGGCTTCTGTTTTATTGCCAGGTTGAGCTATTATCAGGGAGTTTATGTGGACTTAGTTCTATCAATTAATTGTGTAATCATAGCTATCCTAGGAGTCAAATGATGAGGGGAAAAACAAACAGAATTAAACTCAATTATTCAAAATTCCAGTTATCCAAAATTAGCATACATTCCACACTATCTTGCCCATTAAAAAAAATCCCTTTTCCCCTTCCATGATTCAGTCATGCGAAGTAAATCTCTCCTCCCTTTTCACCAGAAACCCTTTACTTCTAACATCATTAAAAATCCTTTTATATTGGGTTAGTGCCTGGGTCTTTTTTGTATAAAAGAATTTTTAGTGTACTGATGTTGCACTCTGAGGTTTATACATTTAGAGGCAAAGTAATCTGATCAATATTATGAGACTGGTCAATGACAACTGTTAGAAAGAAGAAAAGGTGAGGACATGTCTGGTCCTCTCAGGATATCAGAGAGTATAAAGGTCTATCCAAATAGGTGTCATGCTTTTATCTTTTGGTAAGAATCAGTTTTATTGCATCACAAAATGCAGGACAGCAACGTAGAAGACAACATAAAAGTGAACTAAGCAAATGCCCTCTCCGGACTCAGTGGTCCTTCAGAGACACACAGGTCAAATTCTCAACCTCAGTGTTTACGGTATGCCTTGAACTACACTAAATCCACCCAGAGAAAAATTCCATGACATTATTGCAATTTTCCTTGTTTCATTCATGCCAACATTGAAGTTCAACGTGATGAAGGAATCTTTACAACACCACACAGGCTGTAAGTAGCATAGTGAGTGTTTAAACCTCAATAGTTGGCACCAATGCCTGACTGTTGTTGTTACAAATGGTAATTAATCCTCACTTTGATTTCTTCATAAAATTCATATTAATAAAATATATGGCATCAATAAATCATGATATTGTTTTCTGCTGCCCAAAATGTCTGCCGGATCTTATGTACTCTGAAACAATCTAATAAAATAAAAATGGCTGCTATTTTGAGTATCATGAATATACAAATTGGATTTAAATTAGAAAAAAGACATACATGTTTGAAAATATTTTGTGAACAGGTCGATGAATAAAAGAACATTGAGAAAGAAGTCTAAGTCATAATGTATTCTTACATGGATCCAAAGTATAGTACCACAGTAAATAGTGTTATTCTGTTTAAGATGGTATCTGAAGAAAACTGATATTCTTTTCAAAAGAAATCACTTTTATTAACATAATTCATAATCTTTCAGTAATAAAAATCTTTTTCTAAGACATAGTCAATCTGGAAATGTTCTGTAATATTTATCAATGATCTGTAACTTCAACACATGAACTTGCATTTAATTTATAACTACATGAAGGTTTTTGTATATTTATTAGCATATTTATTATATAGAAAGTTTAGTCTAGCCCATCAATGACTCCAGGAGGCCACTTTTGTGCAAACCGGAATTCTCGGTCAAATGTTGCAAAACAAAGATCTGTTTCAGCTCTTCCTTTCCTCCCTCCAACCCTCCTTCCCCATTTTCTCCTTCTCTCCCTCCATCTCTGTCTTTGAGCCTTCAGTCTGTTTCAAGATGCAGAGACTTAGAAAGACTTGAACTTTGTTGGAGAATTCCACACAACTGAAATAGAAATGGCTTGACGTAAGTGGATTTTCCATCAGGTTCCTCTGGCCACTCTATGTAGATGCCAGCTTAATTTATATTATGTTTTATCTATTAGTTGATTTAGGTAGATAGGAATTCAATTTCTTGACTGAAACCTCGTCATTTTCCACAAGGATGGAACCTGTCTTCACATCTCTCAGGCTATCAAACTAACTTCGTCTTCCCTACTTTTTGTTCTAAAAGCAATAACCAACATAATGGCAATATTTTAGAAGTCACTATCTCAGCAGTTGGGGTTCTGGAAGTTTCTGCCCATTTTAACTGACATGTATGCAGTTCTGTTTAATACAGATACATGTACATTGTTCACAGTGAGTTTTAGTTTTGACTGGAATCTATTATCTCTTTACTTTTCCCGTCTTGAAACTAGAGAAATTTTTATCTTCCAGTTTAGCATGATCACTTCCTATATGTACCTCTAGTGTTCTTTCTTATAATGTCCTAGTGGGTAAACTCTACTTTATAGAAATTATTTTCAATAAAAATACTGAGAACAGGTAGGTTATATGTCCTATTGAATCAGTTATTTTTAGTCAAATGGAGTTTACAATAATATAAATAAAAGCTGACTTATTTCTTGCCCAACAACAGGAAGATCTATATCTTTACCTTTGGTTCACATTTTCACAGAGAATATAATTCCTCTTAATTAAAAAAAAGCAGGAAAAGATACCTTTATTAGTTCGAAAGGTTTCCATGGTCATTATGCACATTAGAAAAGTTTTAGAAACGGAAGAAAAACATGAAGTAGAAAATGTCATATTGACCTAATTGAACGTCTTCAAATGCCAATGAGAATTTGCTGGCGTTTTTAACACCCATGTAATAATGTTGCCCTTTAAATGTAACTGGTTAAATTTTCAAAGCTGTGTCTTGGGATTTTGCCATTTGATGTCCATTAGTATCAATTGGAATATGCTGACAAACCCCTGTATACCACTTTGAAATTTTACCTCTTAGAGTTAATGATAATCTTCTAACCGTGAAGTGAGAAATAAATTATTTATCTGCTTAGTTCAAGTTTCCTATAGTCTCTTGGGTATACTAAATAAGGGAAGGAAATATTTCTTTATTAATTCAAAGTAATACATATATCAAGAACCCACTGACTCAGTATTATTGAACAGTCTGTTATGCAGTTAGCTCTGTCTATCTGAATATATATATTACAGATTTTCTTTTAACTATATGCATTGTTAGATTTGTTTTTATTATACCTACATCATATAGTACTGAATACAATAGTTTACCTGTTATATTGTCCTATTTTGGTTAAAATATTAAGACAAAAAGGAATCATTGATAAATATTTTGGCACAGAATAAAACCTGATATCTAATTCCTCTTTTGTTTAGCATAATACACTGTATTCTAAAAACCTGTTGTGGAATTCTGAAGTGTCAGGTTCGAACAATCTCTAGGAAGCTTTTAGGTAACAGAGACAGAAGTAGGAATTTCCATACACATCTTAATGATAACAAGAAAGCATACCTTATGAACAAATTTAGTTTAATATGAAATTGATATGAACACCCTAAGCAGAAAACCACTTCTTCGTAAAAGAATGTATCCTAAAGACAAGTTTTCAGTTCACAACAAAATTGAAAGAAAGGTATAAAGATTCCTCATGTCCCAGCACCCCCCACATTTGTCCTCAGGACCCTTCACCTGAGTGCTATAACTCCTGAAATTGGGAATCTTACACCAGGGTGGCATTATTGCTCAGGGCCCACAGTTTATACTAGAGGTCACCCTCGGGGCTTCATGGTCTATGGATTTGAATTAATATGTAACAACATGCACCTGCTATTAAAGAACCTATCATGAGTTTCACTCTCCTAAGATTCTTCTCGTTCTGCCTTCTCCTTCCTTCCCCGACCCCCGTCTCTCCAAACACTGACCTTTTCACTGTCTCCATGGATTTTCCTTTCCTACCTACTGTTGTCATCGCCGTATAGCGTGTTCAGACCAAAAGTCACCTGTTGCAAGGACATTCTATGAACTTCCTGGAAGTAATAGCCACCCCCACCACACACACAAGAAGTTGATGTAGCCCAGATTGATGGCTCGGCTTGAGTTGGTAGATACAATAATAAGACCCTGAGCCAGGTGCATGTTTGTCTTGTTTAGTGGACGCTGGTTTCAGACAAGTCCAATCATTTCATAATTAGAACTTCCTTTAATTCAGAAAATGCTTTGAATGCATCATTAACTTGAGAGATCACCGAGAATATCAGATTATATTCCTCAATTACAAAAATACAAATTCTCTCTAGTATATAGATGAGACTCCAAAGTAGCTTTAGTACAATACATTCATGTTTAAAATCATCGCAGCATGTTCTGTCTGTTATACAGTTTTTAGATCGGTTAGGGCAGGGACTAATATAATAGCAATGCTTGACTAATTAGGATATGTTTATATGTATATACATATATCCATATATGTGGATATATGGGTATGAAGACATGTGTATTCAAATTATAGGTGTCAAGTTAATTCTATTTAACTTAATTTGAATTTTCTAGCAGGGAAAATTATACCAGGCTTACGGAAAACCTTCAAACTGTGCAAAATATATATGCAAAGCTATATAGAATCTGCATGTTCTTCAGAGCTTGGTTTTATAGCCTCTATATTCACACCAGCTTCCTTGAACTTGTGAAAAAGTAGCAGAGTTATATGACTATTCATATAGTTGTACATGATTGTTCTCTTTTTCAAAGCTTTCTGTTCCCTGACATTTTATTAAACAGATGTTTGACTACCCCAAATAATCTTACTTACACATTACTGTGTACCAAGCCATAATTTGTATATATTTTATACAAGAGTTCTAGGCTTGTCATATCTACCTTGTAATTTGTCTAGATTTGATAATAGCATCAACATCCTTAAATCCACATTCACTGAAAAGTTAGAACACTTTGAAACAGATAAAGAAATAGGAAAATTGTCTAGTAAAATGCTGACTTTGCTTAGCAGTATATAGATGGCAATGTGTTCAAAGTCTGACCACCAAGCTTCCTTGCCTTCTGCAGGAACTGCCATCAGACCTATTGCTTTGAGAGCTGTGACTGCCATTGCCCGTGCTTTGCCTGGGTTTCCTATTTTGGCCACAGGTGGAATTGACTCAGCAGAAAGTGGACTTCAGTTTCTTCATAGTGGTGCTTCAGTTCTCCAGGTAGGGTTTATGTTTTTCTTTTTTCATTTCCCAATAAAAGCATATAATATGACAGATATGTGTGCTTTGGAAACCTCCAAAGAAAGAGCTAGCAAATGAACACAATAGTGACATCCATTTTTTGCTTTTGTTTGTTTTTTTGTTCCTTTTTTTATTCCTTCCTTCCATTTCTTTATTTGAGAGTCTCCAAAAAATATACTTTATTTCCTGTCCTACTAAATCAGGGAATACTTTTTCTAGTATATTAGTCCACTTATCTGTCCTAAAATAAATGAGACCAAGTTCCAGATGCTTATTATATGCTATCAGATGAGAAACAATTGCTATGTAAAAATCTACATAAAGTGAGATATCTGTGGAGAAATGAATAAAATAGCAAATACAGCCAATCCAGTCTGATGAGAGTGCCTGGAGGGATGACTGCATTCGTCTCCTAACTTCTTGATATGCAGAGAAGTCTCTGACTTTATGACGTTCATGCTACAAAATACAAGTCTGAGGAAATGTCTTCCAGTTCCTTTGCAAAGGGATTATTTGCAAATGCAAAATTTGTATTATCGTTTCATCTTAGATTTTATTCTTTTCTGAGACTGGCCTTGAACTCACAATCCTCATGACATTTACTTTTAAAGTTAGGACATTGTGATTACCCCCATTGTAACCATGGGACCTTACAAGTTCCACCCTGCTCCCAAACTAGCCTATCCACCCCCTCCTCCTGCCCCCCTACAAACTCAGTAGAACTATGGAGCACAGCCTGCTGCCACACAGAGAGGACTTAGAGGTGAGTGACCAGCTGCTCAGCAGGACACCTCATTCTCTAGGCCCTCCATACTGTGGCAAAACCCCAGGCACCTCCCCACCTGCCTCAGGATCTTTAGATAGCCAACAGGTAAGTTTCTTGCAGGTAGGCAGTTCCAAAAGCCCTGAGACACAGATAGTTACAGCACAGAGCAGACCAAGAACAGATCCCAAGACACAGACAGCCACTGCAAGGATTGGACTAAGAGGCAAAGACACTGCTGGCATCAATTGAAGGAAGAGATGGGTAGGCACCAATGCAGGAATTCATCCAACAACCTAAAAAGCAACATGGTAACACTAGAACCCATTGGTCATACAATAGGAAGACTTGATCATCCTAACACAGAAGAAGAAGAAGAAGAAGAAGAAGAAGAAGAAGAAGAAGAAGAAGAAGAAGAAGAAGAAGAAGAAGAAGAAGAAGAAGAAGAAAACAATTTTAAATGTAACTTTATGAAGATGATGGAGATCTTTAAAGAGGAAATGAAAAACTCCCTTAAAGAAATGGAGGAAAAGATGAACAAAAACTTGGGAGAAATTAATAAATCTCTCAAAGAATCCAAAGAAAACCAAGAAAAAACAATGGAACTAGTGATGCAAACAGTTCAAGACTTCAAGTCTGAAATAGAGGCAATAAAGAAAACACAAAATGGAGGGAATTCTGGATATGGAAAATCTGGGTAAATGAATGGTAACTACAGAGGCAAGTATAACCAACAGAATGCAAGAGATGGAAGAGAGTGTCCCAGGGGTTAAAGATACTATAGAGGAATTGGGTTCATTGGTCAAAGGAAACATTAAATCCAAGAAATTCCTAACACAAAACATCCAGAAAATCTGGGACACTAAACCAAAGAATAATAGGAGTAGAAGAACTCCAGCTCAAAAGCACAGAATATATATTCAACAAAAGCACAGAATAATTTTTTCCAACCTAAAAAAAGGATATTCTAATGAAGATACAAGAAGTTTACAGAACACCAAATAGACTTGATTTTAAAAAAATCGCTCACCATATAATAATCAAAACACAAAACATACAGAATAAAGAATGAATATTACGAGTTGCAGAACAAAAACGTCAAGTAACATATAAAGGTAAATCTATCAAAACTACATCCAACTTCTCAATGGAAAACATGAAAGCCAGAAGGTCCTGGGCAGATGTGTTGCAGACACTAAGATGCAAGCTGAGACTACTATACCCAGCAAAGCTTTCAATCACCATCAATGGAGAAAACAAGATATTTCCTTACAAAACCAGATTTAAATGACACCTATTCACAAATCCAGTCCTACCGAAAGTACTGGAAGGAAAACCCCAACCCAAGGATGCTAACTATATCCACAAAAACACAGGCAACAGATAACCTCACACTAATAAAACTCACAGAAGGGAAATACATACACTGCCACTGAAAAATAACAGAAATTAACAATCACTGGTCATTAATATCTCTTAGTTATCAATGGAATCAATTCACCAATAAAAAGACACAAGCTAAGAGAATGGATACAAATGCAGGATCCAGCCTTCTGTTGTATACAAGAAACATACCTCAACCTCAAAGACAGACATTACCTCAAAATAAAGCATTAGGAAAAGATTTTCCAATCAAATGGACCTAAAAAACAAGCTATCCTAATATCAAACAAAACAGACTTCAAACTAAAACCAATCAAAAGAGATAGAGAAAGACACCTTATATTCATAACAGAAACAATCCATCAAGATGAAGTCTCAATCCTGAATATCTATGCCCCAAACATATGTAAAAGAAACAATAATAAAGCACATCAAACCCCATACACTAATAGTAGGAGACTTCAACACCCCTATGGATGGGTCAACCAGACAGAAACCTAACACCAGTCAGAATGGCTAAGATCAAAAATCCTAATGGTAGTTTATGCCAGAGAAGTTGTGGAGAAAGGGGAATCATTGTCTTCTCTATTCTGTAGTTATAAAACCTTTCTTCTCTCTGTGGTATCAGCAAAGCCAAAGTGGACACGAAGATACTTCTATATTTTCTACTGTGGCCTGGACTGCCAGTAGACTTATAATTGGAGCCAAAATCTCCATCTTCCTCTAGTCAGAACAAGGAGCTATGTCACATGAGTATCTGTGAATGTCTAGAGTGAAGCCTAGATCTCTATCTGACAATACAATGGCAGTATCTCTTCTTTGCTAGAGTGATGCCAAAGACAACCAAGTAAAAATGAAAGTGTAAAGAAGGTTGTGTCTCCTCATATTGGACAGGTGGTTAAATGCTTGCCTGGCATGGCCAAAACCTCAGACATCATGTCCAAGATCATGTACGTGGACACACAAATTTTAGCTCAGCTTTGTAGTTCACCCTGTAATCATAGCACTTAGACGGCCAAGTAAGAAGGACCCCAGTTAGAAGCCAAACCAGCTACATTCTGAAACGTTATCTAAAAAGAAATTACAAGGCAAAAATGAAAGAAAAGTATGTTAATGGAATACTCCAAATGTTAAGATACTTGGAAGAGCGAGGTTGGATGATAAAATACAACTGAAAAACATTAATGCCAAGGTGGCAGGTTTTGTAATTATCTAGACATAATTTCAGGATAGCAAAGATAAAATTGCATTAGCAGAACTTAGAAACATTCTTGGGAAATTGTTGGCTAATACAAAATATACTCTGTGATTTTTGTGTGTTTTTTCATTGGTTTCATTTGTCATTTTTTTCTTAGAATTTGTGTGTTTTGATTTTCAGAGGGTTTTTTTTCTGAAAGAACATGAAATTGAATGGATGAAGAGGTGGGCAAGATCTGGAAAAATTTGGGGGAGGGGAAAGAATATGATTAAATGTTATATGAAAAAAGGGTTTTAGTAATTCATAAAATTAAAGCAATGCAAAAAATGGAACCTTTTGGGCTTAAAGCAACCAAGTTCAATGGAGTTGCAGAACAGAATCTAACTGATGTGCTCAGTAGCACAGCAGAGAGAGGCTAAGAAAAATTAGCAGTGATTGAGAAAATATCAAAATTCTGAAAAAAGGAACAGAGTCCTAGAATTCAGAGATATCATAAGAGCTAATACAACACTAAATCACAGAGAATGTGTCAAAGAAAGTCAAGATGAAGGATATTTAGCAAAAGTTATAAGCCTACAGATTTGAGAACTCAAGAGAACCCTGAATAGGATATATAAAAAGAAATCTATCAGCAATTCTGTTGTATTACAACTTCAGAAAACTCTATAAACAAAGAATGTTCAAAGAAGCAGGAGGCAAGTGACATGAAATGTCTTAAAAAGTTACTTTGAGGACAACTGGTTTCTCACAGGAAATCGGGCAGCCTAGAGGAAAGTACCAGACTCTTTTTTAAGGCTGAAAGGGAAAGAATTGTCCACTCAGATCCTATTTCTTCAGTTTGAAGTGGAAATGAAACTCTCTCAGCTGAAGGAAGATTAAGCAGATTAATGACCAGCGGACCTTAACTAGAGTGACTGATAAAAATATGTAAGATGAAAATAGTTATGAAAGAGAGCAGTGATGGCAAGATGGCTCATAGTGGTAGAGGCTCTGTGTCAAGCTTCACAACTTGAGTTCGATCCCTGAGTCCCAAATGGTGTAAGGAAGAACCATCCTCAACAATTGTCCTCTGGGGTCCTCACAGATTGTGGCATGTACATGAATGCACACATATATACACATCCAGTGAATTAAATGTTTTAAGAATGCACTTTGGAGCATCAGAGAGAAAAGAGGGCCATGCAATAGAGTCTTCAAAGAGAAGCCAGAAGAAATCACATATTTTGAACATGTCTGGAATTTTGGCCTCAAAATGTAAATTTTTAGCCACTCTTTTTTTTTTTTGTCTGTATCCTGTTCCTTATTTTTTCTTCCTGTGAATTTTTCATCCTCACATGGCTGCCATGTCCTCACATTGGTCTACATGACAAAATGCTTTTTCAGCTCCTTTCTACAGAGGATGACTCACAAATTCAGGGCCTGTTGGTTTAGGTTTCCTGGAGAGGGACACTGTTGGGCTCACTGTGCCTCTTCACACCAGGTCATGGTCCAAATTATTGGTCACCCATGTATGTATTGTCGATGTGATGTAGACCCGAAGCATTTTGTGTTAACTATGCTTGAGTGCTTGAGTTCTTTTCTATCTTTAGAAAAACTCTGATCATAAGTACAGTGACTCATAGAATAAAAAAAAAGGGGGGGGACTTTTACCCTTCAACTCTGGCAGGGAATGGCCTAAACTAGGTTCACAGAGCTTTCTAGAACTTTGACTCCGAATAATTTTGTTAAAAATTGTGAAGTTCTACATATGGTGATTTGCTAGCAGAAAATTATAGATTTATGTACCAATCTTAACCATTAGCTGAACTCAGACTTCCATTCAGGCAGAAAATACGTTTTAAAATGTTTAGCTAGAATTTGAAGAAAAAGATCAGTATTCAAATATTCTTTAGATGGTCATAAAATGAACAAACTTGAATTTGAAATTGGGCCGGGTGTTTCGGTTGGGTGGGAGTTGTTCTGCCTTTCTTCCATTGTAACTGAATTCCACTCCACTCCACTCCCCAATCCTGGGTTAATATAACCTTTCATTTTCTATATTTCTGAACTGCTGAATATTACTAGAGAAATTCAAGCAACTCTGCCAATTGGATTTAGTCCAAGTTCACAGTGTTTAATGTCAGCGTGGCCTTCAGCGCTAGTCAGAATCTGATTTTAGTTATCTTTTTCCTTTTTTAATTCTCTACAAGATTGTCTTTAGCAGGTCGCTTCAATCTTTTTGAGACATTTCCCCCCTCTTCTTTATTGCATTCCCATTTCTTTGTCCTGGCTTATTCGCTCCTACTCCCCAACTCAGTCCCCTTCTCTGATTCTATAGGTCTTGAATCCCTCTTTCTAATTATTTCTCCTCAAAAGTGAAGTATAGATTGGCAGGAAAGACGCATACTCAAGCAGTAATTTCAAATTCTATTTATGCGCCTGGAAATGAAGACACACAATTTTGGAAAAGTGTTTCCATTTCAAAACTGAAAAGCCAAATTTCTTTCCGCTGCTGAGTAAACATGACAGAGTATTCTGTCCTTCTTAACCAATATGTGTCACATAGGATTGTTCCTCCAGTCACATACACAATGTACCACACACACAAAAGCAAATTCACTGTAAATTCAAGAAACGTTAAGGTCTGATACTGTAAAACCCCTAGACAGGAACAGGGGGAATCTCCTGGAACAATATGGGCTGTGCCTAGTCTTATAACCATGCAGGGAAAACACAGGCAGCAAAAACAAAAATAAACAAATGAAAGTGAGTCAGAACACTGTTCTTCTTCATATCAAAAGAAGCAAACAATATATGAAAATGTCGCCCATGAGTCATGAGGCATCTGGATCAGTGGATAAAATGCTTGCCGTGTAAACCTGAGGACCTTAGTTTGGGCCCCTAACACCAAATTTACTACCTAAAACATGGTGACCAGCAAGCCTAGCTGAATCTGTAAGCTCCAAGTTCACTGAGTGATGTGTTCTCAAAAAATTAGGTGAAAGTGAATTAATAAAACCCCTTGATGCTGATTTCCAGTGTCCATATTCACACACACACACACACACACACATGAACACATACAACCACATACACCCTTGCATAGCACATAGATATACAGAAAGAAAAGTCTGCCTTTGTGTTGGGGAAATATTTACAGGCTACATGTTTTCTCAGGAGCAAATATCCAAAATATATAAGGAGCTTATTTAACTTTATAGAAAAGTTGGAAAACGTTAAGGGAGAGAAGGAGGAGTGGAAAGAGAAGGGGGAGAAGATAGAACCTGCTTTAAAATGGGCACAAACCTGAATAGATATTTCCCCAAAGATAACACGTCGATGTTCAGCAAGTATATGAAACTGTGTCCATACAGGAAATTACCAGGGAAACTCAAATCCTCAGTAAGATATCCCTTCAAAACTACAGGGATAACTATTAATTAAAGTACAGAGATGACAGTGATAGCAAGAGTTCATGAGAATGCAGAGAAATGGAAATGTTTTTATACTGTCGGAGCGTCAAGCTGCATAGCCACTGCAGAAAACAATATGAATGTTTCTCAATAACCTTAGAAACAGAATTTTCCTAGAATACTGTAGTCTCTATATCAAAATATCCCCAAACCAAAAATAAATAGAAGCATTTCTTGCATAGATATATACATTTTGTTTGGACAACCATTGTGACCATTAACTAATGAATGAGTAAAGAAATGTGAGTTCTCTCTCTCTCTCTCTCTCTCTCTCTCTCTCTCTCTCCTCTCTGTGGGTGTAGGTGTGTGTGTGTGTGTGGGTGGGTGTGGGTGTGGGTGTGTGTTAGTGTATTTGCGTTTGTGTTTGTCTGTGTGTGTGTATGTTTGTGCATGTGTGCATGCATGAATTGGCAGACTACTCAACCTCAGTAAAAAGCAGGCTCCATATTTTACAACACAGATCATCTTTGAGGATCATTAAACTGAATTTACTAAACACAAATTAAGTTGCTTCCTAGTATTCACTGTATGTCAAATCTAAAAAAAAATGAAAGAGATACATGCATGGGGGGATATGAAAAAGAGAGTGATGGCGCACGCCTTTAATCCCAGCACTTGAGAGGCAGAGGCAGGCGGATCTCTGTGAGTTCGAGACCAGCCTGGTCTACAAGAGCTAGTTCCAGAACAGGCTCCAAAACCACAAAGAAACCCTGTCTCAAAAAACCAAAAAAAAAAAATAGAGGCTAGATGAAAATTGTCACTAAGTTCCAGGTACTAAAATTTATAAATACCCCCTGGTTAAATTATATTCTTAAATTATTTGCAGTTTCTTTGGTGGGTTATATTACAGTTATGGAGCTTGCTTTGGTTACCAATCAACTGTTTGTGAACAATACAATAAAGTTAATTCTTCTTTAAAGGAGTTTGGAGAGAGTGTTTTAGTACATTATTGTTGACTTTTCTTTGTATTTCTGCCTATCTATCTGCCTATCTATCTACCTACCTGTCTATCCATATATTCTTCATCATAATAATCTATGTATGTATCCATGTATCTATCATCTATCTTTCTATGTCTCCTGTGTTTGTAGTACAGGGGATTGCTAGTGTCTTTTCACCCTCTCTCCACTCTCTTTCTGATGCAGTCTCTCACTGAACATATAGTTCACGGATTGCCTAGACAAGCTGTCCAGCGTGCTCCCATGTTCCAGGGATCTCCTGTCCAGCATTGGGGTCACAGAGCACCTCCTCTGATATCTTGGGAACTGACATCAGTCATGTCTTCATGTTGTGCAGCAAGCAATTTACTTCCTCAGTCCTCTCCATAGCCTGGCTTTTCTTGATTTGGTCTTGGTCGTGAGTCATGGATGATGTCTTCCTGATGAGTCCTAGATCCCCTTCCTCTGCTCTAAGCACTGATCTGTAATTTCTGCTAAACTATTGTTCGGGACTTTGTATTTCAACCTAAGTTCAGTCTGTTGCTACATTAAGTGATAGGAATCTTCATAAAATGTACACACTCCTCTATTGCATACAGATAGAGGATATGGAAACTTTGGACTTATGGAACTCAATGAAGTGATATTGGCATTAGAGTTCACTCTTTTTTAATTTATTTATTTCTTTATTAATTAATTAAAGATTTCTGTCTCTTCCCCACCGCCGCCTCCCTTTTCCCTCCCCCTCCCTCAATCAAGTCCCCCACCCTCGTCAGCCCAAAGAGCAATCAGGGTTCCCTGCCCTGTGGGAAGTCCAAGGACCACCCACCTCCATCCAGGTCTAGTAAGGTGAGCATCCAAACTGCCTAGGCTCCCACAAAACCATTAGGTGCAGTAGGATCAAAAACCCATTGCCATTGTTCTTGGGGTCTCAGTAGTCCTCATTGTCTGCTATGTTCAGCGAGACCGGTTTTAACCCAGGCTTTTTCAGACCCAGGCCAGCTGGCCTTGGTGAATTCCCAATAGGACATCCCCATTGTCTCAGTGTGTGGGTGCCCCCCTCGCGGTCCTGAGTTCCTTGCTCATGCTCTCGCTCCTGGTGCTCCTGATTTGGACCTTGAGATTTCAGTCCGGTGCTCCAATGTGGGTCTCTGTCTCTGTCTCCTTTCATCGCCTGATGAAGGTTAATATTCAGGAGGATGCCTATATGTTTTTCTTTGGGTTCTCCTTCTTATTTAGCTTCTCTAAGAACCCGAATTATAGGCTCAATGTCCTTTATTTATGGCTAGAAACCAAATATGAGTGAGTACATCCCATGTTCCTCTTTTTGGGTCTGGCTTACCTCACTCAGGATAGTGTTTTCTATTTCCATCCATTTGCCTGCAAACTTCAAGAAGTCCTTGTTTTTTACTGCTGAGTAGTACTCTAATATGTATATATTCCATACTTTCTTCATCCATTCTTCATTTGAAGGGCATCTAGGTTGTTTCCAGGTTCTGGCTATTACAAACAATGCTGCTATGAACATAGTAGAGCATATACTTTTGTTGTATGATAAGGACTCTCTTGGGTATATTCCCAAGAGTGGTATTGCTGGGTCCATGGGTAGGTTGATCCAGAATTTCCTGAGAAACCTCCACACTGTTTTCCAGAGTGGTTGCACAAGTTTGCATTCCCATCAGTAATGGATGAGTGTACCCCTTTCTCCACAACCTCTCCAGCAAAGGCTATCACTCTTATAAGCACGTTCACTCAGGATATGGGGGAATCATCAGTTTACATGCATACAGTTCTGACCTGCGCCTTTAGTGAGTTGGGATGAATGATTTTTACATTCTATCTTTGTGTGTATGTGGCTGTCACTGACATTAATAGAAATCCTAAAATACAGTAGAAGAGAGCTGGATGGCCAGTCACTGTAGAAAGATCATCACAGGAGTGTTAGTTGTCCACTGGACTCAGATAACTCAATCAAATTCTAATAATAATCACAGTCACTGTGATGCAGCTAAGTTAAGCTAAGTCGAATGATTTATTGTGGTTAGTTTATATATTATTTTATCAAAAGTACAGATGAAAGTTTAATTGGAGCAGGATGATACTTTTGTTTCTACAGAGGTAAAGGCGGATTGTTGGCTTTTACTTGTTCATAATGTACATGGAGACTTAACCATCCGGATTTTGTCTATGGGCACCATTGGGTTATTTATTTAAAAATCATGACACACAATGTTCCAAATTTTTATTCAGTATCTCTAAAGTATTTACTCAGTGATTCCATATATTTTCTTCTGTAGTCAGTCCCTTTAAGGCCAGAGTGTGCCAGATAAAGAATTGTCGGCACCAAAGTCATTTGTAAATGCCATCAGAACAATTTCAAATCACTAGTGAAGATAGGCACAATTTAATATCCATCAGACAATTTCCTATTGTCTAACTTTAATGAGCATTTACCTTATAATTTAAGGAATAATATGCAAGTAGATGCTTAAAAGACAGAAGCTCTATATTCTTTCACTAATATATTAAAAAAAAAAAAAAACTATGGTCTTAGTATCCCATCCAATGAAGTTCAAATTACTGTGTCAATTATTACATTATTTTAAATGACTTTAATGGAAGGATGTTTTCGAGAGGCTGTAATTCTTAAAAAGCATCTTGATTCCAGGGCAACAAATGTTGTTTATAAGCAAAGGAAAGAAATTAAATGGAAACCCACTGGGCCTTCGAGTGAGTGCATATTCTCCACTTGACAGAAGGATTAGCATATAGAGTCAATGGAAATTAATGGAAATTAAATCTAATAATTTTGAAAGACAGTTTTACTATAGAAAAATAATATTGTCACAAGATGACTATTTTAGATTAGAAAATAATGGTGAGTTAGCTGCTGTGCCAGTAGATAGAGTGGCATGTAATTTCGATGGCCGTTGTCTTATAAATGTCACATAGCTGGCTTTCCTATTGACCCTGACCCCAGGGCTTTATGTTTTCTGACCCTTTTTATATTAGATGTACAAATCACTATTTACTGCAAGTTTTATTTCTCAGTCTTCATACGTTTGACTAAAGTTCTGAACAATTATTTATTTTCTGTTCTACTCCAAAGGTTAAAAATATATCACTGGGGTTTAAGTTCTCATATCCCACATGACTTGTGTAAACACTGTATTTTCCATTTTTTGTTTTTTTATTTCCAATTTGCGATTCACTTGAAATGTGCTGTGACTAGCCATTAATGAATTTTAATCATTTTATCATGACTTATCCATCCAAATGTTTATGAGAAGCAGGAATTGGTAAGGGAAACAATTTGTTGAATATCACCACCAGTTTTGTACCTTAGGAATTAATTTTATACCCTATAAATATATAGTTGACTGAAAAGTTGTTTTTTGGATTGAACTAAAAAATTTTATTGTCTTCTATTTATCAGGTTAGAAATTAACTTCGATAAAGATCTTGAAAGACCATCTTAGGATATTATTCTGAGTAGTACCAACATATAAGGACATTCCTCTTAAAATGGCACACTCAAAATAGAGGATGAGGACCAACTTCTCAGTGAAGCATTTAACTTTGTACTTTCATGATTACTTGTTCATTTTGAGAACTTCATGCATAAGCAACATATCATCAGTTCTGCTCCTCTTCTTCCCAACTCCTCCAGTGTCTCCCCTCTCACTCCCAGATTAGTGACCTCTTATTCTTTATTATTCTACAAATGCCACGTACATGTGTATAGTCACATGTATATACAACCCACGTTTATTTAATGTTGCACACATGAACATCTGTCCAAAGCTGACTACTTGAGACTGGGCAACCCACACAGGAGCTCAACTGCCTCTTCTTTCGGCAGCCGTCGACCACCTGAAGCTCTTCACCTAGAGTTGGAATCCTGTGGAATTTTCCACTGTCACCATTAGCATATCAACTGGGGCTGTCATTACGCCAGCCTTGTTCAGGCAACCACTACTGAGATTCCTTAGATGTGTTTTCTCTTTCACATCTAGGGGACACTACCTAGTAACAAATGTTCTGGTCCCCTGGCTCTGCTCCCTCTTCCATGGTTTCTCCTGGTCCCTAGGAGTAAAATTGCATTGCAGTTGTATCCATTGGAGTTGGATATCTTATCTGTATCTTAACCTGTTTTGGGGTCTCTAATGGGCTTTATTTGTTGGGAAAAGAGCTTCTTTGGTGAGGGATTACAGCTATACTTATCTGTGGGTATAAAGATAAGTGTTTAATTCATCTAGGAATTACATTGGTGTAAGAAAATGACAGTAGCAGATTTTTCCTCCAGGGTTTGGCACAGGCTGTTAGCTAGGTGTCTAGCACTATGCATGAACTTCCTCTACTTGGGTGGCCCTTAAGTCAAAATAGACAACTGTTGGTTTCCCCTAAGATAAAAATGCCACTTTTGCACCATTCTAGCTGTATTTCTGGACTAGTCATTCTTGATGTCTCGTAGGTATTACATCTGGGTACCCCTACCAATTGCTGCTTTCAGTTGGCATCTTGTATAGCACCTTTTGATGCTGTGAGAGTCAATCCTTAGAAAGGAGTCTTTTCAGATCTGTTCCAGATTGATTATTCCAAGTTCTGAGTCTGAAGTGTATTGCTGTGTTAGCAGTAATACAGATTTAATTTTCAAGTGTTGAAAGGCAACCAGAGGTAAAGGCAACAGCCTATATTGTTCTCAAAGACTTGTATTTCTTTAAATAACAACTAGCGGTGAGATTTTTTTTTATGTGTGGCGCTAGGGTTTTGTTAGGCAGTGCATGGCTCTTGGCGCTATTATATACCATGTGGCATAAGTACATGTATATATGCACACATAAACATGTATATGTATTTTTAAGTAAACTTATAAAATAATGTTTCCCTATGGGTTTTTTTCAAACTTTTTAAAGTGTTACTTATCTCTCTTTCTTCCCTCTACCCTTTAATACCTTATATATTATTCATTTTTAATTGCTGGTTTTTATTCTTTAAGATTTTGATTCTTCTTTCTTCGAGGTCTATTAAAAGCTATCTTTACATTTGATTAGCTGTCTGTAAATATTTCTAGAATACCCCAAGGGGAAATACCTTCAAAAATGTGTGTTTATTAATACAAATCCTTTACTTATAGAGGAAACGCATTTCAAGTATGTATTATGCTAATGAGAAAACATCATCATCTATATTCAATACAAAGAAAAACATTATTAAATATTCATCCCCAAACAGAGCAATACAGATTCCTCTCCTGAAGCATGGAATTTTATCATGTGCCTAATATATTTAAAATTTTCCCCAAGGTTTTAGATCAGAATAGATCTAAGTATTTCTTTTGCAACTGAGATGAAAATATACCACAAAAATGTACTTCATAATTGGCTCCTCCTGAATGCTTGCCTCCCTCCATAAGACTTTCTGATCAAGGCATTCAATTTGTACCCTGCCATTCTCTCTATATGCTGATGTAATCTCTTATTACTTTCCTTATTTACATTTTTAATGGTCCTGAATCATTAGCTCATTGTAAAAATGGAGCCCATAGGCTGTAGCTACCTTTCTCTGTGTTTACTCTTGTTATTCTAATGTATCAGCTGTGGTTAAACTGGTGACTTCTTAGAATGCATCTTTGCATATAGGAGAAGCAATTGTTCTTTGCACTAATAACAAACTAGGCCTCTAGTCTTTTATCTTGCTGTCCTACACACATACATGCAATTCTGTTTACAGTAGGTCTCATATTTGGTCACCATGTCCACAATGTAGTCACAACAAATGAGACCCTATGCAATTGCCCTCTGAAAAGCCCAGGTATTGTTTTTGGTGCCATGCATCATGATTTAATTCATGTGTCCTTCTCTCCTGCCTCTTTTGCCTTTCTTTCCTGTAAGTAAACTTCTTCCTGTCTTTTGAGACCATGGCTTGCATCAGCACTGGCAAATTCTCCTCCCTTTTCATATTAGAAAATATGAGGATCAATTTACTTAATAGACATTTTGCAGATTTGAATATATGTAAAGTTTGAAGAGTAATGCTGAAGAGGGGAGAAAGAGATACAGTTAAAACACCACCACGTCACAAGCCAACTATATCTTGAAACCAAAAACCATAGCAATACATCCAAGCTAAGCACTGGCAATAGCTTTAGTTCATGAAGTCAAATTGAAGCTGCACCGTTCTGCTTCTTTGCCACTGTCTAACACATGAATTGATGTTTTGATTTTGGGTTTTACATCTTGTGAAATAATAATCTGAAAGTTCCATTCAAAAGTATATCGCCTCTAAGAGTTTTCAAATATTTCAGTTCATTCCGGCCTTTCAGACTCTTTTTTTTTAATTTATTAAAAATTTCTTCCTACTCCTATCCTTCCATTTCCCTCTCACTACCCCTCTCCCCCTTCCTCTCCAGTCCTAAGAGAAGTCAGGGTGCCCTGTGGGAAGTCCAAGGCCCTCCCGCCTCCATCCAGGTCTAGGAAGGTGAGCATCCAAACAGACTAGCCTCCCCCAAAGCCTTTCAGACTCTTCACCATGTTTGTGGGCCATTGTTATGTGTCTGGTGTGGCCACATACATTGCAAAGAAAACAGGAGCTTCAAGTTTCACTTTTCTTCCTTAATGTCTGGCCTCATCATTTTTCCCTCTGAATAAATCCTCACTCACTATTATTATTATTTACCTACAAACCTTAGTTTATTCATCTATAAAGTGGAAGTTAGAGTATCTTTCTCATTTGGATGCTAGCAGGGAAAATGGATTTTTTAATATGTTAAATAGCGAATCCTTGTTCCCTGAATGTCTTTCTCCAGCTCCAGCCACCTGGTCCCATCAAACCTCTCATTATCCAGCAATGATTGGCATGTCAGGGAGTCTTCCGTACTCTGGTCCAGCTTTCAGTGTAGTTGTAAAATGAATATCCAACTCTGATTGTTTCTGCCTCTAATTAATTATAAACTCCTAGAGAAAAAAAGAGAGGGAGAGGGAGTCCCAGACTTATGCAATTCGAGTCATGCAGCTGACATTTATTAAAGGTTTTTCTTGGTGCCAGTGATAATGGTTTACCATGGAATTTAAAAAATCAAATAACTTGGGGGCAGGATTTATTTTACAGTATTAATTGCGCCTCCTGCTAGAAACAGAAATGATAGTAAAATGTGAAAAGCCTTGTAAGCCTAAAAACACTGTTTAGAGACCTTCACCGGAAACCACAATAATGGCTTACATATATTTTAGAAATCAGAATATGTATAAATTTAAGTGTTCTGTTAAAGGAGTTAAGGGAATTGCTATCAAAATATCTCTGTGTTTTCATTGATTTCTAACCCATAGTTGAGAGGCCAGGCTTATTCATATGATCTTATGACATTAGTCTACAGTAAGCATGGAATCAGGCTCTACATTGATATACATGTCCTTCTACACATAGAAAAATAATTAGAATTTGAATTTTTGATACAGTGCTAGTAAGATGGCCTGGTGAATAAAGGTCCCTGTTGCTGAGCATCAAGACCTGGGATACAACCGGAGCAGAAGGAAAGAACCCACTTGTAGTGATGTTTTGTTTGTGTTTTAACAAATAAAGTTTGCCTTAAGCTCAGACTGCAGAGGTAAGCCATCAGAGGCCAGGGAGTGGTGGCACACATTTTTAATTCCAGGATATGGGAGATAGAAGCAGAGGGATCTCTGTTAGTTCAAGCCTACCCTGGGCTACAGGAGATTGAGTCTATCAAAATGAGAAAAAGAATTCAAGCAAAGGTGATTCAGCACTTGGGATCCCTCGCCTTTAATGCCAGCACTAGGGACGTGGAGACGGGAGTGATATGGCTGGATGGAGACAGGACTAGAAGGCACTGTGTCTGATGCAGTCAGTCTGAAGCAGTCTGAGGAGCAGTGCAGTCTAGGCAGTCAGTCTGAGGATGCAGTCTGAGGACCGGATCACCCTTTTGGCCTGAGCTTTGGTAGAGGTGAGAACTCTCTAGTGGCTGGCCGCTCTGCTTCTCTGATCTCTCAGCTTTCACCCCCTAATATCAGACGCTGAATTTTAATTATTAAGACCAACTTGAATTCGTGCTGCCCCAACTGCTTCAAATTGTAGTTTGGTGCTAACATGTGTGGCATGTGCATACACACATGTTAAAACAAACATTTGACACAACATAAGGAAATATGAATATAAATCAGTAGTAATATTCCATGAAGATATGTATAGATATTTACTGTATGAGATTTTTGCATCTTCTCCCATACCTAGTTTTTTGTTTCTAAAACAAACCTTTATACATGTGTTTAAATTTTATTCTTAGAGGGAAATCTTATCATACAAGTTTCCAAGGTGACACACTTTTAAAGGAAATTTTCAAATGTTTTGCTGCAGTCTTCTCGACAAACTGCAATTTTGCATAAAGGACCAAATGGATTTTCCATATATCTAAGTAAAATACAATCATTCAAAAGCATAGCAGTCTAGAGATAGGAATCGATGCATCATATATGAGGATTACACATCAACTTGCAGTTCAGTGGGTTTCCAAAAATACTTTTTGAGACAGAGACATGAATTTTTATGCCTTCTAATTACAAGTTAGAAATGATCTCACTCTGGGACATTAAGAAAAGAAAAATTCATATGTGAAAAAAATGCTTTGCAGAAAAAATAATAAGAGGAAACACACACACACACACATAAGGACAAAACCCCCCAAATCTCAAGGAAATAAAAATTACTTACCAGAGGTCCCAATTATTCCATTGTAGATCAATAGCGTACAGTTAATGCATTACCAGAAAAGCATTAATTTGCAGTCACCATAGGTGTTCTGATTCCCTGTTCTGTCCATCGCCACAAAAAAAAAAAAAAAAGCTTCTGGTTAAAGAGTCTGGCGTCATCATTTTAAATAGAGCCATGGAAAGGGAAAGCATGGATCATTTTCAGTCATACGTATCTAGACCACATAAAGTGGGAACCTTTTTACTAAATAGTCATGATAACACATAACAAACCTGTGCATAAACATGTTCTTTGTATGCAGAACAATTGGGCTAGAAACTGTGTGGTAGAGGGTAAAATGGTGCAAAACAAAATTAAAGTGCCCTGAATCGAGTCCAAAGTGAAGCCTAACCTTCAGTAGTCTCTATAAACGGAAAGAAGTGTTTTTCTTCAGAGAGATCAATTCATTTAAGAGTGTTTGAAAAGCTACATTTTGAACACAGAACTTGAATGGCTTGGGAGGTCAAAACTAATGCCACATTTTCCTGAGAGAGTAGGATCTCTGCTACGTAGATACAAGATCTGATCATAAACTGGCTTGCAAAGACTCATGTAGTTCATTCCAGACTCAGTTACTCACACAAAGATCTCAATACTGAAATTTCCAAATAGCAACAGGAAGCCTCTAAGAGCCCCTCCTCTTTTTTTATATTTATTTATTTACTGTGTAAATATTATATTCTGTCTGTTTGTCTGCAGGCTAGAAGAGGGCACCAGACATCATTACAGATGGTTGTGAGCCACCATGTGGTTGCTGGGAATTGAACTCAGGACCTTTGGAAGAGCAGGCAATGCTCTTAACCACTGAGCCATCTCTCCAGCCACCCTAAGCACTCCTCCTTATCCATGGAAACTTCAGCATAAATGAAGATGCCTCAGATTGCTTAGATTTCAATTTGAGCTCTGCTGCCCATCAGATATATGAATTTGGGCTCATTATACATGAAAATATTTTCTACTTAATTTTGTTTTAATATGGAAATGGTCTCATATTACGGATGTCATGCTTAAATATGGTTGCATACAGCACTTGTCAGACAAAACATGGAATAAAATAAGGCTACCGGCACCAGATGTCGGGCAGCAGAGACACCATCGTCCTTACCCATCTGTAGTCTTATACACTGACACGGAATTTTCAACTAAAATTTACAGTCCTCCATTCTAACTTTGCACTGCCATATGCCAGCTTATTTTCATACAACACAGAACCTAAAGAGAAAGTAAAGTGCAATTGTGTTGATTGGGAATAATAACCATTGAATAAGAAGTGAGAAAAAGTAGAAATGAGAGAGGGAAATGGGATCGACATAGGTCGTTTATAGCAGAGATACTATATATAGCCTGTCTCCTTGTTTCCAAAGTCAGAGTCAAGTGAACACCACACCTTAGGACAACCATTGTAGAGAAATTGGGAGGAAATTTTTTTGGCATATCATTTTTTTCTGTCTGAATTTCATCCTTCTGGGGGACTAACTTTCCCATCCTTCTAGATCTTATCTTGTGCTAAAAGGCCATTCCATACCTTAAGACATGGACATGGAGTCTCCCAGCTCAAAATACTACTGCTACTACACTTGTGGAATCAAGACCCTAATTGAGAAGCCATCATGATAAATAACTTATAACTGTACAAGAAATCTCTTTCTCATGTTTTAAGGGATATATATATATATATATATATATATATATATATATATATCCTTCTACTAAACAAAGTAAATTCCTATTGTTTGCATAAGAGCAAATAACTTCAGGAATAGAGAAAACCTCATTCCCCACAAATAGTTGAATAATACACAGTTCATAAAACTGTGGGTGGTTACATAGGAAAATGGAAATGGCATTCACTATCCCAATGATATCTTTGCCATACCATAACCTAGGCTTAATTCATACCCTTAATGAGATCCCAAAGGTGAAGAAGATGGGTGGTACCAAGTAAAATGCGGTTTGCTCTTGGGAGATTCAGATGGACCCTCCACACATGTAACCAGGAGAGATTAAGAACCAGTGACTTAAGCATAGAAACATGATCACGGCTTGCTCCAAGATTCCCACGGGACGTGCTCTGGAACACTTTCAGGAGTAGATTTCTTTTTAGGGACAAACAGGACTGCTGGGCTCCCTCTTTAGTTATTAATAAGAAGAGACATGAGGATGATGGTCATATTTTAGAAAATGGTCTAAAATGGGCAATGATGGCTTCATGAGGAACCCCACTGCTTTACCTTTTTTGTTGTTGTTGTTGTTTGCTTTTAAGCATTAGCAATTCATTGGCTACAAAGCCAGTGAACAGAGAAGAAACGGGACAAGAAAACAAATAGCTGTTGTAATGAGGAGGAGGCAGAAGGTCTTTATATAAGGTCACGTAATTGACCATCTAAAAGGACAAAACTTGTGACAGCCTTCACTGTTTAATCTGGATAGTGTATTTTATGGATCAAATAGACCAGTGTTTGTTCATAAGCTGCAGTCTAAACCCTTTGATTAGCAGTGGTCTGGTAGCGTCAACTGGCCTTTTCAAGTCTTTAATGGCTCTAGTTGCCGGACCCTGTCATTCTGGTGCCTGGACTTGGTGATAATTCACTGAATACCAAAAGCCGTATCATACAAGTTATACTTAATAAAAGAATGGAACAGAGCTTGCAAGATGGCTCAGTAGGAAAATACCACTGCACCCAAACTGATGACTTGGATTCAATCTGATGTGGGAGTGATTTCTTACTAATAAAGAAACTGCCTCGGCCCTCATAGGACAGAAAATTAGGTAGGCGGAGTAGACAGAGGAGAATGCTGGGAAAAAGAAGCTGAGTGAGTGAGTCGCCATGATGCTCCCACTCCAGACAGACACAGGTTAAGATCCTCTCTGGTAAGCCAGCTCATGGGCTACACAGAATATTAGAAATGGGTTAGAACAATATGTAAGAGCTAGCCAATAAGAAACTGGACCTAGCCAGGCCAGGCAGTGTTTGAAAGAATACAGTTTCCGTGTAATTATTTCTGGGTATAAACTAGCCATGCGGGCGGCCGGGTGCCGGGGACGCAGCCCTGCCGCCACTCCTATTTCAACATCAATCCATGGATCCACATAGCAGGAGAAAACTGAGCTCTGAAAGTCATCGTTTGACTGCACACATGTATGTATGTGCATTAGAACACACACATGCACATACACACAAAAATAAATGAATGTAATTTAACTTTTTTTAATGAGAGCATGAACAGTCTCTCAAAACTAACTGCAGTGTATAAGTAGGCTAAATATGTTATAACTTTGCAAATTACAATGATAAAACAAAATTAAAACAGCTCATCTTTATGTAGAATTTATAAGGCATCGGACACTTTTATATGCTCAGATATATTAATTCATTAACACTGCTAATAATCCTATAAGGTAACTTATATTGGCATTTCAATTATATTTTATTAAATAAAGTTTGCCTGAAGATGTGAGAGTAAAATAGTACCACTGGTCAGCCTTACAGAACAGGTAATGGTAAAACACACTTTTAATCCCAGTGACCACAATGGTTGCCATAGAAACTAGGCAGTGCAGGCCTTTAATCCCAGTGGTGCAGGCCTTTAATCCCAGTCCTAGAGAAGATTATAAAATGGGACAAAACAGCTCTCAATCACAGTTTCATTCTGAGATTCCTGGAGGCAGAACATCATTTCGGACTGAGGTCAAGGTAGGAGCCCAGTAGAATCACGATGTCACAAGGCAGACTGTACCACATCCTACTTGTGAAGAAATGTTGCGTCACCATGCATTACCATTGACATGTAAAATCATGTCACTGCATACTGTCCAGTAGTTCCTCTTCGGAGTATTTATTTAAAATAAGAAAAAAAAAATACATCAACCCAAATGACTTATATTCTGATGGTCAAAAAGCAATATTCCAAATACCTAAAAACTGGAGACAATTCAAATCCTTACCAACATAAGTGGATAAACAAAGTGTAATACATACACAGCATGGAATGATATTTTGTGGTGCACGAGCTAAGGCTATAATAGCACAGATTGTTTGAACATGTATAAAAAAAATAAGTGAAGACAAACAAGCAAAATGGACCCGTTGGAAGCATGAAATGTAGGTCATGTTTGTTTTATGAAACTGAAATGATTAGAAGTGTCAAGTCTGTCAGCACAGAATACAAGGTATTAGGAAGGTGGCAGAGAACACCTCCCAGAAGGCACGAGGTCATTTCACATGCTAAGTTTACAGTAAATTGTACTGCTCACAAAACTTCTTAAAGATCCTTGCCCTACAAACGTACCACGTGTAAACTCTATGGCATCCAGTTATAACACAATGACGTGTGTAAAAAATATGACAGCTTAATGTATAAATAGATGTCATTTAGTACTAAAGGTCTGAAATTTGAATTGAGAGTTATTTATGTTAGTAAAATTTCTGAAAGGTGGCCCGGTATGGTGTCATGAAACTTTAATCCCAGCATTCAGAATGCAGGGGGAAGTCAATCTCGTAAGAGTTCTAGGCTTGCCCAGTCTGTAGAGAGTGTTCTAGAGTTACTTCCAGCCAAGGCGACACTGTAAGACTCTATCCAAGGAAAAGAAAAAAGATGAAACAAACAAACAACCATGAAAGGTGAACAAATTGGAGAAGTACTACTTTTGTTTGTTATTGTCTCTTTATGTCTTAGTGTAAAATTATATGAGTTCTTTATTTAGGAACACATTGATATTTTAATTATTATCACAAGTGGAATAAAATATTTTGATTTTTGAAAATGTAAAAATAGGTACATTTAGATAAGTCTGCATATTTAGCACATCCTCGGTAGAGGTAGACTTAGATGTCCTGTGAGTTCAGTTGTTATGATGTAAATGGTTTCTCAGAATTACTGATCATACCTTTTATAAATTCTCATGATTAAAGTAAGTGTCTTTACTCTCAAACTATATATGGTTGAGGAAAAGATAAGTAGATTGTGTAGAGTGTGTCTTCAACTGTATCAGCAAATTATGCTTGTTGACAAATTCAGGTGTGAGACTCGTGATATCAGTGTCAAGTATCAATGTGGTAGTCATAATCTGGGTTCATTCGCCCAAGTTATTGATTGTCACAGATATGAGGCCAAGTGAAGTGAGGTGACCCAAGTTCAGAAAAATGAAAACCTGCATTTCTCTCTCACATACAAATCCTTTGTGCACACGTGCACACACAGACACAGAAACACACACATAATATGTGAGGCATGTAAATATGTTTAAAGCTTAGAAAAATTAGAAGGAGATCAAGAGGGGTTAATGTGAAAATGGACAACTAGGGAAGATGGGGTAGACATAGCGATGCATGACACATGAAGGAAGAAAGGTGAAAAGAAGAGAATGGTTGGCTAGTTGTCTCTATCTAAATAAGTACATATTTAAGATGGGACAGTAAGAGACCACATAGTAAATAATTCACAGGTCATTCCCAGTAATCTCTAGCATATGTCCAACCTAGCCACTATTTTGGGCTAGTTTTACATATCAGCTATGAGTTTTTGTCTGTGGAACAGCTTCTAGCTACAATCAGAAAGCTGTTGTTTACCTCATAACACACATGCCTATAATGCATCAGTCAATGGATTATCAGACATAGTCTTGAAGTTTTAGAAGATTATGACTATTTGAGGAAAACGTTAGAAGAAATAGAATATATAAATAAGCAAAAATTCTGGAAAATATTTCCTTCCACAGAAAGGTATGTCTGTCCATGACTCTTACCAAATATACTAATTTATTTCTTTGGATAGAGTATTGAATATTCAAAATAAAGTGTTCTCCTGTTGTGTGTGCTCACACATTGAATACTGAATTGAATATTGATGTGTGTGTGCGTGTGTGTGTGTGTGTGTGAGAGAGAGAGAGAGAGAGAGAGAGAGAGAGAGAGAGAGAGAGAAGAGAGAAAACAACCTGTCAAAACTTTCAAAGCAGACTCATGTTGAAAACACGGATGCCCCTAGTTAAATACTTTGCTTACTCTATTATACCCCACATAATCAAAGGAAAGAGCTGTGCTTGCTATTGACTTCTTTTGTTTAAGGTGAGAGAGCTAAACCAGGAGGACATATTAATACCTCTTGGAATTAAAGCTGAGAGCATGCAAATATAAATCTCCATTATCCTCAAATCAATTATTCTGTGTTCGTAAGACAAAAGAAGATAATGTGTCTAAGGATCAAAATATCAAACCAATGTTTCAGATAGCTGGCTTAATCCCACAGTGATAGACATGTCAGATATTATAATATTTAACATATTTCTTCATGTGGAAAATGATAGGATTTCAGATGTCAAGCTTTAAGGGCATGAGCCATAATCTCATTACTGCCTTTCCTAAATCAATCACTACACTATGGATATTAACTTCATCCAAATCACACTAGATGTGGGAATGTTGCCTATGATGTGAGAAAAAAGTTCTGTGACTCATTACTGGCCCAGAAAGCAGTGATGCTAGAGAAAACAATCTATTAATTTACCAGTGAATTCATTATGCCCAAGTACACTCCATATTGCAAGTGCATGAATCTACAGAGCAAAAGGAAGGGGAAGTTTGCATTCATTGGTCACAATCTTGATTAAGGCACACAAAATAGATGTGAGTGATTTTTAAAAATTATTAAAAACCACTCAATTGCAAGTTAAAGAATTATTTAATTAGGTAGTATTTGTTCTAACAGCTCAGAATGTAAATAGTTGTCTTGCAGGTGTATCGAATTGACCACCCGCAGGTCACATGTATCCTGTGAATGTTGCTGAACACATTTTGTAACTAAAAATGCCATATCATGATGTCAAAGGGTTGACTATGCACAGAAGTTTAACATTTTATAGACAATACTGAAATAGAAACCATAAAGAATTTTATTGAATTTTAATGAAATTTTCCTTATTATAAATTCCTTCACCTATTCATATTTAATAATTTCCTTTAAGTCTATAGTATAATGATTGGTTAATGGAATGGTGATGTCTTAGTTAGTTCATACTTTTAAGGCATGATAATTGATACTCAATCATTCCCTAGTATCAAAATTCTCTAAGGTTCTTATTTTGTGTAATTAACTGTTTAAAAGACACATGTCATCATTTTCCTCCTAGGCCTCTATGGAGTAACTTATCTTAGAATTTAGTTTGTATGAAGGAAGTAAGCTAAAAACTTTCCCTATGTAGACAGGTATCTTTCTTTCTGAATCAGGCACACTGTCTTGAATACATTTCTACAGTGCCTTCCTGATAACTAGCACTTCCTAATTCTTGTCTCAGTTGGGTCTCGCAACAGCTCTGCACAGAAGGTGCATCCTTACCAGCAGAAAGCAAGCACCCTGATGCCAGGATGCTACAGTCATGGGTTATGCTCCATAGTAAGGTGTGGAAGCAAACCAGAGTTAATGCGTGAATTTGTATTTCCTGAATGAAAGAATAGAGGGATGGGTAGAAAATTGTTTGAGAAGTAAAAATAAATAAATAAATAAATAAATAAATTCTTTAGTAGAATGGTGAGTCTGAGAATTTATCCCATGGTCAGAATGCAAAATGATGCTTTAAATAGCAATGTCTGCATATCTAGCAAAAGCAGAGAGAAAAGCCCTGCTGCACAATTGCAGTGCTTTTAATGGCATGCATTAGAGGAGAACAGGGCATTTTAAGTGTCAGTATTTACACAAGTGTACAGAATAATAAATTTGGACAGTTAGCTTGGATTGCTTGGAGTAAATTGAGGAAGTAATTATAACTTATTTAAGGCAAGAACTTGAAATTATTTTTATTGATTTTTATTGAGCTCTACATTTTTCTCTGCTCTCTTCCCTGCCTCTCCCCTCTCCTCTTTAACCCTCCCCCAAAATCCCCCATGCTCCCAATTTACTCAGGAGATCTTGTCTTTTTCTATTTCCTATGTAGATTAGATCTATGTATGTAAAGCAAAGAAAACTATCCTACAAAACACAATCCCAGAGAACTTAGACAACACAGAGGACACTAAGAGAGACTTACATAGAAATTCTTAAAGATAAAGTGCTATGTAAAATGAAATACGATTCTCAATGATAAGAGAAAACTGGACTGACTTGGATATGTGTGTGATACAGAATTCCAAATGTTAAGGAATCCAGATGCAAAAGATTCTAGTAAAGTTTTCCTTAGCCTATATGACCCCATTTTATCTATGGTAGTATATTTTATATCCATAAAAATATACAGCCATATAGTAAATGTAAAAATGTTTTTATTTGACTGTCTTAACATATGTAGCTATATGTATATGGATTAGTTTAAATTATTACATATGTTGGATTTGATACTATGAGTTCAGCAATTGCTAATATTATCTTCAGAGAATTCTGAGATACAAATCCCTTTCAGTTATCCTTAAAGGAAATAAAATCTAATAACAATTGATGTTATAATTTGTCTCCATACTGGGAACCCTAAATAAAATTTTGTCCAGTATGACTCTGGTTAATAGAAGTTTGAATATCAAGAAGATGTGGAATAAACGCAATTGATTCTTAACATTTGGGAATATGTCAGTGGATTTAAATAATAATTAAGGATTAAGACAATAAATTAAGATTAAAGAGTTTCCATGAAGAATATAAAAGCTAAAAATAATTCAATTCAAAAGAAAAGTATTCAATGTGAATTTATTTGGATTCTGATATAGTTGTTTAATTTGGTGGAGATGTCCTTTTACTATGAGTGATGAGAGAATAATGTTGTTCCTTTACTAACACTGTCTTGATATCATTTTACTTGGAAGATTTCTTTATTTTTATTTTACACAGAAATGTTTTGTCTGTGTGTATGTATGTGTATTACAGGCATACAGTGTCTACAGAGATCAGAAAAGAATGTTAGATCCTCAGAAAACGGGATTAGAGATGATTGTAAGGCACCATATGGGTTGTGGTGAAAGAACCCAGGTCTTCTGCAAGAGCAGCAAGTGCTCCTCACCACTGATCCATCTCTCCTGACCCTCTGTTGATATCTTCATTTTCCTTCAGTGATCAACACTCTGTGTGGTGTTTTACTAAACAATAAGACAAATCCAGCCTCCCCAGCTGTGCCGACTGACTCTGCTGAAAAGGGGCGTCTTTTTCAGACTTTAGTCATATGATAGCTATAGCTATTATTTGGGTGTGTGGTTTTCTTTTGTTGCTCTACTTTCATTACAAGAAGGGCTGAGCACGCTCAGTGCTCCAGGCAGACCCACTCATCACCGCCTATCCCTGAAAAGTGAAGGAAGATAAATGAGGCAAATGATGCTACACTAAAATCTGACCCAGGCAGATGAGAAATTCTTTTACTAGAAATTTCTACTGCCTATGGAGAAAATTTGTCAAGCTTCATCAGCTGCAGCCACAGCCATGACCAAAGAATGGTGTTCCCTGGAGCCTGTTGGCTTATGAACTCTGGGGTCGTCGTAGGCTTTGGAGAACTGTATTTATGTCCATAGGGAGGCAGAGCCATCAACAGCACTGTCTTTGACGATGGGAAAGAGCAGTCACCATTCTTTGACTCCACATGTTGAGCTGGGCTTGCCCAATTTACCTCTAGCCTTACATGAAAGGCTAGAGGTTCTGTGTCTCTATATGACCTTTTTATTATTATTTCTTCAATCAGGCTATTATTGAGATCTGATTCCCGGAGGTGCTCAATTTGTAAAGGATAGATATAAGGGGAGGGGCAGGGGAGTCTTCTCCTGCAGAAGAGAGGCCTTTGAGTCATCAGCCCAAGCCATCCTCAGTGAATTCACATCAACCCCAAAGTGCAGCAGACATCCTTCTGTAGGCCCTACAGACAGGTAGTTGAATTGGTAACTTGTTACCTGTCAAGCCTTGGAGAACTGCTAATGTTATTCTAATTGGCCAAATGTGGTTTAGATCTCAGTAAGCTATATTTTAAAAACACTTTATTCTCTTCATCCCTCACTTTAGTTGAACTTGGATTAGAAAATTAATTAGACAAAGAATATCCACAGACTGACATTGAAAAATTGTTATGTAAGCTCCAAAAAGCCTTTTCTTGATTGGGCAGGAGGGAATTCATCTGCTTTGAATTTGTCAGACGTGCTACAATTTAAGAGGCTAAATAAGAAGATAAACAAAGTGAGTGACAAAATAAATAAATAAACAGGATATCCTGAAATAAAACACGGTAAGTCGCACCTAAACAACAGGATTTATTAATGAGTCACGACTTAAAAACACTTTAAAAATATTTAATGGGTCAAAACCGGTCTCGCTGAACATAGCGGACAAGGAGGACTACTGAGACCTCAAGAACAATGGCAACGGGTTTTTGATTCTACTGGACCTATTGGTTTCGTGGGAGCCTAGGCAGTTTCGTGGATGCTCACCTTACTAGACCAGGATGGAGGTGGGTGGTCCTTGGACTTCCCACAGGGCAGAGAACCCTGATTGCTATTTGGGCTGACGAGGGAGGGGGACTTGATTGGGGGACGGGGAGGGAAAGGGGAGGAGGCGGTGGGGAAGAGACAGACATCTTTAATAAATAAATTAATTAATTAAAAAATATTTAATAAGCAGAACTGCTTTTCCATCAGGCTTCTTATCCTGAGTTAAACCTTTGAAAAGCCACATCCATGGGGGCTATTTGTTGTTCTTTTCGTTCCAGTTCAGTTTGCTGTTGTCAGAACATAGAAAAGTAACGCAAAACCAGATTTCTTAAAAGAGTGACATTTGGACAACTATTTTACTTAGTGATCCAGAGCAGTTTCGTAGCAAAGCTGAAATAAGCCTTCTCCTTTTGGGGGAAACAAGATGGTATTCTGCTGAATGCTAAAATTGTATCACGTGGTGGTGGGGGGGGAGGCTGCTTGAGAGACCTGAGAATATAAAAGCATTTGAGATCTCAGAAGGAGTTTAAATCAATGCACTACCACAGTTACTGAGCAGATGAAAGAGTCTGCTGTCTCAATTGCCAGGAATCTACTTAGAAACTCTCACTTTGATTTCTTCACATCGTCTGCTACATTACTGCTAAATGCAATATAGAGGGACATCAGGACTTTGATGTCGTACAGCTCCAACAAATGGAAACTAATGCAATAGAACAACGAAGAGCTCTGGTTTTATGTGAATATACAAATACATCTCCATCCAGCTCACTAAATAATATGTATCTCCAGGGGCTGTCTTTTTACCTATATTTTCATAAATTTATAATTTGGTGGTTTTATTCATGAATTCTAGTAAGCAATGCCATGTTTATTTAGTATCGGAAGCTTAAAGGGCGATATTGTTATTCAGATTATTACTTACACAATATGTATTATTCACCATTTTTAAAAGTATATTTGTCAGTGCTGGTCAGAGCTCAACTCTGAGTGAGGAATTACTAATTGTATGCCCCTGGAAATCTGATGTTCTTAGCCAGTAGATAGGAAAAGGTAGAATTGAATATTGCACTACCTCCCCAGCACAACAAAGGTCTGTTCTGTGTTTTGGTATTAATTATTCAAATGGGTCATACACATATGGAGACTATTAAGAGATAAATATCTGTGGGTTTATGCCGTTGCTGATCAACACACTTGGAATTATTTTGCAATGAGATACTTCTGATGAAAAGTATTAATAAGCGCTGTTCTGCATATGTAAAACCTCTGTCACATTAAAGACAAAAGTTTTTCTAAATAAGGACCCGCAAGAATATCTGCAGAAGTCAGGACTTCTGAGTCCTGTTGTTGGTTCTGGCTCTTACTAATCTTGTGAATCTGATTTGATATTCAGTGTTTAGGTGGGTTTCATTATTTATTCACAGGTTATCACATGTCCCAATTACTTTAGTTACTTTCCGTTTGCTGCAATAAAACACTATGACCACAGCAACCTATAGAAGGAAGAGTTTATTTGGTGCTTGCAGTTTCAGAAGGTAAAGAGTCTGTGACTGTCTTGGCACAGAGAATGGCAGCCCGCAAGTGGGCATGGTGCTGGAGCAATAACTGAGCTCTCCCATCTTTAGACACAACCAGGAGACAGAAACGTTAACTTAAAGGGGCCTTTAGCCTTTGAAAGCTCAGACCTCACCCCTGCCTCTAGGGATACACTTCCTCCAACAAGGCCACACCTCTGAATCCTTCCCACACAGTTCTACAAGCTAGGAACTGAGTATTCAAATAAATGGTCCCCTGCAGGTCATTGTCATCCAAACATCACATCACTCTCTGATATGTAGACAGCAGAGGTAGTGCCACAGTAGAAGCTGCTTTGGGCAGGGTGGGAGCCAGCTCTGCTCCTGATGAGTTGGGTGAGCAGGGCAGAGCCTTTAACTTTTCTGCACTCTGAATCTAGAAAATATGGAAGATAGATGTGCAAAACTAAAACAAAAAAAAATAATTTTCTTTGATATTATTTTGAGCACATTTTTGGAAAATAAATCATAACCTAAGTATTTCTGACTTATTAACACCATGCATTGGAAACTAAACACTTGATAAAGTATTTCAAGTGTTTGACACTGTTTAAACTGTTTAATCTTTTATCAAAATAGATTAGTAAAAATAGATCATTTTCCCCAAGAATTCTTTAAAGATGGGGCCTGGAAAGACTTCTCAGTGGTTAATGTACTAATTTAGCAGAAGTGAATTAAGTTCCCAACATCCACATCAGGCAGTTCATAAAGTCTCATAACGATAGTTCCAGAGGCTCAGATACCATCTTCTCACCTCTTCAACACTTGAATGCACATGGTACATATCAAGACAAGGAATGCATATAATGAAATCTCTTAATCTTTTGAAAATACACTTGTTTGATATGTTTCAATCCATGTTTCATGGGTTCATGAAAATTTTTGGAATTCTTGGCAGCTACGTAAGAGTTTGTAAATGTGAACATAACGATCATTGTTGCACTTGCATTCTTATTTGAATATCTTCACACTCTAATATTAATTTTACTTCTGCACTAATAGGAACTTTGAGAGTACTAGAGATTTAAATTGCAAGTATGTATCAAACTTGAAGGCATTGATTTCTAAGATCTCGGTAGTAGTTTGTCTGTCTATGCAATAAAATAACAAAAAGAATAATTATGACCATACATTTATGTGAGTTATATCTCACAGGTCACAATATTCATTTTAGAACTTTAGTATATTTTAAACTCTCATTTGAAAACACGTGCCGCTCTCTTACACCAAACCTGAGCGGATCAGGGTTATCTGCTTTCACAGGGTGTTTTTTGACAGATTACTTACTTGGTTGGGATTATACTCTGGAATTAGACTTAACAGATCTTAATAAATTGTCTCGGATTCTTAAAAGGAAACTGGGGGTTTTGAATAAGCAATGTTTTTTCTGATTTGACCATTGCTAAGTGCTTTAAACTCTACACTACTGAGCTCGCACCAACACAGTCCAGTTCCATCTGTTGGCCTGATCTTCAGTTTCCGTGCACACCAATAAGGTCAAGTGAATGTTCACGGCAGGAACTCATCTAAGTACTTGGTTCAGACTGGAAAGGGATAGGGTGACTCAGACAGGAATGATACAACCCCCAGTAAAAATTGTTTCCCACACGTAAATTGACTGATACCAAAACATATTTTTAACCTAATGAAAGTAAAATCAAGGGTCACGACCTTCTTCCATGACATTGAACCAAACATTTTTAAACTTAAAAATTTCATCCTGTCTAATCTATGACTAATATGCTAAGCAGTAGCTAATGTTTTAAATACTTTACCATCTTGCCTATAGTTTTCTATTTGCAGAATGTTTCATCTCTACTTTGATATGAAGAAAGCTAACACATATACATCTAAGAATTCATTTGAACTCAAGTAATCTATTCTCTTTTTGTATGGTGCACTTTGGTTTGATTGTGTTGGTTTTTGATTGAAACAGGGTCTTTTGTAACCCAGGATAGCCTTGAAAGCCTTGAAAGTCCCTGTTTGTCAGAGACTGGCCTTGAACCATTGATTCTGTTGTCTCCTCCTCACAAGTGTTAGAATTACAGAGATATGCCCTATGCCTGCCTTCTTTGTGTATATTCTTCACAATTTAACTTAGTATATCATGGAACTAGACCTGACTCTAAAAAGTGATACTTCATATCTGGCCTCTTTTCATGTTAAAGGAAAGACTATTGTCTCTTCCTCTGCCTAAATGAGGTTTATTATGACTCCTGAAAGAAATGGAACATGGGAAGGAGCTTTTTAAGACATAAATCTCCATCAATGCATAATTTACCATTAATTTAATTTCACATTAATGAGGAATTATGGGATAGGAATAGGCCCTTAAACTCTCTGTCACTTCCCAGGTATTTGTATATTGCTTTCCCACAGATAGGTCTTTGATAAAGTATGTCTCCACTCAGATTAAAAATCAAGGGCAGCATATCACGCCCCCAGAGGGGAGCTGTTGATGCAGAGAACACTTTATGACATACCTCAAACCGCATTACCCAGGCAATCAGTACCAGCCTACCACATACCCACATGGTTCTGGTCCCATTGAGGATCTTAAAATATCTATTTAAAACAGTTCAATATAGGGATACTCACACTTATAAAAGTAATTGATGGGACAATGTCATAATGGTACCTAACACCCTGCTGTGAAGAAAGATACACCAGCCTTAGCCACTAAGAAGCTACCAATTATACTGAACAAACATATGATCAGTCATTAATCAAAGCTGCTAAACAAACAATTAAAAGATGTCATATAAAATACACCCATTTAGACCTAGCAGCTGTCCATTGGCATTTCCATCCTTTGCCCTCCGTGGAATGTGAATTTGACATGGCAGGCACCTTTCTGAGCCCTTCCAGTTTCTGGGGTCACATTCTACAGATGAAGCTCAGTTCCTAATGGTAAATAATAGCATTTATTGTCTTGTAGCATTATGTAATCAGAAAACTATTCTTGTCTCTTCAGTCACAGAGTCTTATAAATAAGATTTCTTTTAAGGGCTGTGAAGATTTTAATAAGGCTAATAGAGGAAAAATGAGAAAATAACGTTGGGAAGAAATCAGTTTTGCAGACAGTATTTTAGGTGTAGATGATATTGACCTTTACCAGTACTCCAAACTAGTCCAAGTGTGGTCCAACAGCATCCTTGAAACTTGCCACTAATGACCTAATTCCAGTTTCCCACTAAGAACCTACATAATCTTTATTTTAATGAGCTCTCCAGATGGGCTCATGTGTATTAAGTTTTATTTTAATACACCAGAATTTTGTTCATGCCGAGCAAATGCTTACCACAGAGCTATAGCCTAAACCTAAAAGTTTTAAAGAGAATATCAATATGCAAAATTCCTAGTATCAGAAATTCCCTCAAGAAAAATTGTACATTCAATCCTATTGGACAGTAAAACTGAAGTAGATCAATTAAGAACTAAGATACATAGTGTGGACATTGCTTTATGTATGTGTGTACGTGTAAGTGGTCCCTTCCACCTGCCTACAGATTCCACTGCTGCCTCTGACACCCACCACTTGCTAGAGTATAATTCTTTTTTCTCTTTAAATTTCAGTTCTCATACTTGGTGTAGTCCCAACTGTGCAGAACATTAACATTGTGGCATATAAAGCACATGGCTTCACAATGTTCTTTAAAACTTCAAAGATACCAAGACTGTGCTCTGATAATTCAGTCTTGGCTGAGTTTGCCCTATACAAATGTCATGCTTCTGGATTATGAAAAGTAATAGATTTATATCTTTCCCTCTGGAAAAGAATCTAGAATGACTGAGGTTATATTTTTCTGTTAATTCTTGTTAAAATAATTCTAGATTCCATTTATCAAAGAATAATTTTTTTACTTTCTTTTTTAATTGATTTTATTGAACTATACATTCTTTTCTGCTTCCCTCTTTTCCTCTCTGCTCCCCTTCTGCCCTCTCCCATGGTCCTTGTGCTCCCAATTTACTCAGGAGATCTTGTATTTTTCTACATCCTATATAGATTAGAACCATGTACATCTCTCTTAGGATCTTCATTGTCTAGGTTCTCTGGGATTTTGAATTGTAGGCTGGATTTCTTTGCTTTATATCTAAAGGTAACTGATGAGTGAGTACATATGATATTTGTCTTTCTGAGTCTGTTTTACCTAACTCAATATGATGTTTCCTAAATTCATCAATTTGCCTGCAAATTTTAGGATGTCATTTTTTTCTGCTGTGTAATATTCCATTGTGTGAACGTATCATATTTCCCTTATCCATTCTTCGGTCGAGGAACATTGAGGTTGTTTCCAGGTTCTGGCTATGACAAACAATGCTGCTTGTTGAGGGTGAGGACCCACTTGTTCGTCCTGACAGCCTGGCTAGCTTAGCTCCGAAACAACCACACAGAAACTCTATTAATTAAATCACAGCTTGGTCCATTAGCTCTAACTTCTTATTGGCTAACTCTTACATATTAGTTTAACCCATTTCTATTAATCTGTATATCACCATGAAGTTGTGGCCTACCAGCAAAGTCTTAGCATGTTTAGCTCAGGCAGCAGATCCATGGCATCTTTCTGACTCTGCCTTCTTCCTCTCAGCATTCCATTTAATTTTCTCCACCTCCCTAAGTTCTGCCCTATCAACAGGCCCAAAGCAGTTTCTTTATTAACCAATGAAAGCAACACAAAGACAGAAGAACCTCCTATACCAGCTGCTATGAACATAGTTGAGCACATGTCCTTGTGGTACAATTGAGCATCCTTTGGGTATATACCCAAAAGTGGTATTGCTGGGTCTTGAGGAAGGTTGTTTCCTAAGATTCTCAGAAATCACTATACTAATATCCAAAGGGGCTTTACCAGCTTGCACTCCCACTACCAATACAAGAATGTTCCCTTTACCCCACAACCTCTCCAGCATAAGTTATCGTTAGTATTTTTAACCTTGGCCATTCTTATAGGTGTAAGATGGAATATCAGTTGTTTTGATTTGCATTTTTCTGATGGCTAAGGATGATGAACTTTTCCTTAAGTGACTTTCAGCCATTTTAGATTTCTCTGTTAAGAGTTCTCTGTTTAGGACTGTACCCCATTGTTTATCAGATTATTTATTCATTTGACCAATTTCTTGATTTCATTATATACTTTGGAGACCAGCATTCTGTCTGATGTCTGGTTGGTAAAGATCTTTTCCCATTGTGTAGGCTTCCATTTTGCCTTAGTGATCATGTTCTTTGCTTTACAGAGGCTTTTCAGTTTCAGGAGGTCCCATTTATTGTTTCTCTCAGTGTCTGTACTACTGGAGTTATATTTAATTTATCCCTTTATTTTTTCCTCAACCCATTGATGATTCAGGTGAACACTGTTTAATTTCCATGTGTTTGTGAGCTTTCTGTAATTAGTTTTGCTGTTGAATTCTACTTTTAAGCCATGGTGATCCAATAAGATACATGGGGTTATTCCAATTTTTTTATATGTTGAGGTTTGTTTTGTTATTGCAAAAAAATCACATTTCTTATGTGTGTGTGTGTGCTAGGACACACATAGTAAAAGCATATACTATAAATTTATAATCTTAGCATGATCAAAGAAGGTGTTAGAAAGTATTAGTTGCTTTCTACAGCTAAAAAAAATCACAAGAAAACCTGTGGAGGAAATTATGAGGTGCTCAAAATTTTGCTAAAAACAAAAATGTTATCAATGTTGAGAAAGTTTATTAATACTATGCCTAAGAAGTAGAGTCTTATATTTTTCCCTACCTAATAGAAAAAAAAATCACATTTCAATACTGGGAATTAGGACCTTTTATTTCTTCTTTTTGTGGGTTTGATTTATCATTATTTTCACTCTTCCCGTGCAATATAGAAGATGAATGAAAATTTGATTATTTTTAGCCATCATCATGAATTTTATTTTTAATGTAGCCATACTGGGTTTGAAGATCAAATGTTACTAAACATGTTTGTTGAAACTGTTTAGGAATGATTATTATTATTACTTTGAAATGACTTTTCCTTTGTCTCTGTTTATGTCTACCTCACCTTTGACCATGTGAGCCCTGTGCAGATTTGAACCATATGTGTTCATGAGTCCTCTAGTGCCATCAGTCCTGTGTGGCAATGAGTAAGCGTCCACAGCACATGGACCTTCAGTTCCTAATTTGACCTTTCTAAGATCCCATTTCCTTATCTATAAAAATATGGTTAAAATATAAGTCTTCTTGTTAGAGTTATTTTGAGGACTAAATGATATAATTAAAAGCTGTTGACCAGAGAACCAGGCCTATTTTTAACTCCTTTCGTGTTAAATATTTCATTGGTTTTGTCTTATGTCACTGTCATTCAGGGCATCTTACCTAAGCTCAGTGGATAGAAGTCATTCTGTCCTATTATGAAAATAAAGTGCCTACAGCCTCATAAACCATAACTTAAAAAATAAAGTATAGAGCAATGAAAACAATATTCCCTAGGTCTCTCTTTTTGCCCTAACAGAAGCTAAAAGTCCTACAAGTTCAGGATGTCCTTATACCTTAAGTTCTCAATCCTCATCCATTCTTTAACCTCCCAAACAAAGTAGTTTCTGGCCTGGACAGAGCCTCTTCCCTATGAATGCAAGCACCTCTAGTGTTGTTTGGATTGCTAAATCTACGGATCACTTCTCAGCTTTGGGTTTCCTGCAAGCTTTCTGCAACACTTGACTTAAGCCCCTCACATCTTTCCTGCTTACTGCCCTACATGACCTACTTCCTTAGCCTTCCTTTTAAGCTTCAACTTGTCCAGAAGAGTCCATGCTTGGCTGCCTTTTACACAGGCATCATGGACACTGAACTCTTAGCTAAGCAGATTCTCTTTCCTATCCTGTTCTGTTCTGCCCTGCCCTGCCCTGCCCTGCCATCTCCTCCCCTCCCCTCTCTTTTCCTTTTTCCTCCTCTAGTACAGCTCCCCCTTTCTTTCTTTGACTTCTTCTCCCTTCTTAATCCACCATTCTGGATAGCCTTATATTTTAATAATTTCTCCAAACCAACTTACTAATATTTCTAATTACCAAGTAGTACTACTAGGCATAGATATTAAAGTAGTTTATTTAGTCAGTGGCCTAGAAGACATCAGAAAACCTTGAAATAGAACCTTATTCATTCACCCATATGGGTGAAGTTTAATTCATATTTGACCCAATTCCCTTCTACCATTGCCAGTACCTTGATAGCCATAGCTCACCCTTCATGCCATAGATTGTCTACCAACTATTTAACCTGATCAGAGACTGCAAATATATGGAAATAATTACAATTGTGTTGTGTGATATTTTGATCACATTTAGACAATAAAGTTTGCTTTGAGTCATAGAGTAGGGCTAGCCACTAGCTGACCAAAATTAGCTGTAGAGTTTTTGGAGAACTGAGGAGAAATAAAAGATAGGAAGTAGATAAGGCAGGCCTGAAAGAGGATCTTGGCCTTTAGGGATGGAGAAACGGAAAAGAAAGGAGCTCACTGGTGGCTTCTCCACGTCTCTGATCATTCAGGTTCTTACCTCAATATCTGACTCCTGATTTTTTTTATTGATAAAGGAGAAAACTAGAAAACACTTCCCCTGGGGGCATGCTTCACAGATGTCCTGGGCATGGATAGACTGTTTTTCTCCCAATTAAAAACCCCCAGAAGAGTTCACACAGTATTTACACTATTGTGGGTACAGAAAACCATCTAGGGTTGATTTAGAGTGCACTGCAGAGTGGGGAAATTATCCCGTTTTATATGTACAACGTGAATATGGGTAGATGTGGTAGGGTGCACTAGAACCAATGGTCCATACATATTCGTCAGCACCAGGAAACATAGAATAGAAGTGAAATGGGTTTTCTTAGTTTCAGTTGGATGATTACTTTACTGGGTGCATTTGATACAGGTTAGGAAAGGTTGCTGATTTCTATTTCTTCTGTAACTCTAGGGTGACTTATTTGTATTTTATGACATGTGTTCACTTAAAAGTTTTCCTAATAACCGCAAATTCAATTCACTGAGTACATAGCAAGTGTCGAATTATGTGGTAGTTGCTGAAAAAAATATAGTGACCCAAATAAATACAATTTTCCTTTGTTAAGCCTCTGTGAAGCTAAGGACTGAGCTGCCAAGCATATAATCATACATTAATTATAAATCAAAGATAACTGTATGTAAAGGGATGCCTAACCTACTCTGGGATCCCGGAACCTCCCTGAAAAGGTAGCAATTAAGAAATTGAAGAATGGTTGACTGCTACCTGGATATAGACAGGAAAAGACCTCAAAAGCAGCAAAAACATCGTACTAAAAAAGCACTAGTGAGTGGACACAGCCCACATGCAGCCCAGGATAGCTGTGAATTATGTCCGACATGAACATAAAGCATTAGGAGATTATTTTTGTGTTCAATTTTTGTTTTCGTTCTGTAATTCAGCTATATGTTTCTCAAGCATGGGCTTGTCAAGAAAAATCTGTGTAAATGTCGAAAAGTTTGACACCAACACCAGAGAGGCCATTTTTAACACTTCAAGGCCTGAGAACAGTTCATTGGCAATATAGTCAAAAGACAGGGAAAGCGAGAAACCTGGTGCCTCTGTCATACCAAAATTCAACCATAGGCTGGTGTTTAATGTTTGTATGGAGATATGTCTGGTGTGCAGTCACCCACACAAATTTACCATATATAATTTACTATGCTTTGCGATGTATATTCACACCTGTAAAAATGTTGGCACACAAATTTGAAGAAAAGATTCAATACTTCTAGCGGTTCCTCTGCATCTCCAGGGCTTCTCCCTACGTGCCTCTCATTCCTGTTCACATCCAGCTATTCTTCTGCGATGCTGACAACAGATAAGAATATGAACACTTGTCAAATAACTGGTTATGTCTGTCTGAAGAGAGGACTCTTGGTCTGATGTTCGTCTGCTATTCCTCCTTCCTATAGGTATGTAGTGCTATTCAGAATCAGGACTTCACAGTGATTGAAGATTACTGCACTGGCCTCAAAGCCCTGCTTTATCTGAAGAGCATTGAAGAATTAGCAGACTGGGATGGGCAGAGTCCAGTCACTCTGAGTCATCAGAAAGGGAAACCAGTTCCACGTATTGCTGAGCTCACAGGACAGGTATGTGCTGTTTTCTCTTGTATTTATAATGGAGAACTCTGCTTGGGTTCATTTTCTCTTTCAGGTTATTTGCTTTGCCATACCTCCCCAAAGGTACCAAAGACAGTGCCTGTTTGATGTTGATTTGCTTTTACAGTACAATTGCTCTGAAGCAAGCTTGATTGCAGCTATACAAAAGATCTCTGAGTTACCTTCTGATAAAACACAAGGTCATATGAAAGAATAAGATGGAAGTCTGCAATATGAAATGCCTATGAGTTCTTGCTGACTATACCGATGACTAGCATTCTTTCCAGTGAGGAACATGGGATTTCTTTATTTTTTTTTTAACAAGCTCTGGCGATTATAACATTAGTTTTCTATCTCCAAGACAATCAAATCACTGGAGTCCTGAATAATATGATGCCATTTTTAAAATTAAAATCTAATCAGTGTCTTTTGTAACTGCCTCTGCCGTGTGGTTAAACCTGGGCTCCAAAGGTTGCAGCCTAACTTTCTCTCTATTTTCTGAGAAATATACACTACATTTACATCTTGTATAATACAGTGATTTGAGCAACTCTCTTCTAAAACAACCTTCAGCGTTTCGCCTTTGTGTTTCCTTTGTATTATTCTAAATAGACAACCATTGTCAGAAGATATTTCTTGAGTCCTGAATGAGGGAGAAAAAAAATTATAATTCTTAGTCTTTTCAGCTTGTCACTACATCAATAATTAACTTTAAAGAGAGAGAGGGGGGCGGTATGAAAAGATTCTTTAAGAAAGCATTTAATAATTCACATGAGTTTTAACTTGAAACAGGTCACATGAAAAAGAATGGAAAACAAAAACCATGGGTGTGCCGCCTTGGATGATGGTGAGAGGCTCAGCAAGACTGGGGAAATACAACACGTAGATGGGTAGTGTTCCTGAGAAATATCACTGCCCTTAGCCTAACAGATAGCCAAAAATAAAAAAATTCTTGAAGAATAATATGTGTGATTGCAAGTTCAGTAATGAGAAAGAGGGAAAAAAAGAAAATGTACAAAGTGGGTTCCAGGAAAATATCATGATGAATGACTTCATGAGTGGCAATCAAACAGAAAGGCTGTGACATTAATATTTATAATATTGTAATTAGAAGACAGTGCCTAAGCAGCATTATTAGTGTAACTAATCATATTATCATAGACTGAGTCTTCAGTATTCAGGGAGTGTTCTTGCCTTTATCAATGATCAGCAATACCCTAAGGTTGTTTATAACTAAAAAAATCATAGATGGCATTGCACACATTCAATGTAAAAATATCTACCTCAAGGAAATTGTTTCTGACGTGGTCGTTTATAACCATCTCTAAACTCGGGTGTGTGCCATGTGAACTGAAATGTAAGCAGCTTCTCTGTGCTATGATGTTCTGTCTTTTAAAGAGTATTCGCCCCCATCTCCCCATTTCCATATTCAAAGGAATGATGGATCAGGAAGAGGGCATCTGTGTCTGTGACGTAAATGGAAATAGAATTTTCTAATAGTCTAGAAACAGATTTGGACTTTATTTTGGTAAGACCAGCCTTCAGCAAGATCATTAGTATAATTTTCAGTATTCTCAATTATTTTTTAAAAAAAAAAGATTGCTAGATCATTTCTCGGATAAAATAGGAAACAAGAAAATGGTCTAGTAATAGACCCTGGGTTCTCTGGTGTAAGTTGGTATGACTAAAACAACAGGAGCCATTGCCTGAAGGTTAGCATCCTGAGTAGTGAATCTAAAATCTCTGGACTCATACATTTTAGCTGGCTTCCTGTCTATTTCTTCTTAATATGGTGTGTGTGTGTGTGTGTGTGTGTGTGTGTGTGTGTGTGTGTGTGAGAGAGAGTGTGTGTGTGTGAGAGAGAGAGAGAGAAAAAGAGAGAGAGAGAGAGAGAGAGAGAGAGAGAGAGAGAGAGAGAGAGGAGAGAGAGAGAGAGATCAACCTCTCGATACATTGTAACCTGCTATCTATGACAGCTTACCTTACAGTGTTTTCATGCTGCAGAAAAAATGAGAAGCGTGTAGATCCTACTCAGAAATACCCATCAGAATTAGTTGGGTCTCATTTGAAAAGGACAAGTGATATTCTCCTTAAACTTTCATAAACCATGCTAGATTAAATTAGAGTACACCCTGAAAAGAGAAAGAAAAAACAATAGCAATGCAGAGTCTGATGATGGAAAAAGTGACCCTATGAGATCTTAGCTAGTCAAAGAAGTTGGCTAAGTGACGTGTGCTATTTTTTCAAGGAATTGGTAAACTCAGTGTTAGCATTTGTCATTTAGGGGCATGAGAAATAAGAAAAATGATGGGGTTATTTGTTTTGGAACCATGAGAGAAATCAGACAGTCTAATAATTGAGCAGCAACGTTTCTGATCAGAAGAGCATAGAACTAAATACCCCTAGTGTTCAGTTCATTGGTGGAGGGAGAGCAGAACTACTGAGCTAGCCCTAATGTGCCAGGGAAGGGAAACAGTTAAAGACCAGGATTTCAACCTAATTGGGGCTTGATGCATCTCACATGCTGTTCCTTGTCTCTGAAGCAGCTTTCTCTTCCAACGGGGAAAACTTAAATATTACCATCTTCTCATATAAGGTTCTGACGTCTATACAAGAACTACTTTCCCCCTCTAGGATCTGAGTCCCAGGAGGTATCATACAACTGCAATTTTACATGTGTTAACTTGTAAGTGGAAGCTGCTCTTGTGTTTCCCAGCTGCCCAAACCCAAATAATCCCACAGAAACTGTATTAATTGTAACACTGCTTGGCCTGTGACTCAGGTGTATTCTACCTAGCTCTTACATCTTAAATTAACCCATTTCTATTAATCTGTGTATCACCATAAGTTTGCAGCCTACTGGTAAATTTCCGGTGCACTTGTCCTTTGGCAGCTACCTGGCATCTCCTTGACTCTACCTAATCTCTCTCTATATCTCTATATCTCTTGCCTGGCTATACTCTGTTAAGCCATTAATCAAAGCAGCTTCTTTATTAACCAATGGTAATAAAACATATTCACAGCATACAGAGGGGAATCTGACATCATTAAATATGATATACAGCCCCCATCTTAACTCTCTTTATATCTTAGGACAGACTTAATGATTGTTGATTCTGCAGCTGGGTTAATGTGGGAATGCAAGGTGGGGCCAGAATGTATACAGATATTCACCAGGCTTACCAGGCTATCCCTCTATCTATTACATTATAAAGAACAGGCAAGAAAACAACCTTGAAATTTGTTTTTTGAATGTAAAATGCCCTCTACAGGCTCATGCGCTTGGACACTAGTCTTCACCTAGTGGCATTCTTAAGGAAGATTGTGGAACACGTAGGCTATAGAGACTCACTGGGGGAAGCTTTATGTCCTAGTTACATTTTCTATGCACTCTCTCTTTCCGAAATGTGGTGGTTTGAATGAGAACGGCACCCATAGGTTTATATGTCAGAATTCTGGGTCACCAGGGAGTAGAAATGTTTGGAAGGTTTAGAGGGATTAGGAGGTGTGTCTGTATTGGGGAGTTATTGGTCTTATTAGAGAAAGTGTGTCTCCGGAGGTAGGCTTTGAGGTTTCAAAAGCAAATGCCAAGCCCAGTCTCTCACTCTGGGCCTGTGGATCAGTATGTTATCCTCAACTACTTTACAGCTGCATGTGTGGGCCATGCTTCCGGCCAAGATTATAGAGTAAATATCTGAAACTGTAAGCAAGTCCCCAGTTGAATGCTTTCTTTGATAAGAATTGCCTTGGTCCTAGAATCTCTTCACAGCCAGAGAGCAGTGGTGAAGACACTGAGTGTGAAAACGGTTTGATCATCCAGTTCCCTGCTTCTTCCACCATGCCTTCCGTGCCATGGCAGAGTGTACCCACTGATGCCTTCAGTCCAAACAAGCCTTTTCTCCTTTAAGTTTCTTCTGTCAGGGCATTTCAGTCACAGCAATGAAAAAGTAATAAAGACAAACCCATAAGTCTCATTTTATGAGCCCACTTTAGTAAAATGAGCTGGAAAGAAGCCAGAAGAAATAATGAAGTAGGCCAAGAAGCCTACTTACATTTTCTCGACTTTGTAAATGCGCCAAACTTTTTGAGGGTCCACATCTATATACCAGTGTCTATAATAATGTCCATCATGTAGGACAGTGGCAGACTGGTTGTCTTAGTTAGAGTTTCTATTGCTGCGAAGAGACACCACAACCCAAGCAACTCTATTTATAAAGGAAAACATTTAATTGGGCTGGGCTTACAGGTTCAGAGGTTTGGTCTATATGTGCAGCATGCAGACAGACATAGTGCTGGAGAAGTAGCCAAAGAGTTCTACATCTGTATTGGAAAAGAGAGACACTGGGCTTGGCTTAAGCATTTGAAATCTTTAGCCATCCCCAGTGACACACCTCATTTAACAAGGCAACACCTTCTAATAGTGCCACTCCCTACGAAAGTATGAGGACTAGTTTTAGTCAAACCACCACAATGATTCAATTGCTAGATGAATACAGTGATTACTCACTTGTTTTAATATATACCTTGAGTTTCATTTTCTCCATAAAGCCATTTAAGGGTTTCCGATCTCAGTGGGAAAATCAAATCACTTCCTCTCTCCTTCCAGGGACCTTTGCTCACATAATTAGCAAACTTAATATATCTTCTAGTCCTGTATCTCCTTGCCCATTGCTGCAACTCATTATAAGCATTTTAAAGCTGTATATCAGATCTGCTTTTTTCATTGAGTTTCCAAGCACCTAGAGCAATGCTACATGTTTATAGAATTAAACTACACAAATTATCTGTGGTATTCTTATTTAGAAGAAAAAGAGAAAGGCCAATTTGTAATTAAGATTCCAGCTTAGTCTTTCAGGAATATCAGGCATTCATAAGGAAAGAGTAAACGTGCCAAATTACTTTCAGCAGGTATTAAAGCATGATGAAATACATATCAGTGATATTAATAAGTGAACCTAATCTGCACTCATTAAGGAACTCTCATTAGGATGAGATCAGAAATGCTGCCATGGAGCCTGTAGAGCAGCTTTGGGGACAAAGCTTTGTTTTGAAGGTAACAACCAAAGACGGAGGCGCATGACCACCTGCATTCTTCTGTTGTTTGAAAATCAAGAGTAGCACAGAATCAGATCATCATGAGGAGGGTCTGGTAATCTTCTATGGTGATGACTGTCAGGTTTCTAAAAAGAGGAAAAAAAATATGTTGTAGCATAGCCACAACAGAAGTTCTAGTGATGGTAGCCACCAGAAGACAGGACTGTTTCCTAAGCTGCAGCTTTAAAGTTTCACATCATTTGAACTGTGATTATAGCTCAGTGGGAAAGAGCTTGCCTAATGACCACAAGCCCTTTTAGTCAGTCCTTAGTATTAAAACATATATTTGTTTTATTTATATTATTTACTTTTCCTACTTCAATTTTCTTCCACTGGTATAAAATCTGCATGTATAAAAATACATAGATATTAAATGGAGTATTTAATAAATGAGTAGATACATTTACCATGACTCTGTTTCAGCTACAGGGTAGAGTATAACCAAACATGGAAATGATTGTATGTGTTCCCTAGCCATCATCTCTTCCTAATCACCACCAGAATCAAACACCATCTAGTTTCTAGGCATCAAGATTACTTTGTCATGTGCTTTTCCATTTAAACAGAAATCTACAGAATGTGTGTTGGAGGATCTGTGTGTGACAATTCTCACTCACTGAGGTGTTAATTGTTAGTAAATTCTAATTTATAAATCAGAACATTCTGATTTATAAATATGCTCTAATTTGCTTATTAATTTAAAACATCATCTTTCTTAGTATTTGAAATGTATTCTTGTACAACTTGTTTTTGCACTTACATATTTCTATATATCTTAGATAGTATGTAGGCATCTAATCGCATAGCCAAAAAGTGACTATATGGTTTATGTGAAACTTTTATGCATATTTTCAAAGTAGTTCAAACATTTTACATTTTAGCAACTTGTGGATATGCAAATTTAGCTTTGCATTCAATACAATATTTGATATTCTAGGTCATTTTAGTTTGGCTATTTTTAATATATGTTTATTAATGTCAGTATTATTACCTTAATTTTTATTTCTGATAATTAATAGAGTCATTCTCTTGATGTCTTTGCCATATATATACTTTTTTCAATAAATTGCTTAATCTGTCTTTCTTTTTTTTTTTATAAACTGAGACGTAGCAGTTTTAGTGTATTGGATAGAAGTCATTAGACTCCCAAAAAATTATTTGACAAAACCCAACATCCTTTCATTACGATAACACTAGACAATCTACAGATATTCAGCAGTGAGCATAGTGCTTAACATTGGAAGAATAACTGGCTTCTTTTAGGATCAGCAACTGATGAGGAATTCTTTTTACTCTATTCCATGGTAGTAGAAGTGAAATGAATATTTGAAGAGAACGATAGAAGAAATGAATGATATCTAGTTTTAAAGGAAGTGCTAAAACTGTTCTGTTTTCAGTATAAAGACTGTGGACATAAAAATGCCAAATAGAATATAGAAATGATATAAATTGATATATAAATATAAAAGGATAAGTGACCTGGGCAAAGTTTCAAGGCACAAAAACAATATACAGAAGTCAGTTACATTTTTGTATGAGTAGCTGGAATAAAAACCAGTAGAAATCAAATTTGAAAGGGCACAAACATGGCAAGAACTATAAACCACTTTAGACCAAATTAAAATACATTAGCTTTCAGACCAGTGATTATGACAATGAGCTGATAGAGGGAAACTGAAGGAGTCTTAAATTACTGACAAAATGTGGAGAGATGTCAGGGTTTTCAGATTGATCTGTCTGAACATTATGATCGCACTCAAAATTTTAACATGTGTTTTTAAAGTTGACAGGTTGATTTCAAAATGTACATTGGATTTGAGAGAGCTAGAATAACCAAAATAACTCACACAGTATGGCAAAGTTAGAAGATTTTTGACTCTCTGCCTTCATGGCCTTTTAGGAGCTTTTTAAATGTGCAGTCAAGCAAGCAAGTTTTGGTGTTTAGATGAACACAAATATATCAAGGGGACCCATAGAAAGATCAGAAACAGACGTACACATACACACTGAATTGATATTCAATAGAAGGGCATGGAAAATGTAGTAGAGAAAGTGCAATCTGACCAAGAATTTGTTTAATAAAACTTATCACTCATACACACATATTTAAACATATTGTATTTATGAAAATAAAGATCCAATAAAATTTAGATTCTGGAGCAAATTTAGGTCAACTACAAAACTGAGCTGAGGACAAAACATGGATCCTGGACTATATTACAAGTTTTAAGTTTTTAATTGATTCATTTTATTTTAGTATAAGAGTGTTTTACATGCATGTGTATGTATCTATTACATGTGTGCCTTGCCCATAGATATCAGAAGGAGTCAGACTCCCTGGAAATACAGCTACCATGTGGGTATTGGCAACTGAACCTGAGTGCCTGTAAGACAAGCAAGAAAAAAAGTGGGGGGAGGAATGAATTCAATTCTGTAACCGCACTTGTAACTTCCCCTCATCTTACCAGCTTCAATAGCCCCTTCCAGTAGTCCATGAGGCACAGCATGATAGAGCAATTCTACAGAGATGTTTGCAGCCGACGCTGTGAATTCAAGTTTTACTACTCTGTGAGCCTGGACCAGGCACATGAGTCTCTTAGGCTCCCATTTGCATAAAGGTCCATGAAGGTGATGTTATCTCTTTGACAGGCACTTTGTGAAGACCAGAAGTTATTGTGTGTCTTGAATACGGGAGGCAATTAATACAGTAGTTAGCATTATAGTATAATGATAGATTGATTAACTTATTTCAGGGTAAGGCTGCATATATCCTTATCTGAAATAGATGGATAACATTAGGAGAGGAATAAATATTTGAGAGATGTATTAATAATCATTTACTTCAACATTTGTGTCGATTTTCAAACAGCACTTCTGCCTTAGTTTTATATTTTCTTAACTTTCTGTTATAACATGATCTGGGGATTTTTACTTTTTTTTTCTTCTTGTTTTTTGTTTTTTTGAGAAAGGGTTTCTCTGTGTAGCCCTGACTGTCCTGGAACTCACTCTGTAAACCAAGCTGGTCTTGAACTCACAGAGATCTTCCTGTCTCTGCCTCCCAAGGGCTGGGATTAAAAGCGTGTGCCAGCACTGATCTTAATGAATGTTATTTTATCTGGCTAAAGGCTAGCACATTCTTCCTTTGAAGCACGGCTTTGGTAAACGGCTTCTCAATAATTTGTGAGCACTCATTTTCTAAGGAAATTGGAACCACGGTAGCTAGTTCTGGGTCACAAGCAGTTCACCATCATTCTTAAAACAATCAGAAAGGAGGGGCACGCCACTGCTGCCAGGACAGAATGGCATTACCTGAATCTAACACAAACCACTTAGGCGAGGGGCAAACCACTGCTACCAGAACAGAAAAGAATTACCAGAATCTAACACAAACCGCTTAGGTCAGGTACTGGTAGAAGCCCCTCACTTCTAGGAAGGGGTCATTTTTGCCTTGCTTATGGTCAGCATTATAAATCCTATACTCCCCACTTCATTCCTCCTAAACCAGGTCTACACTGATGTCACTTCAAAGAGCAGCTCTGATACAATGCTTCTCAGCCTTTCTAGTGATGCAACACTTTAATACAGTTCCTCGTGTTGTGTTGACTGGCAATATCCGTGCTCTTTCATAACTGTAATTCTGCTACTGGTATGAATTATAATGTAAGTATCTGATATGCAGGATAGCGAATAAGAACCCTAAAAGGGCCACCACACACAGGTTGAAAACCACTGACATAGTTCCTGCTAAGAGCTCTGGATCCCTGGAGTCCTGTGTCTGAGTACCCCATGAGATAGGCATGCCAAGCAGAAGGGTGTGGTCGATTGTTGGTGCTTGTGTAGACGTGACATAGATGTGCTATTGCAGAACACAGCTTTCCACTCTCAACTGTGAATGGAACAGAACCGGGTCAGCTGGCTCAGAGACTCCACAGCCACGCAGTTTTAAGGTTGTAATCACTTTCTGCTGCCCGTCTGCAGCAAGATGTTTTGTGCTCACCTGCTCCGTGGGTTTCCATCTTTCCACGGCGCCTTTCCTTTGTCCAACACACATAAGAAAGTGTGATGCCTTGTTTCTAATTACTATCTAAAATTGATATCCAATTACCAACCACAGTGTAATTATTTCCTTTGTCATCCATGAAAGTAAGTGGTTAACTGTAATTTCTCATACTTCATCAAATATAACTACTTTAATCAGAATGTACCTTATTAATATTAATTACATACTTAGGACTTCTGCAAAACTGCTTCTCATCTTCAGCACAACTTACATTAATTCTGGTGTGACTTTTAAGTAATAGGAATAAAATAGGATTTTTCTTATTTGGTGAAAAGATTGGAAGTTTTTAAATGCAATTAATATGAACAGGTAAATTAATATTTGAGATCATTTTATAACTATCAATTAATCCCCAGCATTTGTGATTCCGAGCTGTAGCCATAAAGATCTTCCTGAGACAAACATGTTTTTGTTTTGTCTCATCTGTTGACATGTATAAAAGGAATATGTATGAGGTTGAAGAATAATTTTCAGGTGCTTATAGAAGTCAAAAGTATTTTCTTGATAAGTGAAAATTCAACAGAAATTCCAGCTATACTGAACTTCCACTGATTTGTCTTAGGGTATGATTTGAAAATAAAATTAAATTTATTCTATTAAAAACAAAATTAATATTTTTTTATAGAAAATCCAACAAAACAAAACAAAATTACATTTAATTTTGATTTCAAAAATGGTAGGACTGACTGGGCAGGGTGGCTTGTCTCTGTAAGCACAGCCTAGGGAGGTAAGCTGGGAAAATTGCCCTGAGTTGAAGGCACCTAAACTTGTGTGAGACCCTGAACCATACAAACCAACAAAATTAGATGCCACATTGGTACAAAACAGCTTTGTGTAATTTTAGAGAATTTTAGGGAGGATAAAACAGACATATTTAATGCATTGAAAGATTGGCATCTCATGTTTGACCAAATAAATTTGTATAATCAACAGAACAGTGGTACTTCTCTTGGGAACCTGATTACTTTTAATTCGTGCCTTACTGACGTAGCCACGTAATCCCTAATACTCAAATTATGTTACATAATCCAGGAAAGATGTTATTATTACACTGGTACTTATGCTTTGTAGTCATAGACGACTACCTAATGGAAGTGTGTCTGAGACGGCAGAACTGGAGCCTACACAGAGAATGTGACTAATGCCGGTCAGAATCCTTTCATTTGCAGCTTCAGGCAGTGTTTGTGAAGTTCCCCAGCAGACTCAAGGTACTCAGAAGGCTTTGCTCCCAGCCCTCACACCTTGTAGCCACACTGCATGGAATTTCACCAGCAAACAAAGAGGCCACCCTTTGAAGATTTGCCACAGTCCATCTTTCAAACACTCCCTGGGTCCTCCCTGCTTATGACCTTATCTCAAAGTATAATACCCTTTTCTCGGGTCTTCCAGCACATTATTCTTCACAGTCACACGGAGCTGCGGATCACTGCCTGACCCTCATTCTGGCCGTCTTCCAAACCCCAACTGTTACCAAGTGTTTCTTCATATTCAATGGGAGTCCCAAGTAAAGCCAACCAAAGCAAGCCGGTGCTATTGTCTTCCATCATTACTTAGACATACAATAAGCCCCTGCGTCTCTCCTTTTGTATTTGTGGTAGACACAGCTACTGTCCGACCCATGGATTAGGTACTTAGTACTGTGAACACATCCCTGACAAGAAGGAATTTATGGAAGATTTACCTTGACTGCTAGTGTGGGGGATACAGCCCATAATGACACAGAACATGGCAACAGGAATGTGAGGTAGCTGACACCAAACCCTAGCACACACACATACATACACACATATACACAGACACACACACATACAGACAGAAACACATACAAGCATTCTCATTCTCTCTGTCTCTCTCTCTGTCTCTCTCTCTCTGTCTCTCTCTCTCTCTGTCTCTCTCTGTCTCTCTCTCTGTCTCTCTCTCTCTCTCTCTCTCTCTCTCTCTCTCTCTCTCTCTCTTTCTCTCTCCACTGCTAAACAACAACAATCTTTAACTTCCTATTTCTGGATCCAGAGACTCGGAAGAAATAACATATCAGCTCAGAGGATAACTGAGGGAATGAAGTGGGTCAGAATTCTCTACCCTTCCCAGGTCAGGTTCTAGTATAAAGAGGCTCTATTCACTGTCTCTTATTCCTCAGTTGTTTTTTCTAACTTCAATCACCACATTTGGAATTCTAGGCAGCCCACTCCCCCAGAATGTTCAAGCTGTATGTGGTAAAGTTATCAAACATTTACTCGACACCAGTTCAGCAAACATCTCCAGGTACTCATCTTTTGGTAGATGGGTATTATGTGCTCTACTTAACAGCTGGCCACTCCTGTGTATTGGAGTTTTTCTGATAATTAAGCATGCCTTCCTCTTGGTTTCTTCATAACAGTATTGGCATTTCATGTGTCCATGGATTACTAATATCACCCATATTTTTGAAACTATCAGACATGAGTATGGAAATTAGGCAGAACATTATTTATAATTGTGTGTTTTTTTTTTACTAATGTCAGTATGTATAAAAGGGCAGAAGTGAAGAGGACTTTGAAAAGGTTTTGCAGAAGAACCTGAACCAAAAATAGATAGTAAGAGGGAGACTGATACCCCAGACTGAGGCACCAAGCACAGCCAAGAGATAAATATCATTTGTATCTGTACAGAAAAACTTTTCATTTATTGTTTTTTTTCTTTTGAGACAGTCTAACTTTGTAGACCAAGCTGGTCTCAAATTCGTGATACTTCTTCTTCCTTAGCTTCCTGAATTCTTGAGTTACAGACATGAGTTCCACACCCGACCCAGAGAAAATTCCTCAAGTTAATCATTTAAGACATTCTCCCATGCACTATTTTTTTCTTGTCCCTCAAATACCTTTATCCCATGTCTTGTCCATGGCTCTCACATGGCTACATGTTCTTATCTGACCCATGGAGCCAGCTTTACCCTTCATGTTGTTAGCCCTCAAATGTCCCCACTAATCAATAGACCTCTTTGTGGACCCTACACACCCATCTATTTGGCTTTCTGATGGACTTTGCTACTCAATAGCCCAGGTCAGTGCTCTTTCTACATCCTAGAAATTAAAAAAAAAAAACAATAGTAGCAGTCATCCCCAACAATTACATAAGCATTTCATAATTTCCAAAGCACTTTGGCATACATTATCTCACCAGCTGCTTCCTTAATGTAATAGCAGCAGTGGGCAAAACCCGTGTCACTGATTACAGCTCTCTTCTGACCTTGGTCTCGCAGCCCCACCTACTGAAAACACCAGAACAGCTGGATGAAAGCTGATTAGAGGCTGGAAGCTGACCTTGTGTGGGGACAAGGGGCAAGTGACAGCGGTACTTGCCACCTCCACCTTCTCCATCTCCAAGGGGACTATGCAACCAGCCAGAGAGTTCAGGGCAGACTGTGGGAGGCTCTGCCGAGCTGTAACAGGTCTTCTCCTGAACTGCAGAGGCACAGGCTGGGGGCGTCAGGCATCAGCTCGTGGGAGGCTAAGCTTATCTGCTCTCGGCTTCCAACCCCCACACTGCTCTGATTTCTCATTTCTTCCAATGCATTAGCCATCATTTTGAAAGTTTCAGTGGGTTAATTAAATTCCTCCAGTGTTGACGCTAAGAAAGCTGAAACATTTTCAACTCAGATTGACACTACTCAAGACACAGGCTTCAGTGATGTTTGTTCAGTAACACTCCAATATGTCACAGGATTGCTGTGAGAACATCTGAGAGCTATAATGAGCTGAAAGTCAAGTACAGGGGAAAATGTGTTCCAGACTGCTGCAGATGTTCTCAAATCAAATCATATTTCTGTGAAATGCCATATAGAATATTCAGCTGTTGTAAGATGCAACATGAAAGAACAGTTCCACTGATTTGCACTGTGTTTAACGTTTTCTTTTTCTTTAGCCCAAATCATATGGAATATAATGGTTTTCTTTCTCACTTTTTTTTTTGAATCAATAACAGAAGCATTTGATTCTAATACATGGCACGGATGAATTTCCTTGACTGAAAGGAATGCATTCTCTGATTTCAGCAGGATTCAGAACCTGGAAAAGATACCAGTTGAATAAGAGACAGAGAGTAGAGAGGATAGATGACCTATGAGGCCACTCACTTGCCCCCTTTTTTCCATTTTTCTTTTGGGGACCCAAAAAAGAACAGATCTATGTCGAATTGATTCAGGAAGATTCTGAAAAGTCCCTCTGTGATATATTATGTCGGTGGTAGTTGGTCTTTCACCTATCCACACCCCTGAAAACCAAAAGAAAGCTTAGCAGTTGGAGGACAGGAAGTGTTTATGTCAAGGCACCTTTTCTCATCACTCAGCTTGAGTAAATGGCAGGACTATGTAGAAATTGACAACTGAAATTACCAAAACAGAAATCCTAATTTCGTATTTGCTAGAATTACTGAAATTAACAAGGCTGGCAATATTAAATGCTGGCAAGAGAAGAGAGCACTGAGAAAGGCAGCTTACTAAATAAGGCATAAATTGGCACATTAAGCATTCTTTTGACTAGTTTCTTCTTATACACAAAAATTAAAGTAAATATTCAGAGCTTTAAGACAGAGGATGAGGATATTTGCTGAGTGACTGTGTATTTTATATAAGACAAGGAAGATATAGCCATACAGGCTCAACAACATGACCGCCTAAAGACATGAACAATGACAACAGTTGCCATATCAACATGGATGGAGAAATCTCAAAAGACCCCACTCCTAGATAAAGAGCTACAGATAGTCAATGACTGCTTAGACAGAGAGAAAACCAGTCTGCTCCACGGATGAGCCCCCAATCAGTTATCTAATACCAAATAGTCAGTCTTAAGAACATATTTATATGAACGACACGAAATGGACTCAGGGTTGTAGGTATATATTCATACATATGTGTATGTGTATCAAGGATAACGACAGAGAAAACAGACAAAAATAAAAATGTGAGAATATTATAATAAAAAAGCCGGACACAAGTGAATGTAATAAACCATTTAATGTGGATTTTTAAAGTAAAAGAAGTCCGTCCTATTTTGAAATCTTAACAAGGATAGGAGAATGACCAGAGGAGACACAAGGGGGAGTTTCTAGAGTGATAGTTTTATACTCTTGGTGGTGAGAGTTGGCTAGACACACGTATTTGTGTAAATTCTTCTAATCATATGTGTGGGAGTCTGCACATTCCACTATATACATAGGCATGTATAAATATAGGAAGGTATTTTTTTAAAAAAGAAGAGCCAAACAACTCACTCTGAAACCAGGGGGTAACCACTTCATAAGATTTATACACGAACTAAGACATATTATTTAAGAACAACTAAAAAGGCATTCTGTATGTCCAAATGACTTTAATCTGGTAGCCTGTGGGAACTAAAACCCTTGTGAAGTTAACCACTGGAAAAGAAGGATTGGTGCCCTGATAAAAATCTTAGCTGGAAACTAGCTCCAAGAAAACAGATTGCTGGGGGCATAAACAAATGCATTTCCCTGTGCCCCCTTGCCAGCAGCTGGGTGTGGAGCAGAAATACTGGAGGCCTTTCACATCAGGAGGCTGGCCAGGCTTAGGAACCAAGCAGGGACACATCTGGCCCCTGGAGGAGGGTGTGGGCAGCGGATGAGGCATCTGATTCAGATGAGAAGCTGCTACTTAAAGAAGGAGAATTTGATTAGGTCCTTTGGTAGACCTTCAACTGCTTTTGCTTTGTAGGATCAGCCAATGCCTGCAGCCTCTGTTAACAAAAGCTGGCCTTGCCTGAGGCCAAAACTTCCAGAACACAACCTTAAATTGATTGCTGATAGTGTGTTACACGCAGGGCTGGACTCTCTGGCCCTTATGTCCCACCCTTCTACAAACAAAACCACTGGGAGACATGTCTGCAAATTTTAATGCCTTAACATTATTCGTCCATATTCTGTTTTGAAGTAGTATTCTTAATAACCCATAATAAAATCATAACATTTATAGAACTGAAGGCAAAGCATTAGGGGTTGAATTTCTATTCACTCCGGGTACATTTTGTGAATATTTTGTACACGGTAGCAAATTTGTGCAGAGTCACGAACTAAATTTTGTTTCAAATATTTTTATATTGAAGTTTCTGGCTTTGCACTTTTTACTGTCTAAGACCCATCTCCCTGAAAACAATGATGAGAAACAGGTATGATGCACATCTTATATCACTCACAGGTTTTGTGTGTGTGTGTGTGTGTGTGTGTGTGTGTGTGTGTGTGTGTGTGTGTGAGACAGATGTGATCTTGGTCCTAATTAGGTTTTTACATTCTGTCCACCTTACACAGGAACCTTGAGCTTATATTTTAATGATTTGAATAGATGTCTATTCACTGAAGAGTTCCTGAGTGTTTGTTATGTGTTGCGCTATGCAGAAGATAATTAAAACTCAACAATGAACCCAGATAAACCCCACAATGTTGCAAGATGTTCAATTGCAAAATACACATTAGTTGAGTAAAAAACCCTCTCAACGTTTTCCAGAATTATTTATAAAGTGCATATGTATTTAAATATTGATGAAATGTACTTATAGCTATATCCGCATTTCACACAGGTGGAAATTGAGGTTAAATAGGTTTAACGATGCACACAGTAGTCAAAGCAAGCTACAAAGCTAATTATGTTTGTACCTCTCACCCACTGCGCACACCTCCTTTCAACACTAGTGCTATTACGCTGTCAGAGTTGAAGAAACAGAATGCAAGGTTCCATATCAACCTGTGGGATTGGAAGCTTTGGGGAAGAGACACATCAACTCAGTCCTGAGGGGTGAAAACAGTATAGGTTTTATGTAAATGCTCTCATTAATTCCATTCCATAGGCGACAGCCCTGGCTAAATAATCATTTGTGAAGTCTGCTCCATTTGTATTTATAGTTCAGTAGCAGTTACATGTCTGGTAGGTAATTAATTCTATCCCCTGATAAAGCTCGGGCTTCAGTCTCGGTTTGTGCTCTTAGGTGGCGTTGTCTTTTGGCATAAATCCCATCAAATCTTTTTGAGTTTCACTTCTACATTTCCTTCAACTGTGACGAGAAGATTCTATTAACGACTCCAGCACCTTCCATTAAAGTCTACAACGTCCAACTGCCAGGAAGGGATAATGAAGTGATAAATTTAATTTGCTACCAAAATATGTAAGGCAGAGATATCTAACTGAATTTATAGTATTAGCTATGCTGTTCCTCTTAGAATGAAACAAAAGTTTTATGTCAGGTTATCAAAATCCATGTGACAAAAGCAAACTCATGAATTTCCATATATAGAAGCCAGTCCTGCATGTTCTGCATCAAATTATCTATGTCCTTTCTGCTCCTTAGCATTCCTTAGCTCATTGGAAACTAATGGAATGGATTTTAAGTATTTTCTTAATGAAGGGTAGCAAAAACTGTAAATCAGCACAAAACTGTTATGTGCATATGTGTATACATACATGTATATGTATGTATATGGACATTCTATGCATATGCACCAAAGGCTGCAAATCTGTACTGCTTTCTATTCTAACTTGAGGTATGAAGTCAATGAAAGAGATGACATCATCCTTTACTTATGATTGTGACTCTTACAGTACTTCAAATTCTGTATGATACAAAATAGTCTTTCACCTCCTTCCCTAGCCCTTTGGATTATGATCAGAAACATAATAATCCCTTGTTTAATAGCAACTTCATTTTTCTAGACACTGACTTATCCACTTCCAGGAGTTCTCTGTTCCAGTGAGTCTTCTCTACCAGGGCCTCATCACCCTGTATTTTGGCAGTACTATTGGTCTTACTGTTGTAGAAGGTCAATGATGCTTCTAAATTACACTCAAGGAAAACATGGCCAGGCAAAATCTGCTTCTGCCAGCCACTCAGATATGTGTTCATCTTGTAAACCAGACAAAGCTGTTAGAATCAGTTCTTCGGTATGAGGCTGTTTTTGAAAGAGAAAGTAGAATTAGTAATCATGATGATGATAAAAAATAGTCTTCCAGTGGCTGTTATTTAGCATTGTTTGGAGCGCTTTTATGTTTTTTTTTTATCTTAATCCTTACAACAATGTATTCATTATTCTCCCTTTTTTTTCTGTCCTGTTGAAAAAGATAAAGGCCCAGAGCTAGAAGAGTAGGAACAGCATTCCAGCCCTGTCCCATGCACACTTGTGTACTGTGCTCAACTGTCTTCATGTGTCAATGTATGCAGAAAGCACCACTATTTCAAATGCTTGGGATTTGATGCTCATTTGGCAGATAACAGATGAGGATTCAATTAAATCTTGAGCAAATGTCAAGATCAATGACCCTTCCACCTTCTTCTCCATTCCCTGAGATAGTCAATTGCGGTGGGGACTAATCTTGACCATGCTCACTGTCTGTGGACTCAGAATAAACCACTACTTTTGCAGATTCTGCTGTCCTCAGGCCTCTACCATCAAAGTCACACTGCTTCCCTGTTCATTGACTGGGTGATCGTCACCCGTGAATCTTGTGTTTGTTGACGCAGCTCATGGGTTCATTTCTTTCTCCGTCTGTTTTTGCCTCTTTGTGTTGAATGTCTTGACTTTCAACTCTTCCACAACAAATTCAGCTTTGGTTATCACTTTGCATATTTATTGATATGCATATATTCCCCCCACCAATTACCTTAATGAACCTAGTCCTTCTGGCCTGGTGATTCATGCCTTTGAAAGCGTTGGCGATAAAGGGAGCCAGGGAGTAGAAGAGAGCGAGCCTGCAGACAAAGAGGGGGCTGGCTGCTCCGGAGGTCTGCAGAGGCTTCCAGTGGACTGCTTTGTTCTCCCAATGTTGGCTCTCCCCTCCAGCAGCCAGCCGTGCCTGTCTAGTTGTATGTGAATGCCTGGCTGAATGCCCAGCCAAACTGTTGATATGAGCATTGCCTCCTCTTTCTCTTAAGTCACCCGAATTTCAGATAAAATTAGCATTCTAAACATTAATTGGGTATTTGAATGGAATTCAGAGTCCTTCGAGCTAAGCATCTTCTTCCCCTGGGCTTTTAATGTGCATTGCTGTGCAGAGTACCAGGTAATGACTAATACTCATTTAATGACAGGAAACCCCCGATCTACCAGTCGAGGGCTGTACTATGCTTTTATTATAAATGCAAGTAATGCTTTTGCTAATGCTTTTTTTCCCCTTAAGCATTGTGATGTACACATGTCCCTGGAGATAAAAAGAAAATGTACAAATGGCTTTCTAAATCCTTCCCAATCTCCTCTCTCTCTCTCTCTCTCTCTCTCTCTCTGTGTGTGTGTGTGTGTGTTTCCCCGTGTGTACCAGGCTTCTGTGCTTTCTGTATCCCTGCTTGAAGGTTTGCTTCTGGAAATCTCCTAGAGAACACTAGAGAAAATCTCTCCTTCGCCCCACAAACCAATAACAAAAAAACATTCAAACATTCACTCCTATTATATTTATCGAATGCCCAAGGCTCAAGATGCCAGAATAGTATTGTGAAGTGGAGTGAGGTCACGGCCCCGGGCTGAGGAGGGAGATGGGGTGCTCCGAGGTTATTTGGGAGCAAACTCAGTACACAGAGTATAGGCAAGTCAAACAGCAGTCGGTAATCAGGTGTGCACAAGAGCAAGTCACAATCTCAGTCACCAACAGGGAGTGTGTTGGTCTCTTTCATTATGCCAAAGATAGACAGAATGTAGATTAGGATAACACACATAAGTTTTAAGGTTCTATATGCTACAAGTTGAAAATAATATTTACTCAAAAAGAAACCTGTTACAGTGTTTCAAAAATTAACCAAATTTATCAAAAGAATAAAAAACATGCTGACTATGGAAGGCACGATTAGGGCTGGGTAGTGAACAAGAATGATTCAGCCAGATGAAGAAGATTTTCTCCTTTGATGTATCTGTCTCTAGGCAACAGAAAACACTTTGCTTTTGCCTAGCTCTTACTAAGTAGATACCTTGGGTTCCAGGTGCCTGTGGTGGTTTAATAGAAAATGGCCCCTATAGAGAGTGACGCTTTTAGCAGGTGTGGCTTTGCGGAGTAGGTGTGGCCTTGGGAGAGAAAGTGTGTCGTCGTCAGGGCGGGCTTTGCAGTCTTCTTTGTGACACACAGCTGCTTCTGCTGCCTGCGGATCAAGATGTAGAACTCTCCGCTCCTTCTCGAGCACCGCATCTCCCTACATACTGCCATTGCCACCTGCCATGACAATACAGACTAAACCTCTGACCTTTAAGCCTGGCCCAATTAAATGATTTCCTTGATAAAATTTCTGTGGTCATGGTGTCTCTTCACAGCAATAGAATCTCTAAGACAATGTCCCTTCAGTCACAGCACTTTAAACCTAGAGCAAGCTGAGAAGTGTGTCTTTCCAGGAGCTCTGCTTTGCATGAGAAAGAGGCAAAGCTAACAGGTCGTCAGGCATTTGAACACAGACCACAGCCATCTGAATCCTAACCCAGGTCTCTGTTCTATGCTCTCGGGCATTTTTGGCAGTAAGGTGGACTTCCCTTTCTGGCGGTCATCTGGCAGCTGACTGGACCTGCCTGCTGGGCACTGTGGGGACAGAGGTGGCTAGGTCAGTAGCTAGGTCACAGAGGTGGGTCAAAGTTAGCTGAGCCTCAGGATATTCTTATCTCCACAAAAAGGCCTAACTTTGGAGAAGAGTGTTAGATTTAAGATGAGATTTTATGTTCTCCAAGTCCTTCACAGTTATAGCTAAATCAGAAACAGATCTGGGAATCCTGACCCTCAGCAAGCATCATACAGTCTTGGAGAATCCTCCATTACAATTGAATATTTTTTAAGTAAAATGTTTAGAAACTAAATGAGAGTGGGGAAACCTCAAATAAAAGGCCTGGGACAAGCTATTCATTCAGATAATAAATAATGAAGAATTATGCTCTTAAATTTTATCTTTGACTGATTTTAAAGTGCAAAATGTTAAGTTGCTCAAGCCTATAGCCTATCCACCGTCATACCATAAGGAACGCTACTATATTAAACAAGTTATTAGTATAAATACATTTCAAGAAACTCTTTAACCTACTTAAGATAATTAACAGCCTTCAAGTAGGCTATCAAAATTCACTTGAAAAGCAACAATAAATTTGCTTTTTGAAACGAACGTTTGTTAGCACTCTTTCAGCAGATATACCTGATGTTGTGACTCTTTCCCAGTGAGCTAGAATTCAGACTTTGCACCGGTTCCAAAGAACTCTTCACACAACTCATCCAAATTCGTGTGCTTTTGCTGGGGAGCGCTGTGTCATAGAGAGAGCACCGTATTCCCCGCGGAGATCATCCGATCTGCTATGTACTCATTGTCTCACTCTATCTGCCTCTACCAGGAATCTTTCACTAGTTCCTTGCTGATCTTACTCTAGAGACTCAAAGTAATTATGCCCAAGAACGTTACAGTGTCAAGAGTTACAGGAAATGGAGTGATACGTTCTTTAATTTTTTTAAATCTGATAGCAGCATGCTAAATGAATCCAGAGAGTATGTGAAGAGAAGGAAAGGATTCCACACAGGTTGTCTTGAATTTTTCGTATAGTCAAGATAATTTTAACTTTTAATCTGCACTAAAACTTTTGAAACATCCAAACTTTCCATGAGACTTGATGTGAAAAAAAATTTTTTTTTTCCTAGCTTGCTTTTCATTTCTGGGACAAAATTCCATGACCAAAACTAACTTGGGAAGGAAAGGGTTTCCTGTCCTGCACATTTTCGTCCCCTTTATCATCGAGGGAAGTCATGACAAGAACTCAAGCCATTGTCAAGACAGGAGTTAGGAAGGATGCTGCTTACTGGCTGGCATCCCCTGCTCTTCTCATCAGCATTTTTATGTAACCTGGGATTGCCTTTTCCATGTGGCACTGCCACAGTGGGCTGATTCCTTATGCAAATGGCATCACTCAAGACAATATCCCAGAGACATGGCCAGAGTTGTGTCAACTTCATAAAAATTGCCCCACACAGTACTCTTGAAGAAATTCATCTAAAATACAACCTTCTCATTTTATAAATTTAGACTTTTAGGAGTTGTAGAGATGGCTGAGCGCTTACGTGCACTTACTGTTCTTCCAGAAAACCTGAGTTTGTTTCCCAGTTCTAGGTCAGGTGTCACACAAATGCCTGGAACTCCAGTTTCAAGGAATCCAACACCCTCTCTAACCCCAATGGGTATCTGTGTGTACACATACACACAGAGAGAGAGAGAGAGAGAGAGAGAGAGAGAGAGAGAGAGAGAGAGAGAGAAAGATTTAAATGTAAGCTTTTAATATCAAAAATTCCTAATTCCTAATTTCATTATTATATTTATTGTCATTTATCAATTAAAACTACTAAAGTGAAACTACTGAAAACAAACTTCAATTTTTCAAATGATTGGTGTTGAGACAACATTCTTACATCTCTATTACATTTAGCTTTTTCTAAATTCAGATATACAAGCATTGGCACTTCTGACAAATTTTTAGATTTGTCAGAATACTTACATTTGAAAAATTTACAATGCAAAGTGTAATTTCTGGAATGTAAGAGTTTGTGCATATGTATGAAGAGCAGCTTTGAGGAAGCCAATGGTTGAGACTGTCACCTGCCATGGGGTTAAGGAAGCAATAGAGACAGACTGTAAGTCACTTTGAGGGACCATGAAGAGAAAAGTCCATTTTCCCAATTTTGATGAAATCTGTTTCATTCTACCAGTTTTAACTAGCTACTTCTTCTTAAGAATTCACTTCCCCTGAGCAGATGCAAGAGAAACACAGTGAGGTTGTGTTTGGTGGAGTAATTGCCTGTCCTCCAACATTCATGCTAAAATAGAACTTCAGGCACCCAGAGGAAGACGTGTCATTTGGGGGATGGTTAAGTTGTGAATGGAACCAATGCTCTTGCTATGAGTTAGGTTTAGGGACAAAGGCTGAGGGAAACAATTGTGCTGTCTCTTCAAGCGTGTGAAAGTATGGCACTTGGCCCCCTGACAGTTGCAGAACAAAATGCCACTTTGGAGGTAGTGAAGTAATCTCCCCATACACCAAAGCCCCAGAGACTTTAATTGTGGAATTTCTCAGTCTTTGTGAAGCAAACATCTCATTGCTTGTAAATAAGCCATTCTCTTCTTGAACAAAGACAAAGCGGTCACACTATCACCTTGTCATATTCTTGTTCATGATTACCACTGGGGAGACTTGAACAAAATATTGTTCTGTTTCCATTTGGAATTTTTTTTAACTACTTATCCACACTTTGGGCTTTGTATTGAGTTAAACACGAAGAGAAGTGCTTCTATCCAGCCTAAGTGTATTGCCTCTTGTCGGATACAGAAATCCCCACAACTTCCCTGTGAAGATGGAGCTTTCAAAAGTGACTGACTGTTCTAGTTCTGAAGAAATATTAAACTGTTTCTTTCTTTCAGTGAAAACAATATGACTAACTAATATTACATCCTCCCCATCATTTCCAGGATGTATTTTTTCTCGGAGGTCCTAATGGAATTTTAAAAACCACGGATAATAGTATGCACAGCTGGGCTGTTTGAGACAACCCCAGTAGCTATATAAAAACAGAAAAGTTTTTGAAGAAACTTAATATGAGAAAGGGAATTTTCATCTAACTTAATCACTATTCTGCAGTTCTAAGTTGGATACAGGGCAACAGGCAGACACCAGTCTTGAGATCAGCCAGTTCAACATGTGAACCCAGGATGTTTCTGCCCCAGATGCCAGAATGCCTTCTTAAAAGTAACAGGCTTTGTTTGAGGTGAGTTTTAGGGAAAGACTGGCCAGTTTTAAATATGCTAATTCACTTTAGGGTGCATTTTACCAAGTCAGCTAAGGCTGCCCTGAAGATATTGAAAGATAAGCTTAAACACAGTCACCAGGTCTGAACATCTGTTTTCATTAAAAATAAAAACAAGTTTCTTAGTAGAATTTTTGGGGTTGCTTATATAAACTATCACATTATCAGCAAACAGAATTTGACTTCTTTTTCAATTTGTATTCCTTTGATCTCCTTTTGGTGTCTTATTGGCCTAGCGAGGACCTCAAGAACTGTATTGAATAGATATGGAGAGAGTGGATAACCTTGTCTTGTTCCTGGTATAAGTGGGATCACTGGGAGTTTCTCTCCTTTTAGTTTGATGTTGGCTGTTGGCTTGATGTATATTGCCTTTATTATGTTTAGGCATGTTCCTCGTATCACTGCTTTCTCCAAGACCTTTATCATGAAGGGATGTTGTATTTTGTTGAAAGCTTTTTCGGCATCTAATGAGATGATTGTGTGGTTTTGTTGAAATAGGAACGGCAGGGCTGTGTCCCCGGCACCCGGCCGCCCGCATGGCTAGCTTATGCCCGAAATAATTACACGGAAACTGTATTCTATTAAACACTGCCTGGCCCGGCTAGTTCCAGTTTCTTATTGGTTAGCTCTTACATATTGTTCTAACCCATTTCCAATATTCTGTGTAGCCCACGAGCTGGCTTACCAGGGAGGATCTTAACCTGTGTCTGTCTGGAGTGGGAGAACCATGGAGACTCCTGACTAAGCTTCTTTTTCCCAGCATTCTCTTCTGTTTATTCCACCCACCTATGTTCTAACCAATAAAATGGGCCAAGGCAGTTTCTTTATTATAATTAACCAATGTCCTTCCTCCATCATGGTTTTTATTTTTCAGTTTGTTTATATGGTGGATTACATTGACAGATTTTCGTATGTTGAACCATCCCTGCATCTCTGGGATGAACCGATTCAATCATGGTGGATGATGGTTCTGATGTGTTCTTGGACTTGATTTGCCAATATTTTATTTAGTATTGTTGCATCAATGTTCATGAGTGAGATTGGTCTGTAATTCTCTTTCTTAGTTATGTCTTTTTGTGGTTTGGGTATCAGGGTAATTGTAGACTCATAAAATGAGTTTGGCAATGATTCTTCTGTTTCTATTGTGTGGAATAATTTGAGGAGTATTGGTAGTAGTTCTTCTTTGAAAGTCTTATAGAATTCTGAGGTGAAACCATCTGGTCCTGGGCTTTTTTAAATTGGGAGACTTTTGATTTCTGTTTCTATTTCTTCATCAGTTAGAGGTCTGTTTAATTTGCTTATCTAGTCTTGATTTAATTTTGGTAGGTGATATTTATCCAGAAAGTTGTCTACTTCCTTTAAGTTTTCCAATTTTGCAGAGTACAGGTTTTTGAAATATGACTTAATGATTCTCTGTATTTCCTCCGTGTCTGTTATGTCCCCCTTTTCATTTCTGATTGTGTTAATTTGAATATTCTGATTTTGTTAATTTGAATATTTTCTCTCTGCCTTTGGGTTAGTTTGGAAGAAGCTGTTATTCTTTGTCAGTAAAGAGCAGTAGTTCTCAACATGGGATTCAAGTGACCCTTTCACAGGGGTCACCTAAGACAACTGATATGACTTAATAATTAGAAATTTTCAATTTTAGAATTTATTTGCTTCATTTTATTCTAGTTCCCTGTGCTATTTCTTATTGTATCAGTTAATCATGTGAATATTTTTCTTTGTATTTTGAGCACAATGAAAATAGCTAACTTCAAGCCCTTAACCTCTCAGATTCTCATTTCTGAATCATCTTTGGTGAAAAGTCATAATTTCCTGTTTTTTTTTTAAGTCTGAGGATCTTAAATTATTTCATCTCAACTGTTCAAAAGATATGTTGTCGAGCAAATGTTCTTTCTATATCTGAGAATACTGCTTTTCATTGCTTTTAACAGTTAAACCCTTGGAATGCAAAGATCCAGACTCTGCCCCTTCCGCATGAATACCTGTGGGGTTATTTCGGCCTCTACTGGGGTACCACTTGCAGAGTTTGGGTAGGAGAGCATCGCACACTCCCTTGCTCCCTTTCATAGCTTTCTCCTTTCCCAGCTATTCTTTCCACTTCCAAATGCTTTGAGGTCCCTGAACACAGATTTCTCAAGCCCTTGGACTGTGATTTCTCTCTGCAGTTAAACCATGTTGCTAGATATCTCTTGGGCCTGTCTTTAGACAGAAAAGGGCATCATGCCCTTTGTTCTGGTGTCATCTGCCCCTTGTTTCTGCTTTCTTCTATCATTTTGTTTTAATTTTGAAAGATTTGTTATAGTTTTAATTATGTGAATGTGGGTATGTCTGTTCACATGAATGCAAGTTCTTGCTGGAATCAGTGGCCTTGGTTTTCCTTGGGAATGGAGTTACAGATGATCGTGAGTAATCCGATGTGCGTGAGGAGAGCTAAATTCAGGTCCTCTGCAAGAGCAATTCACAGCCTCTCTCCATCCCCATTTCTGACCTAACGGGGTGCTTTCTAGAAAACTTTTATGTAGAGAAAGAAGCAGAAAGAAAAGCCAAAAAGAAGACATGTCCACTAATAGGAAGAGAATTATCTAGACACCTTCTGCTGTATGTTAGACATATGAAGGATCTTCGCAGAAAGAACATTCACCTAGGTAGAAAACCTTCAAACTGGGAACTTAAAACAATCTGAAGATTCGATTGATTTCACTGTTGTTCTTAAATGTTCATACCATGCACTGCCATCTCTAAATCAGAGTAATGAATTCACTGGTTGTCAGCAACTTGACATGATTTGTAGAAGCACAAAAGGCCCTGGGGAATTGGACTTGGTATTGCTCACTTTTAAGCTAATAAAGAGAAAACCCTACAATCAAATGCAGCGAAGGGTATAATTGGTGCATTGCTGTTTGCTATCAGTGTACTTTCCAGGGTCATTTTTGTTAACTGAAGAATGAAGTAAAACATTTTTAAGTGCTCAGCACTTCAATAAGAATATATATGGTTACCCTGAGCAGTCAAGTCCAAGTATGCGATGCCTGTTTATTATAGAAGCACCTGTTCAGTGGTGCTCATGGTAAAGAATCTCATTCTGTAGTTGCAGAAATACATCAGCTGAAATCAACCCATGTCTAGAAAATACCTCACTTCTAGCTCCATCACCATTAAGGATGAATAAATGTGTCAGATCATAAGAGAGCTTACTACACATAGAGCAGGTATGGCAGTACCTGTGCAACTTGAAAATATATACACCAGAAAGTGTGGGCAGTTTTCACAGAACATCAAATATTTCAGAAGTCACACTCCATTCGGCACCGTGGACGACCTCTTTCCTGAGCAGGGAGAAATTTCAAGCCTCCTTTTATTCTGTCTCCTGTGTTTGAGCTAGGGCCTTATGATCAGAGCTTCCTCGTTTTGTCGCCATGGAAATGAGAAGGACTGCTTGTTGTGGATAGACAACTGACTTAATAATGTGAAACCACAGTGAGGGATAACCAGGCACCCATGTTCAGGGGCAGGTAGTAATAAAAGGTATGTTATTTGAGGAATGAAACCCCACAAAAGCAGATAAGTCGTCCCAGTAAGAAAAAAGCAAGATGATAGAAGTCCGCCACAGAAGGATCCCTGGTGTTATGTGAAAGGACAGAGAAGGTGAGAGGTATTTGAATGTTGGCCAGTGCTAGGACCACTTGTCACCAAGATGGACTCAAAATGAACCCTCTGAGCACCTTCCTTTAAAAGACAGTGTTTGTCTGTAGAGGAGAAAAACAGTTCCAGTGTCCTTCTCAGGGATTCTTAAAATAAGGTTGTCACGTTATTCGTCATTCCAAGATCAAAGGACTCCATTTACTTCAAATAACCATGAATTTTCAAAAGAAATTCCAAGAGCATAAACAAAAGCGGCTTCTTTTAAAAATGTAGATGTAGTTAACCTAGACATTTGTGTTGTTCCATCAACTTGAATTGCGTAACTTGATGCTCTTTGAAGCACATTACAGCATTGCCATCACCAGGAGAGGAGTGCAGAATGTCAGACACAATACCAGACCTACTGAGCCACTATCTCCACTTTAACAAGAGCCCCAAGTGTCTGTTGGTGTTAAAGTGGATGACAGAATAAAACCACAATGTAAGCAGTATCTCTTATGACCTGTTTGATGACATCATTAGAAAGTGAAGTTAAAAGAACATTAAAGAAATGTATGGAGAATTATTAAATGAATGGGAATGACTTCCAGTTCTCAGGAAAATAACTCTTACCAAAACCTTAAGTAAATTATAAATAAGGAAAAAAAATGAAAGGAAGCAAGAGTGAATGTAAGATATGAATTTGAGAAAAAATGACCAAATAAGACATCGAATAGGCACCATTTAGGAAATCATATTACCAGGAGACCCGTGATAAATGTGGAGAATAGATTATAGTTCAAAGCAGTCTTTCAGTATAGTAGGACCAACAAAAACAGTGCATGCAACTTGTGGCTTCCTACCAGAGAAAAAACCATGGAGAAGGCAGACAATGACTCTCTTTCAATGACTTGGGTGGAAATTTGAGTGGAATTTTTGGGCACAAAATGGGAAAGACTCTGATTGCAGACATGAGCATGGGAAGCTGCAGACTTTGCTATGTTAGAAAGAACTCCAGACACTTTAAATGATGATGTAACAATGAGACATAGAGCAGCATGGGGGGCAGGCAATGTGAAAAGCCTCTGATATTAGGAAACGTTTAAAATACAGCAGAGAAATCCAACAAGAAAATATGCCGCACACATTAACACCCATGGCACAAATTTCATAACACCCAGGTCAAGTCTAAGTGCTATTCATCTGCAAAAATATTCCCAAGGCTCCACAACGGAGAGGGTGGTGGAAGAATTGTGACATGAAAGGAGAAGGAGACTCGATTTTCAAGGGAGAAGTGGACAAGCTAAAAGGAGATGCATGCGGGGGGGGGGGGGAGTAGTGGGGAAAGGAGAGGAATGAAGACAAAGCAAAAAAAAAACAACACTTAGTTGCAAAATGTCACAGTGATACTCTACTTTTCATGCCAACTTCAAGACTAATTTAGAAAAATAAAGATGTTATCATTACTCCCAGTGGGGAAGGGGAGGGGGGAGTCTTGTTGTTGACTCCATACGCTGTTATCAGATCAATAGAAACTGGGCTCTACCTCGCTGGCCCCATTGCTGCCCTGCCACAGACAGACAGAACACATGATTTCACCAGGATAAGGCTGTCTGCCATGAGAGTGGACAAGTCCCATACTTCTAGCATTGTGTGCACCACGTCCCCTGGGATCATGTCACTTCTAACACTGTGTCATGATACAGCTCACGAGCATAGAGGTGGTAAGGCTAGAATATGAATATTGCTATCTAATTTTTTTTTCTGTTTCTCAGACCTCAGCCCTGCTACTCAGGGTAGTGAGTCCGTTCATTAGGCTACAGTCTTGTGTTCCTGTACAGCAATGGAGGAAAAAATCAGAATGGTGTCAGTTGTAATCAGGTCAAGCTACAAAACACACTATAGGTTTGCCTTCTACTATAGAAAATTAGAGCTTAAAGCACAAATAAATAAATGGCTGATTACAAGAGATTTTCTCCCATCTCAGAAGGCTTCTCCATGGGGTTCCTCTTTAAAAATGAACTCCTCTAGTGTTTTTAAGTGTTTTACAGATCATTAGCTACATGGCAGAAGGGCAATGGGAAGGGATTTCTACGTTCAGTGAGCTAGGACGCACTCAAATTGAGGACAGATAAAAATAAGACAAGTTATATTTAAAATTCGACTTCTTCAGTGGAAAACAACCACAGAAACCATCTGAACAGAAACTTTAAAAGGTATTCACTTTTCAGGTATGCTTTATCTTAAGAGGATAACAACTTGAAACAATACATGGCATTTATATTATATGTTGTTATCATATATATTAAGATCCTATACATGTGCCAATGACTCCAATATGTTTCTATCATATGTATTGTATAATAATATATTAAGCTGTATTATTTTAGTTAAACATGCTGTTTTACATAGACAAAGACTACTATTAAATAGAAATTATGATTGCAGTAACTATCTCTGTGAGTGTTTACCACTTAGCAAAGCAATTTGTCATTTTATATCCAAATTTAATGTCAGCATTAGCTTATCAAATCTCATTCTTTTAAATATTATACAACACAGCCATATTTTCTTGCTTGGCTCTAAAACTCTTAGGTCTTAAATAAGATCTGAGAGTGATGATTTAGGCTGGGAAGTAATCTGCCACATCCCTGGAAACGTTTAGTAAAATGCCATATTCTGTTTTTCTACCAGAAAATTTTAAATTCCTTCCTATGAAGTGAAATAACTCCATCAGATTAGTAGGGGTTTCTTGGAAATACTTAATGGAAGTATTCTCAGTTGTGTTGAGGGTGTTCTAGTTGTCTTTATGATTGAAACTATCTAGAAAATTATGCAAAACTAGAAATAATTTATTCTTAGATAGCTGTACTTTTAATTTAATTTAGTGTTTCTTTTTTCTTTCTTATTTTCTTCCCCCCCCCCCTTCCCCCAGAGAAAGGATGTAGAAAGCCTTGAGACTATAGTGTCTTAGTTTGCTTTCTGTTGCGGTGATAAAACACCATGCTTGAAAGCAACTTGAACAGAAAATGGTTTATTTGGCTTAAATTTGGCTTATGTGTTACAGATAACAGTCTGCCATTGAGGGAAGTCAGGGCAGAAACCTAGAAGCCGGATCCAACCCAGAGGCCATGGAGAAACACTGCTTACTAGCTTGCTTCCCATAACTTGCACAGTTTGCCATCTTATATAACCTGGCACACACATGGTAATAGATTGGTCTGGGACCTCCCACATTAACTATTAAGTGACAAAAATATCCCACAGAGTGGTCATTACTGATGGGGGTGTTTTCTCACTTGAGGTTCCCCCTTCCCGGATAACCTGAATTTGTGCTGAGTTGGTAAAAGTGCTAACCAACACATTATGAGACAGCTTCATGTACTATGTCAGGGCTTTGCAATACATTAATATTTTCCTTTTAAGTTCTTCTGTGGAAGAGTAGAGTTTGCTTATTAGTATGTTTCCTAAACTTTATTCTAGCTATCAATTAAGCTTATAACAACAAATTGATAAGAACATGACTCTGAAAATTGGGAGTTTGGTACCAGACAACTGTATGTTGTCTGAGCTCTAGTTTTCACATCTGAGTTCAATGAAAAAAATGTTAGGGCAATACAGTGATGAATGTTTCGTATCATTGCTAAGTCTTCTATGTTGATTGGCTTAGCTCTGTTGTTTGTCTTCTTTTTTTTCTTTCTTCTTTTTTTTTGTTGTTGTTTGTTTGTTTGAGACAGGGTTTCTCTGTAGCTTTAGAGCCTGTCCTGGAACTAGTTCTTGTAGTCCAGGCTGGCCTGGAACTCACAAAGATCCGCCTGCCTCTGCCTCCGGAGAGTTGGGATTAAAGGCACATATTATTTTCTGAGGAAGGGTTTCATTATGTATCCCAGAATTGCCTCAAACAAATGATCCTTTTGTCTCAGTTTTCTGGGATTACAGATGTAGACCACCATGCCTGATTATAAATTATATTATGCCTACATACAAAAAACGAATAATAGTGAGCATAATGTGATTATGTGATGTTCTTATTCATTCATTCATTCATTCATTCATTCATTTATTCATCCAACAAATGCTTGTTTAACCATCGAGGAAAAGGAAAATACAACGTTCAAAAGTACCGTCTATAGTAACTAAGATACATTAGTTTCTTTGCCTCTTGGGAATTAAAATCCAGTGATGGAGGGCATGATGCTGAATCTTGGTTGTTAACCTCACAGGATTTATAATCATCCTAGATGATACGCCTTTCAGTGTGTCTGTGAGAGTGTGCTTCCGGAGAGGTTTAACTGAGGAGATATGAAGTCAAAATAACTTTGAGTATGCATCATTTGAGCTGGAAAATAAAATGAGAATCTTGACCAGGTAATAGAAATTTAATGAAATTAAGAGACAATTGAAAAGATCATGGTTGTTTCAGGGCAAATCTGTCTTTTGCTTAACAAGACCTATTGGAAATTTTGCCTGTATAGTATGACATTCACATCAGGGAATGACTATGTGATGGAAATACTTGAGAGAAATAAATCCCCAAGGAGCAGACACATAGCCCTCTACATGTGCCCCCAAACAGTAGAAGGCTCATGGGTGATTAGGGAATGAGCCATTGCCCCAGTGATGAGACCCGTAACACTGAAGATCTTCACTTGTCATGACAACAGCCCCGAGATTCCAGACATCACCTCCCAGGATATTTGTTTCACACGTAGGCTTCCATGGTTACAGCTCTAAGTGGGACTTCTGCTTTATACCTCCTGGGATGAACCCAGGGCTCTCTGCTTTACTTCTCATGCATTGTCCTTGTCAAATTCCTCCCTGTGGCTGCGTGTCCCCAATGTCTTCATGCCTCAAAACATTAGTGTTATGATGCATGCTGACTATATTAGTCTGGGAAGTGATGTCAGGTGATGCTGCTCACATTCTCTTGTCTCTACCCATTCTAAAGTTAGAGCTGAAGAAAGCCGCCATTCTTCAGCTACTGAGACTGGGATAATGAGATGTACTGTACTGGTGGGCTAAGGGCACGGGAGATGATGAGAACATATAATATAATTTGGGAGCTCACCAAGGCCAGCAGGACTGCGACTGAAAAAGCCTGGGATAAAACCGGACTCTCTGAACATGGCGGACAATGAGGGCTGCTGAGAAGCCAAGGACAGTGGCACTGGGTTTTGATCCTACTGCATGGACTGGCTTGGTGGGAGCCTAGCCAATTTAGATGTTCACCTTCCTAGACCAGGATGAAGGAGGGAGGACCTTGGACTCTCCACAGGGCTGGGAACCCTGACTGCTCTTCGGACTGGAGAGGAAGGGGGAGAGGAGTGGGGGAGGGGGAGGAAAATGGGAGGAGGGGGAGGGAAATGGGAGACGGGGAGGAGGGGGAAATTTTTATTAAAAAATAAATAAATAAAAATAAAGAATATAATATAATTTGGGAAGTATATCTCAGTCTTACAGTAGAACCACTTCAGAAAACAAGGAGCTTGTTGGGTATAGCTCCCTTTCTAATCAGTATGTCCCCTCTCTAAACATCCATATGAATATGGTAGTCTTTGACTCTGTCTCTATAATGGAAGTGTTTTTCTCCCAGTTTCTCCCTTGGCCATACCCCTTATAGATCACCTCCACTCTTCCCAAAGTTCCTTTTCTTTTTCAGAGTCTTCTCTGACCCTACTTGACCAGCAATTCTAAGTCATTCTTTCACTACGTTTCTGAGGCTCTTTATGACCACACCACAAACTGCTTTGCCAATCTTTCTTTCTTTTTTCCTGTTTACATAAATTATCTGACTCCCATAACCCCCACATGTTCCGTGTTCCTTTCTGCAATGGCGGGACACATAATCATTCTGATGCTTTATCGTTCCCACCTGTTACTGCTCAGGTTGAAGCTCTGACCTACTCCACAGGCTTCTGCTTCAGTGAATGTGATATTTCTCCCCACAGATACAAGAGAGTGTCTGATACCTGTGTTGACATTTTCTGTGTAGAGCTGTTCATTGGAGTCTTTATAATAGCTGCTGCCCCTCACCTTCCACCCCTGGCCCAGTTATAAATACCATGCCCCACTTCCTTCTGGCTGACCGCATACTGGCTTAGTAGGCTTTTGTTTTTGTTTTTTAAATGTGTGGCTGAAAAAGAGGTAGAAGAGCCCATTCTCCTATCTGCTCTGAGGCTGTGTTTCTAAGTTGCTGAACTTCCAGCTAGAACAGATGCATTAGTTTAAAGCAAAACAGACCAAAAAAAAAAAAATCCCTAAATGTTAAAAGCAGACCCACAGTGCTTGGTCCATCACTGGTCAGCTACACTTACATTGACCACTTAAGTATCCCATGGTTGGGGATCTTATGGACCATATTGCCTGTGGTATTCATGGTGTGTAAGCCAGAAATTGCTGCCATAACCCCTTTTATTCATAGAAAAGCTCTAATTTCGGTGACAAAGTTTACAAGCGTTCTCCCAAAGGACTTTTGCTATGCATACATGAAAGATCCACCTTGCACGTCAGTACTCACTCTAGTTTGCTTAAACTAGCTAGTGTGGAGGTGAGATGCCTCACCATTTGATCAATTAATTTCTTCTCAAAGTTTCAGGTTCTTGTGCGGCAGAGAGACAAAAACAAATACAAAGGAGGAATGGATGTCTCAAAGGAAAAGCCAGTGGATGTAGTGGAGGGTGAGACAGAAAGCAAGAATCACTGAGAGAGAAGTTTCCTTCTTTTTTCTTCTCTATCCCAAAAATGTTTCCTTAGGATCAGTTTGAGCCTGGAGTTTGGGGATGTGCATTCTCAGTTGGTAAGAACACCTATTTTAAACAGCTGAGCGTTTATGTTAACTTGCAGGCATCAGTAGGCTCTGCATATCCACCGCTTCGCGCCAGGGACAGCCTGCCGGGAGGATATGACTCCCTTTGCAGAAGGTTTGGGAGGGGAATAAAAGAGAAAAGAAACAGCCCCACAATGCCTCAAGAAAAGAAGAAAAAGGAAAAACCCACAAAATTCTTTTTTTGTACACGGGTTTGTTTTACTCGGGGAAGCGGCTCGGTTCTACCCTACAGCCCGCATTCATTACCGTGATCTTTGACTGGCAGATGCAGAGTAATGGGATGCATATTTTAGTGCTTATTATAATACCCTGTCCAAAAACAACTTGACAAATTTGTGATTTCGACAATATCTCATTTTGCTTGCTGCAGCGCTCTGTGATTGTCTGGCCCACGTGGCTTCGCGATTATGCATACCACCAATACTTCTCATTAAAATGGCCACAGTTCACCAGTTTCGGTAGCTTGGAACGGACTTGGAATGAATTATTATACAACAAAGAAGCTGCTGTCATGCAGAACAAAAGACAAGCAAAAGAGAGCTTTGGCTTAATGAGGCTAAGTGAGTGTCTCCCCTGCATCAGAGCTACTTGACGGCCTTTGAGCATGGATTTTTTTTCTCCACAGGCCAAAACCTTTGGTCTATTATTTTGTGTTTATGCACCTCGAGGCTAATATACATTTTAATATGCTGCACATGGAGAAAAAAAATCAGCCATTAGATTAGAACATGTGCACTCCCTGTTAAATTAATGACAACCGAACACAGAGATAAATTTAGGTTTTCATATTTAATTATAGCACACTGCCGTACATTTAGCAAGGATAAATTGCACTATTATTATGCTTCATTTTTTTTTTGACATCTTCTCCTATTAAGAGCGCACACTTGCCCCGCCGTCACCACCACCACTACCATAACCTCGTGCCAAGCTAACATATCTGTGAATATCACGCTTGTCCCAATGTCATCCCATCTGAGCTGGCAGTGGAAAGGTCTGATATTTTGCTAAGTTCCGGGAGAGAACTGGTGCTCTTTTGACAGTTGCGTAGAGTGAATAAAATGTGGTTTTGTAAGAAAAGATAAGTCATCTAAAAATGGCTCGCATGTCACTCCTCCCGGCTGCAGGCAGCTGCAATGATGGACACAGGTAGTCTGCCTTTCCCATCTAAACAAGACCCAGCACAGCATGGCACCAGGGAGTTGAAGCTTCACCGTGATTCCAATGACCTGTGTGTAAAAACACATAGCCTTAACAAATACCAAAGAAAAATTTTTTAACACTCCTGCTTCCTTGGGAGACTTTTAATTTTGTTGACTTCTGATAAAAAAAAATGGGAACAGTTCATCTAGCAAAAGTTTCCAGGTAATATAAACCCAGTTGACTTTGGAATGGAGATGGGCGTTTTTGCTTTTCATTCTTCCAAGGCCAGTAATGCAGGGACAGACTGTTCCAAGAGCAGTGTCAAAATGAACGTGTCCTCGACCATAACTGGATAGCTCCTAATGCTTTTAGTTTGGAGGCTACATTTTTTCCTCCTCCATTTGTTCACTGTTATGTCTGGAGCTAAGAATTCAGCTCTCTTCATATGCCTTTTAGTAGAGTTCTAGTTGGTTACTCAGAATGTAAAAGAATCTTCTTCTCTCTTTGTGTGAAGCTGAAAGACAAGCTTTGTGGCTGTGTCTGCCCACAGGCGTGAAGTCTGGGTGTGTGCCAGCCTGTTACTCTAAAAGTGATTTGAATTACCAAAGATCTAAACAGTCAGAAAACTTTCCCCCCCACGGGTCTGAGAGTTAAATCTGGCCCTGGAAATACATTGACCCCTTGTATTTGCTAGGTGTCTGCTTTACAAGGAAGGATACCAGATTGGTTGATGACTGGGGATCATGGTGGCTGTACAGTTAAGTAGAAAAATAAAAAGCACACTAGAAGAATTAGTTGTCATTGGCTGGTGAACAAACTTTTTTGGATGACAGATTATACCTTTATTAGGTATCATTCTCGTTGCCTGGATTCTGACAAAAAAAATGAAATTTGCAAGAGAATAAAAAAAAGAATGATCTTACAAAAATGAGTTGTAAAATTCATTTTGAAAATCCTTTTCACTTTCAAATTCTACTCCCTTCAGAACTAAAAGTGTGAGGTAATGAGTAGATAAGTGGCTCGTTGGTAGGTGTGATAAAAATTTCTTATGACTAAAAGGAGCTATTTTTTTAATCTCTAAGTGTTCTTGACAAATTAAATTCTAAGAACCTCCATGTGGAAAGAGATGAACACTGTATCTGCCGTATCATAGAGGTTGACAAAGAGTCAGTAGAAGAGGCTCTACCTAATTGGAGCAGTCATGGGATATGCCACGGTTTCCATTCAAATATCTGAACTCATGCTTCCCCAAGCTTTCATTATAGCTACAGACAAGAGGTTCAGACATCTCAATCAGCGTTAATTAGTAGCCATCAAGTCATGTTTCTGGATTAATTCACTTTGTAGTCTAAAGAAATTTTCTGACTGATGGGAAGGCATACCCCACTTCTGATACAAAATGGTTTCACCAGAAGTAATTAAATGCATGAATTTTTTTCCAGACACAAATAGGTTTCTAAAGTAACTTATTTTTTAAATGAATATATTATTATATATGTGTCTGGGAGTGTACATACAAGCTACTACATGCACATGGAAGTCAGAAGACAACTTAGGGGAGAGGGTTCTCTCCTATCATGTGGATCCTGGGAATCAATCTTACATCATTGGGCTCATTAGTAAATGCCTATAATTGTTGAGCCTCCTTGATGATCTAGCTATTAAAAAGCTTGGCTTAAAAACAAGATACCTGTGGGCAGAGAGAAAATGTAACAATGATGTGTACATATTACAGACATTTCCGCAAGCAGGCATTTCTATGACTTTTCCTTTCTAGATTTCATCCATTACCTGGAATGAAAGTGCATTTTACATGGACAAAGACTAGAAATGAAAGCAGTGACTTTAGAAAGTTTGCTGTGAGTTTCTGAAGAATTATTGATCAAAAGTTCCATCAAAACAGCCTCAGAAGAGCAAAGTTTAAATGAATCGAGACTATTCAAGTTCCAAAAAGCAGGGCTAGAAAGAGCATAAAAAAACCCTGCATTATTTAACTTACAGAATAAATTAATTTAATTAAGTCAGCAAATAAAGACTGAAGAGGTACTGCTGAATTCTTTTAAGAAATTACAGGAGTGTGTACAATTTTGAGAAAGAAATCGTTTGCTAAGTCTACTGCCGAGGACGGAGAAGGAAAGCGATGTGTAGAGTCAGGCTCTGACAGTAATGGGTCTCTCTAAGAATGAGCAGCTAGAAAAAGAGTGAAAAACTCTCTGCGGCCTCTGCATCTCCTGTCTCTTCATTTCCTTTCTTTGGTCTTTGAGAAACAGAGATCTTTGCACATGCCTAAGTCTATACACCATGCGAAGGAATCCACTCTTTTGCTTCCCTGATGTTTCTTTAAGATGTACTTATCAGAATCCCTAAGTCAATTCTTTACATGTAGCAGTGAAATACTAGATGAATCACTTAACACAAATATAATTTGTCCTTACTGTGCAGTATGGTTTATTTGATCCCCTCCCCCCCCAAAAAAACAGAAATAACAAAAAGTATTAGTAAACGTTTTGCTCTCCAGAACAATCTAAACTGAGTGTATCTCAATAGATTGTCATTTCCTTCTCTATCTAAATTTGTTTCTTTTCTACCTTCTATAGAGATTAGGCTCAAAGTAACAGCTTCCAAACAACAACATATCCAGCTGTAAGTTAGCATGCTGTACTCCACACACCAAAGGAAGATGAATACAAGATAGCTCCTTGCACTAGTGATCAAACTAGAGGTTACCCTGGGCTGAATGTGGTTTGGGTAGGAAGTCGCAGAGAGTAGTACAGCTACTTGATAAACCTGAACTGAATAGGTACGGGTTCTAAATTCTTGAACAGCCTACAATAAATGTAACATAGCTACAGGATGGGAACTCTTTGTCCAAAATAGTTAGGACTATAATACAAGGTAGTTTAATTATTAATTTTTCAAATTTTCGGTATTTATAGATGCATCATGTTGTACCTTTTAGAATAAGATCCAAGTTTAAACATTATATTCATTTATTTCTGAAGCATGTAGCCTGCAGCCTTTTTTCCTAGGGTAGAAAGTTGCCAGAGGTTGAGCCTAGATATTCCTTCATGCTCCATTAATGCCACTGAGCTCCATGTCAGCACTATCACTGGATATTGTGCCGAGTAATTTTATGCAGTGGGTAAATTCCAAGGTGTGCAATTTTTTATGTGTGACATTGTGTCAGTACTCAAAATGTTCCAGACATTGAAGCATTTCATAACAGTGCTGAGAAATCCTGTAAGTTATACTTTTGACATTTGGGCTGTAGCAATGGGGGGGGGGCGGGGGGTGAGAGAGAGGGAGAGTATACAATACTCATTTGAGTGACAGGGATAACAACAGATGGTAGAGATGATGATTGATAGCACATGGGTGATAAGGGCTATGTGAAAGGTTAAATAGTGAAGGCAGAGACTTCAAAAGCCCAGGGGTCAGAAGATGTGTAGAAAGCTGCAAATGGAGACCTCATCAGAACATGACATTTGCAGAGGTGTTAAAGATCCAGTAGGCCATGTAGACACCTGTGAGGAGAGAGTTCCAGGCACAAGGATAGGCCAAAACGAACGCCCAAAGGAGTAACAAAGAGCTAGAGATGAAGTACAGTAGGTCAAGGAAAGCAGAGTCAGTAGGGAGCCAGGGTAGTCACCCTCTTAACCCCAGTTCCTCCTCTTTTACTCCAAACCCATTAGCCTCCCATGTGCATACGTTGCCTGGTGTTGTCCAAGCACCAAGTTGGGTCCGAGTCTCCAGAGTGATAATGCAAGTAGCAAGCGTAAATGAAGCAACACCACCCATAAATTGTTACTTATCTCTGTTTCATTTTTGTTATAACGACAAGGTTTACAGGGATGGTACTCCCCTTCCTACATGTTCAGCAATATATAAGGCTCAGAACTTACATAAGTCTCAAATTAACTTCATTTCTGTGGCATGACACATGCAGAAAAATTGCTTAATTACTGGGGAAATTTTTTTTTGTTTGTTTACCAAATTGTCTTCTAGAATAAACCAGAAATATCTTGGTTCTCTCTCAAACTCACTACATCTTCTCACTTTGAGATAAAAACCTAGAGTATTTTGGTCCCTTTCAAACATCAGAACATATGTAGATTATAAGAAATCTGCCATCAGTTAAAACTAATTCTCCCGCTTTGTAGAGATTCTGTCATTGCCAGCAGGAAAACCTAGAGCAGCTGGAGAGAAGAATATAGGCATGCTTAGTCCTTTTTGATTGCCCCTTTCCCTCTTCTCCTCATGTCTTATTTCCAGTGGCATCAGAGTGATTGGAAGAGAGGAGATATGGAGGCTAAAGGATGCTTGCTTGGGGATCTTGTGGTTTAGAATAGTGATCAACCCTAGTGCGGGGCACGGGTGGTATATACTGCCCCCTTTTTTTTAATGATATTTTTGTGAGATCTCCAATGATTCTTTCATTCTCTGACCTTGGCCATACTCTCTGCCTCTGCATTTATGTGCACAGTGCTCTGGCCATTTATTACTCAAGCATTCTTCTACCAGGATCATCTTTGTCTGATGGAAATGTCAGTGGCCTTATTGTAGTAGCTTTCCATGTAATCCTTAGGACCTGCCATAATGTGCAAAAGTCTCTGACTGAACTATCCAGTCAGGAACACCTATAGCCAAACTGGATCACATAGACCTTTCATGACAAAAGCCACGAGGCAGCCACATGTGGCCCAGAATTAAAATGATCAGTCTCCTTTTGGGGTAGTATCACATTCTTGATGAGTTCTAAAGTGACTCCTGCCACTTGACTTGGGTGGGAGAAACAAAGATTCTGCAGTGAAAAAACGAGAAAAGATATCCCTTTCCTTGATTAATAGTGAACTATTTTATCTCCTGTACCCTTTCTACATCTTTGTAGACTCTACAATATAGGGTACGGGCAACAGGGCAGCACCACAGGCAGACAGAGCAAATCTCTGAGTCATATTGTCCCAAATCCTGGCCAATCCTCTTGGGACAGAGGGCAATTCTCCAGCCTTTCAGCCAATGCAATGCTATTGATACAGAAGGTCTAATGTGTTCTCAGCCTCTGTCTTTGCCTTCTGTATGTACCCAGTAAGGTTAAGGAAATCTGTTCAGGCTAGAAACAATGACAGTGTGGTAATGACATTGCCAACAGAGAGTTAGTGTTGAAGAGAGAAACTGCAACCCAGGAAGTTCATGATCACAAAATTTCAGAAGGAAAACCCAGTCTTTTAGTTTGGTAATTTTTTTCATTTGTCTGTTGTATATCTAGAAGTAATTAATATTAAGTTTATTTTTTTGTTTGTTTGTTTTTTTAAACATTGATCTTGTAGTGCCTGGAAAGACTGCTTAGACAGGAAAATGCTTGCTTCACAAACACTAGGCCCAGAGTTTAGGTCTCTTGCACTCACATTAAAACAAACAAATACACCTGGGTTAGTGTGTGTGCACCTGTGATCCAAGTTCTGGGGAAACAGCCAACCCACCTAGCTGAATAGCTGAGCTTCAGATTCATTGAGGACTATGTCTTGAAAGAAGAACATAGAGAGTTAATGAGAAAGACATCCAACATTGACCTCCAACATCCACACAACACTTAACACATGTTCCTGTGCATACATACATGTTACCAAAGATTTAGTTACTGAAACTACTTTACGGATAAATATCATTTTAAAATTTTAGTACGAAGAGTATCTAGCAGTTGTCTAAAAGTCTCATTTCCTTGATTGGGATCCTAATTTTGTGAAGGAAATCCCCTTCAGCAGCACAAATGAAGGGTGAGCAAGTCTAACCCCTCCCCCCATCTCTTTGCCAATGATGAACCTAACCTAACATGGATCAGGACCAGATACACAGAAATTAATCCTCCCCAGTTCATAGCTATGATAGAAAGTCCATCTACATGTTCAGGAAGATTTGTGAATCCAGAAACCCTAGGAAAAAGAGGAAATTCTAAATTGTGTTCCCCTTATTTTATAGAATTTTAGAGCAGTATAGAATTTCTAACGCTAACATGGCAACCCACTCACGCACTTTGTTTGATGGTTCATATTTGCCGTGCAGAAGCCTTTGTCGTGAGAGTGGAACGCATCTAACCAAGTCAGCTGTGTGGCTAAAATCAGTGAACCCTCTTGCTGCTGCTGTGGAGTAAACCAGGAACAGTCAAAAGAGCACAGGGCTCTCTGAATCCCTGGAAAACATTGCTTAATTAGCAGACACCAACTTGAGCGACTCCTCCAGAGACTCCCAATTAACTAAGACTCTAGCCCAACGGCATTAATGTTTCTCTCTTATTAGTTCCGATACGTCCATGCATCCACATACACAAATATATGTTAAATCAACACAGCTTCTCAACACTTTGTCACCCTAGAAGCCAGCCTGTATGAATATTTTCTAGGAATAACATGCAGAGAGAGAGAGAGAGAGAGAGAGAGAGAGAGAGAGAGAGAGAGAGAGAGAGAAAGAGAAGAGGAAGAAAGTAATGAAGTTCTATTAAGCAAATAATCTCAGAAGAAGCACGCAACCCAATTGCTCTGCAGCTCCCAAGCTCACCAGCTATTTCCTGCTGTTTTTCAGTACCTTCTATTTATACTTCTACCCTGATAAACTCAGCATGCCCCCTACTGCTCAGGAGCAGAACTGACACAGTGTGGCCCACAGCACAACACATCCCGGTATCCTCTCGAGGATTCTGTCTGGCCATATGCTATCTTTCAGAATGCTTGTTGAACAACACTGTTTGTCCCCCCTTGGTCACCAATGCCAGGGTAAATCTGTGGAGTCCTGCTGGCAGGAGGAGCGGCCTGCAATCGGCAACAACAAACAAGTTCCTTATTGCTGACCCTACCATCTGTCCTGGTTTCCACATGGCACGCAGAGGGGCAGGATTCTGCAGGGCCGGGTTTCGTGAGCATGAGACATCTATTCCACTGCTCAGGTCAGCTTCTCCATCTAGACTGTAGCTGTGCATAGCCAGACACCTGGCTAACTTCCTCTCCTGGAGAAAGGTTGGTGGGTACTAACAGAAAGGAAACAGAAAAAAAAATATCTTTTTCAAAACTGTACTGCTAAAAGAAGACATGTCTTCTAAAACTGGATCAGGTACCCGTGCACGGTGGAAATGTTAGTCCCTCTGTGACAAACGAAGAAGTAAATTACACCTCATTTTTATTTAAATGGGTTTGAACCAAGACCACGCTCATTGCGAGCGCTGCCACCAGAAGGAGTATTGCCAAGTCTGTTAAAGAGCAGCCCTTTGAAAACATCATGTAGTGTGCTTCAAGATACGCCCAGGGTGAAGACATAGCTTCCTCTGAGCTCAGTTCTAAGATGCTGATGGTCTTATGTGCTTTGCCACTGCAGTCCAAAAATGATTGGCTTTGTCCCTTGCAGGGTACTCTGGGTGCTCAGAATATCACATTTAGTGATAAGGATTAAAATAAAACAACAACAACAAAAAGACAGTGTTTTCAAAACAGCAGTACTAAAGTAAGCATACCAAGAGCACCATGAAAGACACTGACAAAGATAAAGACCTGTCAGGTATTCCTTAATGGTCGTATTTTCTTCTCTCAGATTGTATCTTTGAGAAACGCAGTTTATTACTCAATGATTTATCCATACATCTGATGTTCTCTTAGCTTCCGGAAGTATTCATGACTTTCCAGAAAGCATGAAACAGAATCCTACAGTGACAGCAGGAAGTTTCTGGGGGACACATGGTGAGGTAGAACCTTAGCAATCTATCCATGATACGGGTGTCCAAGTATGGTTTAGGAAGAATATAAACAATGTTTTTATTATTTGCCCCAAAGGAAAATATGTGCCTACGCACCAGTAAATTGATGCGATGCAGCCTTACAGAATCCTGGTACTAAATGTGAGCTGACTTCTCATTTCCTTTAAATTAGGGACAATAATGGTCCTCTCGTCAAATGATAACTCTAAAGATTATGTGCAAGAAGCACATTTAACTGAGGGCACAGCATGGCTGGTGCTCAAAACTCCATTCAACAAACGTCACAATTGCTAACACTTTTAAAGCTAAGGATTTTATGAATGGCCATTCTGATTTAAGACCATGGTTGTCTTCAAACCTTGGAGAACAGACAGGTTGCTTCTGTTATGTGAAAGGAGAAAGAGGATAGATGAAAGAGAGTGTGCTGAATTTGACCTTAGCTTCATAATCACTTGGTACGCTGATTCTGTGAATGATAGAAGCTCTCTGGGCCTTGACTTGATGCTGTGAAGTGAAGAAGATGAAATCTGGCAAAGCCCTTTCTGTCTGAAGAGTGCTGATCTTGGATGTGTTCCCTCGTATGTAGAGGAAATAGCTGGTGCTCGCTTTGTGAAGTGGTTTGAAACACCAGAAAGACTCAGAAAATCATTCAACTGTTAGCTGACCATTTTTGTTTTTAATACAAACCCAACAATTTTTTTTTAAATCCTCTTTTTAAAACTACCAGTTAAATTAGCTATAGAGTAAAATACTTGGAGAGTACAGAAAATATAAAGCAGGAAATCCTATCCTGCTGGAGAACCTTGAAATCTGATCAGAAAGATAAAATTTAGCACTCTGAAATTAGTAAAATTACTGATCAAAAATATTAATTAAAATTAATTAAATAAGATCAAATAATAAAGACAAATGGTACTTATTTCATTGGTATGCCTATATGTTCAAATATTCAAAACAATACAACTTTTTAATATTTAAAGCTGGTATTGGAACTCTTTTAGAAAGTAAGAATCAAGTGCTTGAGAAATCAAAGACAAAGTATTTTGCTAAAATAGGAAAAGTATAACACTAAACTTTCTGGTAGTAAAACAAGCAGAGAACTCACACTCCAGCCCCTTGTGGTCCCACAAAAGGAGACATGTAGGTTCATAATAAGAGACAAGACTTTGCTCATGGCACAGAATACTGGGGAAATTTTGTTACATAGACCCTTATTTATTAAAGTAACCAGCAAAATCAAGATCCAGCATCTTGTGGAATACAGAAAAAATTCCTTCAAATAGGTGTATCAAAAATTAGTTTAATCAACTCAACAGGACTATGCAAGAATAAAGTTAAGCCAATAAGCTCTCTGAATATTCCTTAGAGAGTGTAGTGGTCAGAGGAACTCAGAAAGATGGTGGCTTAAAGTTTAAAATATCAGTTACATCCAAAACATTTCCGTATGTGTGTGTTTGTGTTCCTGAGGATGTGTGCAGAAATGCATGTGGGTAGGTGTCTATGAGGAAACATGGAGGCCAGAGGCTGAAGTAGGATGTCCTTTGATGTCACTCTCAACACAGTTCCTCTTAAAGGCAATAGTTCTCTAAGGCAGAATTCATCCGTTTTACCATTAGACCCGGGGGGGGGGGGACTGATAGGAAGCAACTCTACATGTATCAGAATGTCTAGTCAAATATGAACTTCAATAGTGAAGGTTGCCTTACATTTTAGCATTGAACCAAATGGTCACATTCCCTAAGCAAGCCTCTGTCACTCCCTGCTCTTGCCCGTCTTCCACTTAAAGTATGTGAAATCATAGAAACTATGGCCCTCGGAGTCTTCTAAAATCCCCCGGGGAATTATTACTAATAATTATTACTAATAAGCATTATTGCTGTCACTTTGCTTATGAGAGCAGAAGCACACTAGACGGATACATCACTAACTCAGAGACCTGCCCACCAGAGACAGTCCAGACAGACAGACAGTGAGTTTCAGACAGACTGATACAGAGTTCGTGCACACCATTCAACTGATGGTACGAAATTCATTCTTCTTTTAAACAGATAATTACCAAAGGAAAAGAAATGTTTGTATGTGTGTGTGTGTGTGTGATAAATGTGGTTTTCATTTTGGAACTGCAATCACAACTGTCTAGATGTTGGAAAGAATTTTCTTCCAACTGTACTTAAATTTTATGTCAGCTCACAGCCAACTGTTTTAATTCCTGATTGGTCAAAATTCTTTACCTAGACAATGAAGGAATAAACATAAATAGGCTGTATCTGTACACTTAGCCATAAGCTATGTTAGTATCTTATGAAATAAAGAGCAGATATTCAGTTTTTATTAGGAAAATATTTTAGATAGCACCGAATGAGGAGTTCATTTAATTAGAATGTGTCGTGTGATAGTGGATCGTAACTACAGAAAAAAATAAATATACTAAAAAGTTTCACAAAGATTAATCAAGCTCAAGCAGGTATAAGGATGTGAAAAACTGATTATCAATTACTATAATTAACAATTTTAAGTTAAAAAAAAGAAAAATAAACCAACACATAAGTTTCTCTACAAAGGGGTAAATTCAAACAGAAAACATACACACACAAACAAACAAAAACTATCTTTTCAATGTTGAAAATCAATTTAAAAGAAAAACAGGGTTAACAAATTGATTTCTCTGCATTAACTATAAAACCTAGGCTTATACATGACCCACAGTGGGAAAGGTTAGCAATGAATTTGGGAAAATGAAATAAATGTGGCAGCTGTTGTTTTTATTTGTTAGAGACTAAATTAAATTTAAAATATCTTAGATTATATAGAGGTGAGTGATTCACAAGAAATAAAACTGGTAGAGAAATTGAAACAAATTTCAAGTTCACTGGCTTTGAATCCGCTTAAAGAGATATTAGTGTCCAGTTCCCCAATGATGATCATCAATTAAGAAAACTTCAAGTAGCTACTGATGATGTAGCAAATGAGTTTAAAAGAATTATAAATTAAAAGCTTTTTGAAGTTTGAGTAATTTATCCAAAATATTTATTTTACATCCAAGTTCTCACTATGTAGCAGTAGGGATGCAGCTCCATGGTGGTGCTTGTCTAAGATGGAGAAGGACCTGGGTTCACTCTCCCACGCCGAGAACAAAAGAACACACTTTCATGATTTCAACGTCAGATGATTATCCCTCTACCACGCAGGGAAAAGATGGTTGAATTACAGTAAGCCCAGAGAATGTGGTATTTTAATGGCCTAAGCAGCAGTCCAGCATGCTCTCCGTGATGAAATGAGAAAGAGACAAACATAATGAAGAAGTCATTGTACATCTTGGTGACTGCACAGAAAAAAAATGGTGGAAGGGCTGTGAGAACCCAGAGATTATGGAGTGCTGAGCTTATGTGTAGCTGCTGCTTTTCCGCTTGTCAAATTTCCTATGCTTTTTTTCCCTTTGCTTTTATAATATAAACATAGAGATTATTTAAAGATATTCATATTTCTTCTTTCATATAAAATACAGAAATGTGAGGAATTCTTCTGTCTCCTTCATTTCCTAGCCTGCAATTTATGCTGTAGGAGTGTTTAGTGACTAGGGAATACATTAGAACCATGAATAGGAAGATAGATAAGAGTATTTTGTTTACTGATGGGGCATTTGTGTGTAACTTACGGGAAAAAAATCTTAGTAGTACACATTTTATTGCTAATTATTATTACCATTTATTTATTTATTATTATTTTTATTATCATTACTGTGCCAAATACAAACCTCAGTCATGATGCCACTGCTGCTGGGAGCACCCATATAACCTAACTGACATACCTAAGCAATGCTAAAATATATGAAAGTCTGATGGTACTTGCTTGTTTTGCTTTTTGGTTCTTGTTTGTTCACTTATTTCTTTAAAAAAAACTCTCACTTACGTGTGTATGATATGTGTGTATGTTCTAGGTGAATAAATGAACATATATGTGTGGACACACATGTGTGTGTATATACATGCTTGTCAAGGCTCAAGGTTGATGCTAGGACCCTTTCTCTATCATTCTCCACCTTCACTGACAATGAGGATTCATTGAGGGAGAAACTCTCAGTTAAATCCAGCGCTCATCAGTACAGCTAGCCTGGTTAGCCAGCTTGTTCCAGGGTTCCCAGTCTCTACCTCTCCTGGACCTACAGTTAGGCAGAAATGCTCACCTAGCATTTGTAAAATGCCTAGGAATCTAAAGTCTGGCCTCATTCCCGTGCATCATGCACTTTTACCAACGAGCCATCTCCAACCCTTGCTCGTTTTATATTTTTTCTATACTAACATTTTCATAGCCTTCTCTGTATTCCATCGTGTTTACATTGAAAGACTCAGTAATTTGACTGTCACAGAAATCTTTTCAAAACACGCTAAATTACAGGCACCTTAGCAACCATATATCTTCATTTAGAAATCACTGTAGTAAAATAAAATAAGAGTTTTAAAAAGTTTTATTATGCAAAGGAATGTTATGAAATCACTCCAGAAAATGCAATGATTTCATTTTCCGTGACCTTGCTCAGTTGCTGGAATGAAATGCTCTATTCATGATTTGTTTCTATACAACCTGGGTCTTAGGTCGTGTCACCTCTTATTGTCCAGGAATCTCAGCTCTAAGCTCCCCAGCGGGAGCACCTTGGTGTCACCACTGTATTGAGCCATGTGTGATAAGGTCAGGTCGGCTGACATTTGTGTGCTCCAGTTTCTTCAGATCCTATGAACACACAAATGGCTGTCTCTTTAACCTCCATTACTTTCTTCCTTCCCAGTGTAATTCAGTTGTCTTGCTCTGACATATAGCAGGGACCAGCAATGTGTGATCCTTAAACTTCCTCTCATGCACATGCCATGGTACTATCCTTCCCTCCTGTGGATGTAAGAGAGATGTGGGTGTCTTTGCTGTAACAACTCCCTGCCCAAATTAGCTAATACACCAATGCCCAGATACTGCTACATGCATGAAAAGTACCAGTCTCTTTCTGAACGACCCTCTATTTAGGATCAGAGTAATAGCATACGGAGCATGTGTTTCCTCACCCTTGTTATAAAAACTTATGAAGCATGACTCACTAGGAATAAGTAAAGGCTAACGATGAATAATGTGGTGTCATGCTTGTCCAACTTTGATCAAAAGTTTATTGAGTTCTTTCTTGTCAGAGATTCCTTGAAACATGTTAGATTCCATTAGCAAACCTTTGGGGGCTTTTGTAAAAGGTGCCACTTCAGGTATATATACAAAATAATATATACTGGAATATTCTATCTATCTATCTATCTATCTATCATCTATCTAATCTAAGGCCTTGTTCGTATCTAATACTTCTAGTTGTCATTTTTTTATAAATAACCAAAAATTTGGAGGAATAAAAAAGGTAGGTGATATATAGGCAGATACATAGAGAAATAAAATGCCAGAGAATAGACATTAAAGTAAAAAAATTAAAACAAGATACAATGGAACTTTGGTTAAATTTATCAATAATGATTAAGACATTGAGAGAAGGTAGAATATCCTTAACAAAGCAAAGTTTAGAAGAAGAATCTGAGCCAACTAAGGACTGATGTAAAAAGTGGATCTACCACACATGCACTTCCCAAGAGCTACACAGAGAAACAAGCAGAAGCTACATGTAGCTCCTTCCATTAGGAATCCTTCCCAAAATGCCCGATGTCCTTACCAAGAAGATGTCTTGTTCTAGAATCATCTCTCTGACAGAAAGGAAGTAACAAGTTTCATATTGTAACATTTTATAATTGTAACAATTGAAAAATTTCACAAATATCCTTCAAGTAAAATGACCTCTAAATATAGAATTCAAATTATTTGACCCAGAAGTAAAATTGAGAGAATTCAGAAAGGTGAATCATTTAGACCATTATTCTTAAGTATTTTTGAAACTCTTTGGGTAACAGCATGAGAGTACCCTTACTGAGCTGCAGTGAAATGTTCCCCAGTATTGCTGAGTGATTCGAACCTTTGTATTTGATTCCTTAGTAAGCATTTATAGGAAAGTATGGGACATCTAGCAATGCCGGCATATGGGCCAGGAGAATCTTTAGGAGTACAAGGATGACTCTGGGTCTTTTACACGGTCCAGTGAGTACTGTAGATGCTGCTGACGAAATAAAGACACAAGTCATTAAACACAAAAGGAACGCAAATTGCAAACTATAATAAAAAGCTGAATGATACTGCTACATAATAATAGATATAGTGCCACTGCAGCCCTTGGAGAACAGGGATGAGAGATGATCTCTATCCGCAGAAATCCAAGAACCCAGGAGCCACAACTTGGCAGAGGAGCTATGTTTCAGAGGATGGGAGTTGAGGTTGAATGAAAGTTGCCGAAAGCAGAAATGCATTCAGTGATTTGTGGGCAAGGATGCGCACAGTGAGCCTACATGGTAGATTGGGTTCAGGTTGTAAAGCCAGATTAATCTAATCATTCAATCAGGTGCCTTTAACGGGCTCTTTTTAAATGGACTCTTTAAGGCTTTCTAGAAGAAATAGTGATCTAGTTGACGGCATGTTGGAGGGTGATCTGGATTAGAAAAGAGAAGGCTAAAGAGACAGATTCAACTGTCATAAGCCATGTGGGATAAGTTCACATAATCAAACTAGTGACCAACAATGTAGATGAAGGAGAATTGTGGGTCGAATAGAGATAGGAAGAAAAAGGAGCTTGGTTACCTATTGGGAGACAACAAGAAAGCAGCTCTCTCACTGCGGTGTCTGGGCTGGGTCTACACAATATGAAAGCAGTAATTGTCCCAAGGAAGGCAGTGAAGAATGTGAACAATGTGTAAAAGTTTGAACCTAAGGGTTGGAGTGATGGCTCAGAGAGTAAGGCACATGCAAGTGTGAAGACCAGAGGTTGTGTCCTCCATAGTCACCTAAAGCAGAACATGGGAGTACACATGTGTAACCCACAGGTTTTACGATGAGGTGGGAGACAGAGATAGAAGAATCCTCTTACGTCTGCAAACCAGCTATCCAGACGTGTGCTGCTGTCCACAAGAGACCAAGTCTCAAACAAGGTGAAGGAGAACACCGACACCTGGGGATATCCTAGAAACTGTACATGTGTGCCATTGAGCAAGCGCACCACACACACACACACACACACCTAGGTTTCCAAACATCATGTCACATGAACAGCACCTCCAAGAATCACACTTACTAACTGTGGCCTGAAAAGAATGTGATGTGAGCGGACTTCAGAACTGCACTTTGAAAAATCTCCCTCCTCCATCTGCTTTCATAGGTCCTCCTTCTGTCCTTCCCAGTTAACGGGGTTCTATAATATGCAGGGTGAAAATGGTTTTGGAGACTTGCGACTGTAACCCTCCACAATAAAAAGCAAAAACAACAACAACACAACCCGAGTCACTATAGAACACTCCCAGACTGGCATTCACTGTGGCAATAGAAAGACTCCTATTCAGATAGTGAGAGCCTGATATATTGCCACCTCCCCACCACGAAGGCAGGCAGCAATCCCTCCTGAGTCCCGTAAGAGCACTTCACATTTTCTTCCATCTTTCAGCTCATAAACATGTTTCTCTCCAGAACACATGCCATATGCCATCGGAAAGGGGTTGTAAAGTTTTATAGATATATTTGAGAGTGTTATAATAGTATAATAAAGCAAAAATAATCCACAGAAATGGGAATTATTGAACAATGGAATTAAAATATTAGGCACGGAAAACTCGAACCACATCCGGCTCTTGTTTGTGCAAGTTGTAAAAACCAAGAATTCCTTGTTTAGTTCAAAGATACCAAGTCTTTGAATCCATCGTTTTTAAGAAAGTCAGTGATCACTGTATTTTATTAACACCATGTATACATGGCATCAGGAAATGGGAGCTAAGGAGTCTAGGAACTTCGGTGTTTCGCTAAATGATAAATTTAATGTACTACGTATTTCAAAGCAAGAAACTTGGTTCTTTTTCACAATTCCTTTGGATTTTTCTATAATTCTTTTTCCCTGAGAAGGATTATGTTCATTTAATCAGAATTTCTTTATTTCCTGCAGCACTGAAAGTGGGTGAGAATATAAAACACAGAAGTGAGTCTCTCATACTGAAGTGCACATACTTCAGCATGAGCCTGCGTGGGTCATTCGTTCACTTGCTCATTCACCCAGTATTTATTGTATATGTGTTGCTAAGCTTTCCCTTCATGCAAGATCAACTTTCCACGCAACTTTAATTATTGCAATATATAACACCACATATGAGGGTTAATGGCCATTGTGAACTACTTTTTCCTAATCGCAAAAGATGGCTAAGGAACCTTGGCCATAATTTATTGTTTATAAAGGATAGGAGTGAAGAGAATAACATAGTCCCAGGAATGGAAAGACTGGTGTCAATGTTCTCAGAAGAACTAGAAAAATCTGTAGTGGATAACCAGGTACAGAAGTCATATCAATAGGGATTTTCACTTGAGACCTATTGTTGGAATTTTGAGCCTGACGAGAAACAAGGTGATTAGTGCAGTGTAGGACTGGGTTCATGATGACTCTTCCAACAGCCTCCAGGTTGGGTTTGCAAGAAAAACATTTGAGCTTGCCATTAAATAATAGGAAACAGAACCTAGGCAATAGAAAAGATTTTATAGCTCATAGGAGAGATGCTACACAAATAAATATTGTGTGCCAAGATTCAGCTTGAGTCAGTCAATGAGAACTTTCAGAAATTACTCTTACATTTCAAAAAAAATGTCTAACTTCATAGACTAACTCAACTCTACTGGACCCAGGATCCATTCTCAGCTTGCCATCAACTTGGCTTCCTTTCTTCATAAATGCTGAGCATCACTCCAGTTTTCTCCATGGTGTACTGTTTCTTTCTCCATCACGTTACCTTCTGGCTTTAAACATCTCTTTATTTTATACTATAGTGTTCAACCTTTAAGCTTTTATAGTTTTTGTTCTTGGTCGAGGGCCCTGTAACGTCTTTCTTGTTGCACATGGCAGCTCCCTGTTGGGCATCAGTTTATGCGCTGTATTCTTCTATATGTTTAGTACTTTTTTATATTAGACTCTAGGCCCCCCACATACAACACTCAAGTATAATTTCTCCTGAAGATTTTCAATCTTGAAAAATACCTTGCTTATACGTAAATATCAAAAATACATTTTTGGATGAATGAATGACTAGCAAGTCAGACCAAGATAGGATCATCCCAAGCAATGGAAATGTATGAGAAAACCCCAAAAGACAGTTCCCAGAGAATTAAGAACTTAAATGGGTAATCAGGAACAGAAAGCATATTAAAGATGAATTTTTAACTATGTGTTAACCCATACAGTTACTCAAAGAGTCAGAGAACTTCTGTGTGATGGGAGAGATGGTACTAACTCTACAAGAGCCTGTCCTCACCCCTCATGAACTTAAGTCTAGGAGAAATCGGGGTAATGAGGAAATACTATGAATTGGAATTCTGTGAAGCTTAATTCCAGGTGGTGTGGAAATGAATGCCTAAAGGGATGAGAGAAGTGCTTCTTCGAGAATGCTGTATCAAGATGAAACTTAGGGAATACTAGGGAGTCCACAGATTACAATGGATGAGGGTGTAAAGAGTTAAAAATAAAACTGGCTGAGGCGAATAACATCATGACACAAAATGGAGACTTGGGGAACTCCTAAGAATTCCCTTCATTGGCAATAAGTCAAGAAAAAGTAAATCAGACCAAGAGTTTCTTTTGTTAAGAGCCACAGCTGTCTGAATTAGGGAGAATCAGAGCTTAGAGCCTCAAAACCTACATCAAAAAAAACCTGGTATGGTTGTGTATCCATTCCAGTGCTGGGGAAGTCGAGACAGGACAACTCCAAGGGCTTGGTGACCAGTCAGTCTAGACAAATCTGCAATCATCTTCGATGAGAGGCTCTTCACAAAAATAAGGTGAAGAGAGACTCGGGAAGGCACCTGACCTTTGACCCTCATGTGTGTGCATGAATGTACACCTACCTATACACATACATGCCCACACACATATGGGAACATGTAAACACACACAAACACAGAGTTGGGAGGGAGATAAAAACCAATAGCTTGAAATAAGATTTAGAAATAATTTATTTACAAATTTTAAAGTAGTGGCATGTGTCTCAGATCGTTTTATTTGGACATCTTACTTAAGAAAATTCATCTGATATCCATGTTTAGAAGTTGGAACCCAAAAAGAAGATATTCTCTATATCAAATAATCAGAAGTCTTGTAGTAATCACAGGGAAAGAACCACTGTGTCCCAAGTTTTGCAACTACTTTTCATTCCCTGCCCTATCTGTTAAGAGTCAAACAAACAAGATTAAAAGTAGACAGGGACTTATTGAGAAGAAGAGGGATTCAGTAAGAAGGGGAGGATCATAGGAAAAGATAATGAGAGAGATATCAAAGTACTTTATATATGTTGTAAACTGTGAAAGAATAAAGTTATTTAAAGAGTTAGCCTGTTTGGATGCTCACCTTCCTAGACCTTGATGGAGTGGGGAGGACCTTGGACTTCCCACAGGGCAGGGAACCCTGACTGCTCTTCGGACTGGAAAGGGATGGGGGAAAGGGAATGGGGGTGGGGAGTGGGGGGAGGAGGAGGGAAAAGGGAGGCGGGAAGGAGGCGGAAATTTTTAATAAGAAAAAGAAAAAAAAAGAGTTGCTCGTAAAGGAATACTATAAAATTTGGGTATTTTTGATCACGTCTCTCAAACTATAGATGTTTACTTGAGTTTTTTTTTTTAACATTTCTATAGTGTAGAGTGGCCTGGAACTCAAAGGAGATTGTCTTGCCTTGACTTCCCTTGTGCTGGAGTTGCAGGAATGAGGTATCAGACCCAGCTTATGGAAGTGATTTGCCAATCTAGCAAAGTTAGCGAGTTTTATCTTCAGTAAGGGACCTTGTCTCAAAAATAAGGCAGAGGGTGTTGAGGAAAATACTTAACATTTACTTCTGGTCGTATACAGCAAACAGGAGGTTATGATCCTTCTTCATTAGATAGACCTAGAGTTCCCCTTTTCAGCAAAATAAGCAAATACTCCAATTTCCCCATGCGAGACACCACAGGATTGGAGAGAGAACTTGTGCAACCCGACTTTAGCTGATTAGCAGGAGTAATAAAAAAAAAAAAGCTAAGATGGCATCAGATGAACTGTTCTCTGTATAAACTCACAAATATTTGGGATGGGGGCCAAGATGGGTAGATCTTTCAGGGCATGCAAACTAAAAGAAGAAAAATTTGAATGGCTTCTAGCTTGTCAGCAAGCTTCTGCCCTTTGAAACCAAACATATTCCTCAATGTGCTTAGGGAGAGATGATTTCAAGTGGATAGTAAAGGCTGCCCTGCTTCATCCTTGGTAGACGCTGAAGCACATAGAAGAGAGTCTTAGAAAATGCCAAACCCAAATTCATATGTGGACACTGACCTATTTTTATATCTTTGCTTGGAGAAAACCTAGTCCTTTGGTGCTTCTGTCACTTGGAAATTTGTGCCTACGTGTAGACTTCAAATCACGTTAGGGAGTTACTAAAGATGTTAAAGAACTCTAGCTCAGTTAATGTATTTGCTTCTTCTCATAATAAGTATTAAGAAGAAAATCACCTAAGGATTAGGAGAGATATTTCATTAGGGCTTAAAATTTGACAAAACACAAAATGTGTGTGTGTTGTGCATAAGAATAAGTGTGTGTGAGAGAGAGAGAGAGAGAGAGAGAGAGAGAGAGAGAGAGAGAGAGAGAGAGAGAGAGAGAAAGAGAGCGCGCGCATGTGCGCATTGTTTGGGGCAGGGGAAGAATAGAAGGTGTCAGCTTTGAAAGGTCACAAGAAAGGTGAAATTTCTTCTATTTCCTACAGATTAAGCTGTGTGACATTCAGAAGCCATAAATGCATTCACTAATCTGTGATTTCCACGCAAAATCGCAAGCATAAAACATTTCTTCCAAAGTTACTGAACAAAGCAAAATGCAAGGAAAAGTAAAGTGCCAGAAACTCCATCACAATTTAAAATGCAGGGGGAGAGCTTCACAGTGGCAGGCCATATTTGGCTGAGACCCAGATTCATTATTGCACATTGACCCGGATCACCCAGTTGCCTTCTGTGTGCTGCAGGGCTCAGAACCTGCACAGGGCTCTGATAACTCAATAAAGGTGTCTGCCTAAACACAGCGGCAGCTAAGTAGGAAATAGGATACTTAGGATGCTGTAATGAAGCTAACAATAAAGACCCATTAAAAAGCGGAGAGAGTATAAAATAGAAAAAATAGGGAAAGATGAATGAGGGAATTAAAACTGAAAATAAATGCTGATAGGGTTCATGTCTAGGTATTCATGGATATTTTCTGGCTTGATAAATGCTCTTATCTATTTTTTAAGCATCCGGATTGTTGATTTTCTTATATTCAAAGGACCAATAAAAGAAAATTTCATAAGTAAGTGAGCATATAAATGAATACAGTAAGTCACAGGTATTTTTCTTCTTATATTTACTTTATCAAATTGAAAAGGACAGAGTCCTCTGGGCTATTGAAGGTACTATATTTCAAACCACACTCAGTGGAAATTTTTACTGTTTATCTTAAAAGCATTTAATAGTACCAATTTCAGTGGACAATAAAGGATCAAGTTTCAATGAACTGGTTAAATTCAACCTTCATGTTAGAAGTAGACTTTATTAGGAAAAATAAATTTTGTCTGTAGGGAGTGTGGCAAACTCTTTGTGAGGGTATCTTAGTGCTGATGGACTTGCAGAGCAAATATTATTCCTCTTATGGAAATACCCAAATTTCATGACTCAAACAAGAACCTCAGTGTTACTGTTAGCGTTCGAATTTTTCAATCTGTTGTTTCAACTAAGCATTGCAGGATTTGCCTTTAAATAGATTTGTCAAGATTGAGTTTTACTGTTCCCTGGCTACAAGGTAGTTAGCCTTTTCTTGGAAGATCGTAGCAGATAGCCTCATCGAAGTGAATCCGAGGACAGAGGAAAGCTGTCTAGATTATAGGTTGCCCTGGATTTTATTTGACTAATCAGAATGGCACAATTGTGAACTAAAAGTCATAATCATAATTCCCACTCGTCTCTGTGATACCAGCACTGTTTGAGAATCAGCATAGGGTTTAGGATTGTTGTGTTCTCTCTCTCTCTCTCTCTCTCTCTCTCTCTCTCTCTCTCTCTCTCTCTCTCTCTGTCTCTCTCTCTCTGTCTCTCTCTCTCTGTGTGTGTGTGTGTGTGTATGTGTGTGTGTATTTGAGAGCGAGAGAGAGAGAGAATAATACTCAGAAAGAAAAAAGGAAAGAATAAAGGAGACTTTCTTTTTTAACTAAAAGAATAATAAAATATGTAATAACAGAGAAGATTAAACCCTAAGATAAAATAATACTTCAGCAGTTTATTGCTTACTCACTTTGGACACAATAACTAGACCTACAAGTCTCTTTAAATTTTCAAAACTGCAGCATTTTCATCCTCTGTATACAGGTGGGATGGAGTAAGATAATAAACCTGGTTATAATTAAGGCGATGAGGTTTATATGGGAGAATTCTTAACAATTCAAATTAAGAACACTGGGGAAAAGTGAAGCAAGAACAAGCCTCCATTGAGAGGTCTCTGAAATAAACAAGTAAACAACCATTCTAGAATATTCTACTTGTATGCTTCGAGGTTAAATTCAAATTGATTTCACAGTTTCGAGGCTTTATAATATTGAATTGTTTTTAAGTATTTACTTACTTGCTAAGTTATATTTACTCTTACATCTACCAGCACCCCAAAGCAAACTATGGTGAAACATTGTCCTACATCCAGCACAGACTTCTGAATTAAGTCTCCTTTAAAGTTCTAGATGGTTTCCTAATAAAATCATACACATGAGAGCCAGTTTTAGACCGAAATAGTCACCTGTCTATAAACAGTCCTCTCCCTCGCTATGCTTTAATGCAATAAGCATCTCCATGTTAAGTGAACTGCACGAGATTCGCTGATACTCTTCGAACGCATTCTGTCACTCTTCTCCTCTTTCCTCTTGAATCCTATCTTCTTCACACCTGATTCGGGAAACGTTGTCAAGCTTCAGCACTTAACATACCTTTCCGAGAACCCCTCTGAGACCTCCCGCTGCAGTGTGCTTCCTGCCCTGCTCTGGATATGGAACCCTAACTTCCCTGACATACCAAATGCTTAAAACATAGTCCGTGCCAAACATGGTCCCTATTCTGAAATTGAATTACATTGCTTAAATAGTAAGCTTTGGATCAAGTGAAGCCTTGTTTCAAACCAAACCAACTTTCCCCATCTATCTGCCATGCAGTGAGACAGGTGAGGGAAAGATGCCCTGCCCCCTTCACCCTTGCTACCTGCAGCAGGCAAGAAAGCTGGCCCCAGCATCTGGAGAGGGACAGAACTAGCCCTGCCCCTCACTAGCTGCAGCGCACAGGAGAGTGGGTCCTGCATCCCACCTGTGCAGCACACTAGAGCTGACCCTGTTGTCAGCTCCAGAGGTGACCCAGCCCTGAGGGTGAGAGAGCTGGACAGCTGGCTTTGCCCCTCCCCCATTATATGCCCCCTACAGCAATCAGGAGAATGGTCCCTGTACCTTGCCCGGGTGAAATGTAGAGCTGGCCCTGGTGTGTGAATGTGGGTAACCCGGATCTGAGGATCTAAGAGCAGGAGAACCGGCCATGTTCCTTGCTACAGGCTGTGTTGGGTGAGCTAGCCAAGACAATGCAGGAGCGCTCACCTGGGTAGTGATCATGAGGAAAAGCTAAATGGTTGAACAGCCCAGCTACCACCCAGGCCCAGACCCAGGACTATGAGTTGGCTCACCCCAACATCCTGCCCATCCATAAACTGTTGGAACGTGATTGTTGGTGGCAGAGTAGACGCCAGAGGCCTTGAATTACTCAAGGCAACGAATGCTAGCAAGTAAAGATGAATGAACTTAACTCTTCTATGAAGAGATTCTTCTCTCTTTGTTTTTAATGCTCAGGTTGTTTTTGTTCTGTTTTGCTTTGGTTTGGTTTGGTTTTCCTTTTAAATTTGGTTTCATTCTGTGCGGGAGTTTGCAAGGGCAGGGGGCAGATATAAGGGATGGGGAGAGAAGTGGGATCAGGATGCCTGATGTGAAATCCACTGAGAATCAATAAAAGTTAAAAACAAAGCAAAACAGAAAAACAATGTTTTTCCCAGCTACACTCAAGCCTCAGAACCTAGCCTTATTTGGAAGCCTGCATTTAGATTAATTTCTTGTCCTGGATTCATAAAATGGGCTTTTATTTTTCCCTGTAGCTGATCAAGTATGTAGAACTCACAGGGGTTCTGGAAGGAAGAGGTGGCTTTCTTTATAAATTATTATTATTATTATTATTATTATTATTATTATTAATCCTTACTATGAATAGAGGTTGCTTAAAGAAGGAAGGATTGACTTGTGTCCATGGTTTAAGGTATACAATCCATAATTCTAAGGAAGGCATGGGAGTGGTCAGCGTCGTGGTAGCAGAAGCATGTATCACATGCTCACATATCATGTGACCAGGAAGTGAGGAAAGAGACTAGCTCTGGAAGTGGGCTGGGCTCTAACCTCTACTGCCTGTGCCTGCACCCCATGCCTCCATCCATAGTGGTCCAAAATGATTCAAAACAGTATCACCAACTGGGGACCAACCTTCCAACACATGAGCCTGTGCAGGGCATTTCACACTTAAATGGTAACACCTTCCAGAGCCAGAAATCAGCAGTAACACAAGGCCTCCATGCCGATCACACAACTGAGGACCAATGCTGACATTTTTGAACCCAAGAAATAACTGACCATGAGCAAATGCACAACAGTTCTATGGAAAACATATTCACTGAGCCCTTATAGCTTATAAAAATGAACAAGAACAATAAAAATAAACCCCACAACAGATTCCATACACTGAGAGCAATTTAGGGAAGCATCAAGATGCTTACATTGGACAATACAGATGAGCCACGAACAAATGAATTATTAAGTGTTAAAGGAGGGAAGAGTTTCAGTCTAAATGGAGACTTAAGAGTCTGGGAAAAGAGCTCAGTGTTTAAAGCAGTTAGCTGGGCGTTGGTGGCGCACGCCTTTAATCCTAGCACTCAGGAGGCAGAGGCAGGCGGATCTCTGGGAGTTCGAGGCCAGCCTGGTCTACAAGAGCTAGTTCCAAGACAGGCTCCAAAGCTATAGCGACACCCTGTCTCAAAAAACCAAAAATACAAAAAACAAACAAAAAAATTAGCTTACTAACATAAGGACCTAAGTTTGATCTGAGAACCCACATAAAACAGCCGGATATGATAGGGCATGCTTATACCCCAGCAAAAACAGGCAGATCCTTGAATTTGTCTCAGATGCCAGATCATCATAAACAGTGAGCTGAAGGCCAAATGGAAGACTCTGTCTGAAAAACCAAGGTAGCTTGCTCCTGAGAAATCAAACTCAAGAGGGACCTCTGCTTTCCAAATGCATGCAAACATAAACACACACATGGACACACACACACACACACACACACCACATACACCGAAATATGCACCCACACACATGTATACCAGCGCTCACAAAAATACATAAACTAAGGGTTGGTGAAGAGATGCTGGTTAGTAAGGGTCTGAAGAGATGCTACCATGACATTCTTGCAGGAGAAGCAATAGCTGGCACTGTGCCATAGTTCCATAGTCCACCCAACTCCACCCCTAGGCGCACTGGGTACAGTCTGGTGCTGGATTTGGCTTTATTCGCCGACGACAACACCAGGAGGGGTCTCTATCTACTGCATATTCTCCAGCTCTAAAACTGAGGGTGGGGCAGGGAAAACAACAAAAGCAGAAAACACAATCGTGTCTGTTACTTAACACCCTCTCCAAGAAGCAATCGTGATCAAACAATCCTAATTTACTAATGTACAGGCTTCAAACCCAGACATATACTCAGATGCATGGGGTGCCTTCGGAGAATTTTGCGAACATCTTCAGCAAATCTAACAAGTGATATAGGCTGAGTTTCTCTGCTCCCTGGGGGCCTACACATTTCTCTACTATACTGAGCTAACATTTCTGTCGAAAGGAGCTTTGAACACACGGAAAGACGCACACACACTAAAATAAAATTAAAAAAAAAAAAACATGGGCAGCTTAGTATGTGATGTGACCCATGGGTTTTCAAGGACCACCCTGCTTTTCCAAAAGAAAGGCAAAGAAAACAGCAAATTCAAAGCACTTTCGCATATTCACATTGACAGGGATTGACTGTTTTGACAAGGGAAAGTCGTGGCATGGGATTTTTTAGCTAAATTAACCGAATGAAAGTGCTAAATTAAAATCACCGCATTGATTTCCTTTTTAGCTCAGCTGTGCATTATATAAAAGGGTCAGAGGAAGGATTTATTATAGGCGATGAGTCTCTGTCATCCACGAACGTACTAAAGACCAGTGTATAAAATAAGTTGTCCATTTCAGATGCCCTTTGTCTTCGAGGAAAGCTGCCTAGGTGGCCCACGGGTGGCTGTGGCTCTGAAAGGAAATGGAAATTGATAATCAGTCCTGTTAGACTGATTCTCTGTGTGTCCAATTCATATCCTTTTGAAAAGGAGAGATTAAGATGAAACCTCATTGAGGAACGCACATTTCGAAGAAAATAGAAACAAAGGTTTGGCGAGGCTATTTCAGTAGGTGTCAAATGTGAGAACAAGGGGACGCAAACTCATAGGAAGAAAGAGCATTAGCAAAATCCCCAAACAAAGAAGGCGCCCACAGCAAATACACGCAGCCTTCTTTGTTGGATGCTCTCGCAGGAGAAGTGGTACAACTTGATTTACAAAAGGGCCGGGGTAATTATTTGTTACTTGGAGCCAACCCTGCTTCTCCCGCTGCAGAAGGCAGGCCCTGACCATCTGCGTGTCTTCATTTTGCTTTTGTGTAGCTGAGAAGTAGCCACGCTGCTGCGGCTGGTGAGCCTCACATGGAGAGAGGTTGGAAGCGCTGGCTTTAAGCCTTGAAACCGCTCTCTCTGCTTCAGTCAGAGGATCGCTGCGTGTCTAACCACAAATAAATTGAAATATCAGCTGAAGAGAGGGCATGGTGCTCACTGACGGAATAATGGACAGCAGGTGGTAGAAGGTTTTGTTTTCAGAAAAAGCACAGAAGGCTAGAAGTGACAAGGGTGATTTTTGCGAGAGGGCTAAAACTGTCAGGATGAAGTCATGAGGGTCAGTAGTTGCTGAGCTGACCTTTTTAAACAAACCCTGAGACCTTTCCCCGGATCGTCACAGCAGTCGCACATTCACGCCGGAAAGGTTGCCCCTCCCTCTGGCTTCTGAGACTCCTAACAAAAAGCATATTTTCTGTGATAGGGCCCCGTGTTTCTTCCCTGAGCTGCCTGGCGCTCCCTCTCCTGTCAGCCTGCGATGCGTGATTCTACCCACTCACCTGCTCCACCACACACCACCGGCGTCTAAGCTATCCCCCAACACTTTTCTGCAGCCTTTGATATCATCTTCCTGTCAAATCATGGAAATCAAAGGGCTGGGCGTGGAGTGGGATGCTCAGTGAACTAGTTTCCATGTCTCTGTCACTGCCGGATGGTCCTTCTAGTACAGAGAGCCGTTACCTGTTACCTGACTTCTGGGGACTCACTGGGGTGGAGACAGGTTAGAAAGTTGGCCTGACAACTCATTCCTCCTCATGTTAGTAAACTAAGCTGTGTGATTCATCCGAACAGGATATTCTTTTCGAGCACTTTTGCACTTGGGCACTATTATGTCCCCAGAAATGACAATCAATCCCATAGCTGGTATGTTTTCTAATGAGTAGGCTTAGTTCCGAATTTGCAGTATGTAGAGGTATGAACCTATTGTCCAGAGCCTGTGGGGGAAAGTGAGAGTGTTTCCACTCAGCCACGGGATAACATCGCCTGTCCTCTTTGAATTAAAAAGCAGTGTTTCAAAGGCCAGCAGAGGCATTGACTTTACAAACCATACTCTCTGCTCTTATAAACCTGAGGCTATAAAGACCTACACCTCTTTGCTGTGCTCCTAAAATAGGAAACGTTTTCTCCATTTGCAACTGAATGGTAATCATTTATCCTCAGGAGACCTGATTATAAACCATAGAAATGTTAGCAAAGTGACTTAAAAGTATGGACGTACAGATGAACATGATTGTAAAACTTAGTTTTCTTTTGTTCTTTTCCTCCCTTCAGTAGGATTCCAAACATTTCTCTGACCTTATACATATGTACTGTAGCAACCCATGCCTGTCTGCGCTCTATGCACTACCCTACAATTCGTGAACTGGGCAAGGGGCTGGAGATTGAAACACATAAAGACTCACAGACAGAGACATCCTTGATGCCAGAATCCTTGAAACAGGAATGCCCCCTTTATTGTGTACCAGAGCCGCTTATATAGAGATCCTTAACTGACAGCCACACCCCAGCCAAACCCACCAGAAACCATTCCCCTGCCATCAGGAACTCTGAGGGTTTCCTGCTCAGAGCAGCTGCAAGCATTACAAGTTGTTTACCAGAAATTCAGGGTCTGGGGGGTTCACAGCTCCCAATAATGTACTAATAAGAAAAACTTGACAAATAATCCCATAAATAAGAGTTCTTTTTTTTTTTTAATCTAACAGGGGAATAGTTAAAGCGAAATCCTAGAACTTTAATCCCTTGGTCTTTAATTCTAGACTAGGACTCCGCAGCACTGTCTGTTCTTCCATGGGCTTCAGCAGTAATTTAGTTCTTGGTTTGGGGCCTAATTTTGCAAAGCTCTCATTAATCCCTGTCTCTGTGTAAACCACCGGAAATATAGAATCTATGTTTACAATCTTAAGATTTCTAAACATTTTAAATGACTCTACGTTTGGCCTGGAGGCAAAAATGTTGAAAAAAAAAAACTGTATTTAATCATAAGGTTAAGGACCAGGAATGCTCAGAGGTGTGACTAAACAAGGAATAGACAGGCAGTTTGCAGGGGAAGCTTGAAATTGCAAAGACTCCAGATGCTCAGCTTGTGTGGAGTGAGATGCTCTGGTCACCCATCATGGGTACCAGTAGAGGTCTGCTGGCGATAACTCAAATAACTGGAAGTGGTTGACCAGAACAAAATGATATGATATGGCCCAGTTAGTATTGAGCCTGAGAGATAGTTTTATCAGGCTTTCTATTATACTTAAACAATTCCAATTTACAGAAAGATCCAGAGTGGAATGTGGTGTGCGCCTGTAATCTCAGCTGTCAAGAGGCTGAGACAGGAAGATTGCATGTTGCAGACACAGCCTGGGTTTGTGTGTGTGTGTGTGTGTGTGTTTGTGTGTGTGTGTGTCTAGATTGCACAATGATGCCTCATCTCAAAAGACAAGAGGAAAGATTCAGAAATGTTGCTAGTAGCTTATGAACACTTAACGTCCAAGTTCAGCAAGGATATGGAAAAGTATATGTAGTTCATAGTTACAAACCACTTTCCACTTAAAAATAAAGGTACCATTTTTTAATAAAACAGTATTTTTGTCTTTGATATAAGAACAACATCCAGAGTTCTATGCACTAGCTACAGAAGAAATTGTTTCCCTCTGCGAATCTCTCCATGTGTTTATAGAATGGAAGTGAGACCCAGCATATGAGTTAAATCAATACATGAAGAAGGTAAGACACTTGACCCAGCTCCCCTATGGGTCCTCTGGAATTATACAGCAATATTGAAACTCCTCTTCAGCCTGTGATTTTGAAGTACTCTTCCAGTGACAATTGTTCAGGAAGAAAAACCCTGTTCATCTGTACATTGACTAGCACTTGAGTGTAACAGATAAACGAGTGATATGTAATCATGATAAGACATTAGACGGATGACAGTTTGACTGTACAACTTTACAGAGTTAATGCAATCAGCTATTGTTACCACCTTTATCCCATGTGGACTATCGTTGCTTATTTAAGCATTTCCTGAGGTAGGTATCAGGAGACAGTAATCAAAATCAGGGATGAGATTTTGTCAGAAAGAGATGGTACAGAAGTTAACACTGGGAGGAAATCTACCCATTTCTCTGGAAGAGCAGGGATTGGTCATTTCATGCATCCACATGCTGAGGGCTGAATAGGATATAGGAAGCATCCACGTAGCAGGCTCCATGCTGGGGTCAGCTTGAGTCTCCTCACTGAACAGGGAGTCAACTGGAAGCACCAATGCCTAGAAAGGTCTAAATGCTCAGAAGTTGTTGGTTCAACTTAAGTGAATAATTCCATGGAAGACTAGCCAGGTTTTTCCATCACTATAGATGACATGGCATCAAAGAGACTCCAGAGATGTCTTGAGTGCACCTAAACATCACATATGATAGAAAGTATCAACATCCTTTAAATCCTTACACGTTCACGTTCAATGGTTCACATTTGTCTTTCGCTTCCAGATGAAGATGGGTTTTATAATGCAATTGGATTTTCTCCATATAGATTTGTACCTGTGTGTATCTGACATAAATATACTACATATTATTTATATGCACACAATAAATATAAATATAATTTTGCTTATGATATACCTTACTGAAACATGAGCCTTGACTATGGATACTTATAAGATCCAAATATTGACATGTTCTTGCCAGCTGACAAATCATAGGCACTCAAGTGCCCTGTTGAGACCTTGTTTTTCTAGGGGCATCATGTTTTTTCATACAGCTTCTAGCCTACACCAAGTCATCAACTCAGTTTGTGTGAACTTCCTTCTTTACTTCAGTGAGATTTCAGTCATACTCACTGTCTTCTACATGACCAAGACTGTCAAAGATTACCAGCTATTCTAAAGTGTTCCACAGACGCACGAAGTAGAAAGTGTTGTGGGCTCCCCTCCAGCTTGCTTCTCTTCTTCCTCAGACTGGATTTGGAGGTGCTCATCATCAAAGATGGTTCTAGCTCAGAGGCATGCACAGAGCGACACAGCTCAATTCTGTACAGCCAAGATAAAGTCTGTGTTCTTGTGTGCATATGTGTTCACATGCAACGCTTTCTAAAATGCACATCTATGAGAGATACAAATGAAAAAGAACTCTCTCTAACAAAAGACTCAATGTGGCTTTAATTTTGGGGGTTGCATTTGCTCCTTAAGTCATGGACAATATTAATCTGAGACACTACCATACACAAATAAAATAGATGTTTAATTTTAAGATAAATAAATAACAAAATCTATAAGCTAAAATATATTCAGTGTTTTGCTGACATGAATATTTTTCACATTTTATGAATTTAACCATATTTGAGAAGTAAGCCTGAGTTCTGCTTATCATATTTCTATCTGTTCCATCATTACATATGCATTTTTCCACAATGTAAATTTGCTTGGTAGCCTCTAGTATAAATTATGAATTGAAGTTCATATTTTAAAATAAGATAATCACTGTATCTTTCATACTATCAAAAATTTTATTTCTATAGAAATTTTGATAGCATTTCCCATTTGTGAGCCTTTTAAGGTGCTGTTTGTTTTTGAAACTTGTGTATTTATAAAAAAAGCAGTATGTTTTCACTTTAAAAAAATTAAGAAAGGTGCAAGTCTCAAATACCTTTTATCTCACTTCTCAGCAACACCTCTCTTGAATTGGGTATCAAATTGTAGGTGTATCTCAGATCCTGCTTTTCCCATCAGTTAAAAAAAATATATCAAATATATCAAGTGGGCTAGGAAGATAAGTCAGTGGCTAAAGGTATGTACTACTCTCCCTGAAACCTGACTTCCGGTCCCAGCATCCACATCAGGTGACTTGCTTCCTGTTACCCAACTCCAAAGGATCAGACCCCTCTTCTGGCTTCTTGAATCACTGCACTCATTTGCACAAGCCACACCCAACACATGCACACACACACACACACACACACACACAATTCAATTTTTTAAAATTAAAACCATATCATGAAGACATTTTACATACTTCTGGTCTCCCTAAGCTTACATCTCCTTTCAGACAATATCAGACACGTTCAGGGTGAAATGGTGGTAAGCAAACTCTCTTTTTAGTGCCTACTCAAGATTCTAAGAATAAACATCAAATTATTTGATCTTCTATTTTTGAACTTCTAAACAATAACATAAAAATTCCTTTGGATCTCAAGTCATAGAAGCCAGAAGAATTTATGCCATCAAGAAACAGTGCAAAACTTTATAGAAAACCACTGAAGCAGGTGCAGAACCCACACTGAGCACTCAGCCAAAAGTCTGCAGGTAAACACTGAATGCTGAGGAAGTGAAAGAGAGAGGTGGCTCCACATACCTAATACATACAGTGGAGCCCGGACCAGTCATCATATAGTCAGTGACGGCTCCTTGGGTCTCTAATTTGGAGATCCTGTTTGTACTGGGGTCCTTTTGTCAACAGAGAGGTGATTGGATTTAAATTATAGAGGCCTGGAAAGGAGAGGCAAAAGGATTACTGAGTGTGAGAGATGAAGAGAGATGAAGTACAGTAAAGCTTGGGATCGGAAGGATGTCTTGCAGTTCATCTGACATGAGAGATGGAGTTCGACGGCTCTCTAGTGAGGGATGGTTTACTTAAGCATCTAGCAGTAATTTACATTTAAGGGATCCATTAGTGCTTTTGCGTACATAGCTCCATCACTGAATGACTAACAGGAATACATGATATCTGCTTATGTTTTTATCGATTCTAGTGAAATATGATATTATCTCTTAAAATTACTTCTATTCTGGGAAAATCTACTTGCCTAGGACTGTTGGTTGACATAAGTCACTAAGTGGCATCATAATACTGTATCTTTTTGACATTATGTTATGTTTCTTTCTCTCTGTGGGTCACATTCTGTCCTGGAAAAAGTACATCTAAGAAGCAGGGATGGAATTCACTACTGAGTGCTTATCCATGGACATTTCTCCTAGAGATAACTGTGTCTCCTGAGAAACACCTGTCCAGGAATTGCTCACACAAAAGCCTTCCTTTGCACAAATACACCAAAGAGTAATTATACATTTTTTAAAAAATGGCTAAAATGTCATGGTTTTCTTTGAAGGAAAAAAAAAAACAAAACAAAATGTTTTTCAGCACAGTTTCTCATTATATAGTTCAGGCTGGCCTCTAACACACAGAGATTCCATCTGCCCCTGCCTCAGAAGTGCTGGGATTAAAGGAATGTGTCATCAAACCCAGAAAATATTGTACTCATCATTAAATTGAAAATATAAGACTAAAACTCAGCATAAAATGTCTCTTACTGAGCTAGAGAGAACGGGGTAGAGTGAAGAATTCGTAGGTATAAGCTTGACGCAAATCCACGGCATCCACTCATTACCCATCTCACTTCTGAGATGCACACAATTCTGGAGGGATGGTCTAGATAATGAACAAGATCTATACCCTACTTTCTCTTAGATCATAGGGTTTTTTTTTAACTTTTATCTTTCTAGATGCTGAGTTTCGAATTATATATATGGGCTTTAGGGTGGCTTATGGAGTTTATACACAGCATTGTTTTATGAACAGTGAAATGGTATGATGAGAGCTACTATCAGGAATGAGAAAGAACTTTAGACTGGACCAGAAGATATTGAGGACCAGAATCATTTCTTCAATTCCAAACTATGACTGTTTTCACATCCATATTTCCAAATCGGAAAATCTTCCAAGTATTGATAACTTCAAATTGTCATAAACTAATTTGAAAAGGTTTTAGTGGTGTTTTAAATAATTTTCTTGTTTTTTTATTTTCTCCCTTGTTTAGTAAGAACAAGATTGTTAGTGTCTGAAATGTTATTAAATGCAGAGCTGTTATTTCTGTCTATAATCCATAAATGCAAACCTCTTGACTGTTTTGATATTATTATAATCATGGTCTAATACATTTACATGGAGTGCTCTTAAACTTCCCTGGTCAAGTGAAACACTTCCTTTTGGGAAAACCTCCAAAAATGTATTCAAAATTCCATGCTGATTCTTTTTAGAATTTTATTTCTTAAATCTAACTAATGGGGCATTGAAACAGGTGGATTAGTGGCTTTCACAGACAGTTACCCCAAAATCAACTTATTCATTGTATTTCCTTCTTACACTTCTACTACACAAGTTCCCAAGGTTTAGGGAGTAAGCCCATCAGTTAATTTTTTTTAAATATCCTTATATGCTTCCTTTCTAACAGTAAAGTTTCTAAAAATCTAAATTTAGGTAGAAATAGTAACATAAGAATTCAGATGATTCTATAACTGATTACCCTCCCCTCATACCCTGAAAATCATTACATTTGCAACTCATTACACTGCAAATCCTTCGATGAAATTCAAAATATTAGAATAAAACTTAGGTGTTTTTAATGTCTTTACATGAGCATTGTAGGTAAGTGAATGTTTACACAAACATGATATGCACACATATTTAAATGAATACAAAGTTGTGTGCGTAAAAGTAGCTCTGGACCAAAGATACCAATTCTACCCACGAAGGCAGATTGCACCTGTTAAAGTTTCCTGCTGGGTTAATAAAGATGGAGAGGAAAGTTTGGGGGGAGTTACAGATATATTTTAAGGAGATTTCTTAGAAGTACCCATGGACATATTTATTGCAAGAAAAGCAGCCATCTCTAGCTGTAATTGTTAGCCTGTCAAGTGTTTATTAATAGACAGGCGGCTGTCATCTTTGTTTAAATGCTTTAAGTTGACAGAATTTCATTTACATTAATGGGTAGAAAGTCCTTTTCTTACATGTCCAACAAACTGGAGACAAAGTGCCTGCCAGTGTTTTAATTTCTTCTTCGTGTTCTGGGTAGGAAGTGAGAAGACTGCTTTCACTCCACAGTGTCATGAATATGGTAATCTAGGGAAATCACAGGAAGGCAGGTACTTAAGTTAAGCATATACTGTACCGGAGGAATCCCTGATGAATTCCAGTCTCTGCTGTTTAGAGAAGATGTTGTTGCCTGTGAAGTGACAGTCTACCAGATGTTCCTGGAGGAGCACGTAATGGGCTCAGATCTGAACACCTTCCCCAGCCCCACAGAGGAGACCAGTTAGGGCTACAGAATGGCCTTGCTACCATTCTTGAAAATGTGAGTGTTAGTTCTTCAACTGTCAAATCTTCATTCTCTTAATTTTATTTATTTCAATATGTAAAGCACAAAATTTCATAACTGCGTGAGCAACCTTGACTTGAGATACTGTGTGCAGTCTAAATTAACAACAAGTAATTCTTTGTCATAGAGAATACATGAATTCGTTGGCTCCTTTTTGAAGTGGTCAGCAAAGGGAGAAGGAGTGTTACTCTAGTAGTATTAAGCAAAATATTTGAAAGCACATATATTAAATAAGTAAACTGAGGTATTGCCATTGTGTGTGTGTGTGTGTATAATTCACAAAGTTAACAATAGGAAGATATATTTATAGAAATTATATAATAACAATGATGTTTAGGGTAAAAAAAACTATCAAAAACCAACAGTGTATTGAAGTGTTGCCTTCCTTTCTCATGTTTTATATAAATTATAATATAATTTATTATGTTCCCATTTTATGAATGAGAACACTTAGTTCTTAGAAAATCAAACAAAGCCAAGTAAAAAAACCTAGTTAATAATGAAACTAGACCTTGAAGCCAAGTCAGGTTCAGATACTACAGTATTTATCGATATGCTTTCTCCCCCTATGTTTGTTCCAGTTCAGAATATTCAATGGGTCAAACATTGTTCAAAGTCTCGAGGGAATGTCAGCAAACAGAATTGATGAACATGCTATTCTAGAATCTTATCTTTCATCAAACATATATGTATATATAATATTTGCAAAAATATATAAACAATGGATTATACAATTGAGATGTGAAGAATGACTTGGTGGGCTAAATTCAGGCAGGGTTATCATAAGATGGGTCCCTGAAAAATCACACCTTTTCAGAGGGCTGAAGCCTGAGGAGTAGGCCAAGATGATGGTTCACACAAAAGATAAGGAAACATGAAAGCCCTAAGGTATGGCTAAAATATAATGAACAAAGTAGAAATAGGTAAAAATATGCATGTATACATACATACATGCTACACATACACACATATAATGTATTATATTCATGTACATGCATACATTTGCACACACAGAATATATAATACATATATATAAAGAGTGTGTGTGTATGCTATATACTAAAATTGAAGAGTTCTCCAGAAGCTAGAGAAGTTAGAAGCTGTGAAATGATACTTTTAGACTCTATTCTAGGTAGCCTGACATCACTGGAAGCTTTCATGTGGAAATAGGTGTAATAACACGTATTTAAGATTATTAGTACATGGAGAATTCACTAGGTCAAGTCAAATGAACAGTAAGTAGACTATTTAGGAGGCCCCTGGTATAACCCAAGTGAATGACAATGGAGACTAGGATAAAAGTCACATCAGCAAAGATGGTAAAGTAGCAAGATGATGTGGATGCTGAGAGGGGATCCTAGGTTTGCTGATAGTTTTGATATAGAGTAAAACAAAGTGATTGAAACAGAGAAACCCACAACACAGTATAGTCCTCATTGCTTTACTTGATCCGTGATGTTCAGGTAAAGCTGTTATCATCTCAGCAAGGTGGGACAGACCAGAGGAAAGACATAAAGTGAAGTAGGGATGTGTCTCAGCTGCTGTGAGTGTGGGACTGGTGTTCAGCATTTGAGCAACTTCAACGAATTAGGTCTCTGGGTATATGAGTGTGTTCATTATAAAGACAGACCCAGATTTCGAGTGGTGTCAGTAAGAAAACTTGTAAAGCTAAATATTAAGAGTAAATGACCTGAGAAGAGTGTGGTGATGCAAGGAATATCTGGGGCTGAGCTTAAGGGAGTCAATTATTTATATATTTCAAAGAAAAAGATTACTCTGAAAAGGGCATACTCGGAAGAGACAGGAGAAAAGTATCTTCCACTGGGGTGATTGATGGTGAAACATTAAAGTTAGTTGAAGAAAAAACAAGTGAGGTCAGCGCAAAATATGTCCTCAGGATTGGCCCGCAAATCATTGTCAGAGGCTGGGAATCAAGGAAGATTCCTGAATACTGCACGCTGCAAAGGGCACTGAGGAGAGAATGCAAGAAAGAATCTTAGCTACACTTTAGATGATGTCGAAGGAACATGGATAAATGATGCCTGGAGTTACTTTATCACATTTCCTGTATTTTTTAAGCTAAAGGAGACCCAAGTGCATATGCAGGTAAATGGAACAACCCAGATAATGAGGTGAAATTGTAGGATGTTCATGGGCAGAAATTAAGGAAACAGCTTCTTCTAAATAATGCTAGTTCTAGAAGGCACGGAAACTCAGAGAGTCTTTAGGTGGCGCCTTTGGAATAATCAGGATATTGCCACCGGCAACTGAAGACCAAGGATGAAGGCGAAGATGAGGAGAGTGATATAGTGTAGAAAAGTTATGTATCATTTGTAGAGTGAGAAAGCTGTGGCTGAGGTTGGAGAGATCGCCCAGTGATTAAGAGCACTTGCTGCCTTCACAAAGGACCTGGGTTTGGATGCCAGCAGCATCCACACGGTAATTCACAAACGTCTGTCAGTCAAATCCCAAGAGATTTAATAATGCTCTTTTCAGTTCTCTGTGGGCACAGGTACATGCATGGTGCACATACATGTGAGTGAATACTTGTGATGAAGATAAAATAAATGTTTAAAAGGAAAGAGAAGCAGTAGCTCAGCGCTGGTGGCCTACTGAGCAAGACCTCCTACTATCCATACAGTTGCTGGGAACAGGGAGGAGGAGCCCTTGGATTCTCCCACCACTTTCCATCTCCCTGTGTAGATATAGCATAACTGGGAAGTGGTTGGTTTGAAGATTTTTGCCTGTTGAGAACAGCAGAGGAAGAAGGATTCATTTCACCTTAAACAAATAATCGGATAAACATCTATCACTGAACATTGCAATAAATGTTACATACTTCTGACAGTTTCTTTTCCTATGGCTATGATAAAATATACTCTATCCAAAGCAACTTGTGGGGGCAAGAGTATGTATTTGAAAGTTCAAGGGTTACAATCTAGTCATGATAGAAAAGTCACTGAGGCAAGAGCTTGAGCCAGCTGGTCACCTTGAATCTGTAGTCACGTATCTAGGTCTCATGCATACTGCCACTTAGCTCGCTTCCGCATTTGTACAGTGCAGGGTCCCAGCCAGAAAACAGTGCCACCCACAGTAGACTGGTTTTCCGACATTGATTAACACAGTCTAGGTAATCCCCCACGAGCATGCTCAGAAGTCCGTCTTCCAGCTGATCCTCTGTTCTGTCAAGTAATTAATAATAACCATTATAGTAACTATTAGTAATTAATAATAACCATTATAGTAACTATTAGATTATTTTGCTTATGGTTACTCCTGTTATACTTCCTTAAAACTGCAGCACATCCCCCAAGGACAGAGATCATACCGGCTTCCTTATCTCGTAGTTGTTTAGGACCAACTACCTAGAATTTACTGAGTAAAAAGTACTTGATAAATAATTATAAAGCTCTTCTGCCAGGCAAAGTTTATTAATTTTACCTGGAATGTCTTTTCCTAAAACACCGAAAAGCTCATAGTGTTACTGATACCCATAGCACACAACCTTGGGAAGGTCCTGACTTGTCAACTTGAAAGAGAAGGCATCACAGGTGGCATCAGGTCTGCGGTGAATTTTGTCTTGTGAATAATGTTAGTGTTTCTACGTTTACATGCAGAAGTTTCCAAATACATAAAAGGTATTTCCCCCTTGTTAAACATTTCTGTCTAGCAGGACATTAATTGTAATGAAAAACCCGTTTTCCTTCTAATTAAAAAACACATACACAAATAATTTTGACTTAGTTTTGTTATTCCTTCTGACTTAAATTTTCCTTTTAAGCATGGAAACCCTGAATACTGAATTTCAAAGCCATGATCATGTTTTTTCTAATCTGACCTGAACTGTAACTCCAAGTAGGGTTTTGGCTTGCATTAAAATGCAGTACCCTGTATGTAGCCTGTGAGACCCTTTCAGATACAAAAGCATAAAGCCGTTACTCGGGCGTGTCTCTATAGGAAGTTACTAGATATCACGTTAAGCAAATGTGGAAAAAAATAAATAACCTGCTACTCCAAATGCAGCCTGGGTCCTGGGTGTCTTTGCATTTGTATTTATAGCAGACTCATTTTCTCCATCGACTTTGTTTTTCCTGTTTTTCTTGGTTGCTCCCATCCCATTTTGTGAAGTAATTTTTATTCCATTTTCCCTCATTGGTTTTTGCCCTTGACAGTCTTTGCAACGTGTAGCCACAAAAGCTGTAGCATTTTGAAGGTGGATTTCAGACACAAATTATTTTATTCTGTTCTCCTAAGGATGTGGAAGTGCTGATTGGGAAGGCTTTCTTTGTGTGTGGTTAAGATTTGTGACCATTTTATAATTCAAAAACTCGCTTCATCTTTATATTATTATATTGAGCATCAATCAAGTTTATGTTCAATGTAGTAACAAGATATTCAAGTCTATGCTGCTTTATAGTTTTCAAAATACTAAAAAATCTATATTTTGATAATTTGTTAATGCTTTTCTTGTTTCAAACAGTTTTACAGAGCTAACAGAGCTATTTCTTTGAGGCACAGCTGAAAACGGGCTCATAAAGGACAAGCCACTCACCTAGGTCCTTGGGTTAGCGTCTTCACCCTAAGATGAGGGGTTGTTCTGCACACTGGGTTGCTCGAAGAAAAGGTATTGTCCCTCACTGGCCTGAAATTTCAGTAACTACCACATGCAACCACAAAAACAGCACATACATGTATAAATTATACATATATAATTTTTACTTCTTGGCCATTTCATGACTAGTATCATTTATATCAACCTGTAGATTTATTCTGGTTTGTTTCTACACAGCATGTCTTACCTGAGTTTGTAACTAGGCAACAAACTTCTTACAGATAATTTTGAGAATAATAATAGTTAACTACATTTTTCAGTTCATATCACTTATAATACTTTTGAATGCTTTAAGAAAATATTTTATTTATATCAGTTATCACTTTGTATCTCACTACTAAATGATGAGAATATATACATGCATGAGCGTACACACATATCACTAAGTATATGTATATTGTGTCTTTGATACATCTTTTGCCAATAAAGTCTTAACTCATTTATAGAGGGTTGAAGGGTAGGAGAGAGGCAGGGAGGGGAGCAGAGGAAACTGTAGAGCTCAATATAAATCAATAAAAAAAAGAAAATAGCAAGAATAAAAAGAAATATCTTCAACCTTGGGGCTTTGGTAGTTATCCATAGCATCACTATCTTACAGTCGAAATCGTTCAAACTGTTCTACAATTGAAAAGAAGGCAGGGAATTACAGTTTGTTTCCCATTCCAGTGTTTCATCCACAAGCTATATGATACCAACCGGGAATAAGCCCCAAGGATTTCTAACTGTAAATTTGAAAACAGAATGAAACCTCTCTTGAGGGGTATCACAGATCAGCTAGTTCAACCCCCTCGTCTCACATATGAGAGAACTGCGACTCAGAGGGTGTCACCATTCTACCATGGGTCAAAAATTAGCTGATGGCAAGGCTCAGCTCAGACCCCCCACCTCCAAAAGCCCAACTGCATGCTACCTCCAATCTGCCACGTTGCCTGCCCCAGCAAGATGCCTCCCATGGGCCCTGCTTCGCAAAGATGAAGTATATTAAATTCACATTTGGCTGCTAATCATTCTCTCAGCAGCTCTATGGTATTTCATTAACTGCTGCATGTAACACTGTGGCCTTTCACCTGTATTAACTTGCGCTCATTAAACTTGAGTCCAGTCATAAACAGGACTGAACTAATTCCGATATTTGGCTTCGTATGTGTTCAGCGTTTCTCTAATGGCTTCTACGGCGCGAAACACTTTTCCCTTCACAGTTTGTGAAATGAGAAAAACAAGGAACGTGGATTTCCTGAACGTGCTCCGGATGGAGGGCACCTTTTATAGCAATACTAATACATTGAGTGCCGTGCGCGAGGCTCTGTGAGGGGGACGCCGCGGGCATGTGAGCGGAAGGCACAGCAGTGACTGTGAGATTGAGTTCCTGATTCTGTCATTTAATGTTGAAAAGTGGAATGAGCGGTCAGGATTTCTAAACCTCGGGCTTGACCTCAAATATTTGAAGACAAATATACTCGCCATATGTTCCTGATGAAGAAGACCAGGTGTTCTCCGCACGTTGCATAGGGTTCGGAGATTAAATTGAAGTGGGTTCCAGATAAGAAGGCTGGAAAACCCAGAGTTCGATGCCCCAGATTCAGAAGACAGCGTTATCACCCTAATCTCTGCACTTAGGTTCTTCCTTACCCTGAACAGATTGAATGACACCACCCACACCGGTGAGAACTGGTCCTGAAACCCATCAACTCACATGCTAGTCCCTCTGGAAACATCCTCAAGACCTACCCATAGGCAATTTCTTTCTGTGTTATCTAGGCATCCCTTAGTCCATGAATTTCAAACACAAAATTAAATATTGTGCTACTGAACTACTTTTTATTTCCTTCTTTAAAATCTTGAATAACAGTAATAATTTTATGGATTGTCTAGGTTTTTGTCCTGCAACAAGCAGAATTCCATCTCTAATATTCTGGACTATTTTCTCTGCCATACTCAGATACCATGATCTGCTCTTTCTTTTGCGACCATACCAGCTGGTCATAAATCATTAAATATTTCATGCTTCATACTTTGTAATGAGTAAAATCCAAGCTGGCACTCAGAATTCAGTCCTTCCTAAATCGCCCAGATTTTCACCCGATATTTTCTCCACTTGACTCCTTTTTTTCTTTCTTTCATTGATTTTATTGAGCTATACATTTTTCTCTGTTTTCCTCCTTTCCTCTATTCAACCCTCTCCCATGATCCCCATGCTCCCAATTTACTCAGGAGATCTCATCTTTTTCTACTTCCCATGTAGATTAGATCCATGTATGTCTCTCTTAGGGTCCTCATTGTTGTCTAGGTTCTCTGGGATTGTGATTTGTGGGCTGGTTTTCTTTGCTTTATGTTGAAAAACCACTTATGACTGAGTATATATGATAATTGTCTTTCTGGGTCTGGGATTCCTAACTCAATATGATGCTTTCTAGCTCCATCCATTTGCCTGAAAATTTCAAGATGCCGTTATTTTTTTCTAATGTGTCGTACTCCATTGTATAAATTTACCCCGTTTTCCTTATCCATTCTCCAGACAAGGGACATTTAGGTTGTTTCCAGGTTCTGGCTAAGACAAACAATGCTGCTATGAATATAGCTGAGCACATGTCCTTGTGGTACGATTGAGCATCCTTTGGGTGTATATTCCCAAAAGTGGTATTACTGGGTCTTTAGGAAGGTTGTCTCCTAATTTTCTGAGAAATCGCCATACTAAAACCCAAAGGGGCTGTACTAGCAATGAAGGAGTGTTCCCTTTTACCCCACAACCTCTGCAGCATAAGTTGTCGTCACCTGTTTCTGTTTTTGAGACAACATACCGCCGTGTATTTCTTGCTGTCCTGGAACTCACAGTGTAACACAGAATGACCTCAAACTCCTCACCTATCTCCCTCTTGAGTACCAGGATTGCAGGCAAGTGCCACAGCACTGATAGCCACTGCATCCCTTATTCTCTAGCTCAGACTGTGGTACTCAGTACCTGATTCTGCCATTAATTTTTCTGTATAAACTCTCCCTTTGCTCTAAAGCCTTTCTTCTACTCTAGCTGTGATCAGATGCATTTAGCCAAACTCTCCTTAAAAGTCATGTAACAAGCCATATGTTCACTCAGTTCACCCAGTTTTGTCTTTCTGGGGTTGCTACGAAATCCTTAGAAATTACATTCTCTTGGTTGCCTCTGACTGTTTACTCCTACCACGATTGAATTCTGATGCTCTCAAACCATACTTTCTCTTGATTTCTATTCTCTTAGCTGTATGCTGACACAAACATGAAATTCAATTCCTTGATTTTTTTTTCCAGATTTCTCATGAAAGCATGTAACCATGTAGTGAACTTTATTAAATAGTGCAGGTTGAATTTAGATCAGATCCGTATAAACATCTCACAACAGAGTACCAGCTCTCGCTCCCAACAGAAGCTCTTTAGCCATGGAGAGCAGGAACTCTGCTCCCTTGCTGTTCCCTTCCCTCCCCTCTCCCCTCATTCTGCCCTGTCCCTTTCTACTCTTCTCCTCTCTACTCTCCTTCTGCTTGAACATTCTTAGGCATTTCTCTATGCACTGAGCTTTGACCTTCTCTCTGTTTTTGTCCCTTCTAAATCAAAGCCTTATTTCCCAAACCTTGAGCTGAAGAGATGGCTGATTACTGTGAGTGATGACAGTGTGTCACTTCAAAGAAACCTGATATGAGCCGTCTAGATGCTATTTGAATATGAAAATCTCAATGTTCTCAACCCAGTCCCTCTGGAAGTGAGTCAGTCATCCTCACAAAGCTCTGAGAGGCTCCCCAAAAGACTCTCCTCCTATTCTTTATTGTGGCCTCAGGTCCAGCACCCATACTGTAATGACAAAAAAAAAGGAAAAAAAAAAGAAAAACTTACTGCAATCAGTCAACGCCAACAACGTTCTTTAATGTCTCTCTATTGATGTTGCTCCTAATGGGCAAGCTATCTGCTGGTTTCATGGCACCTCTCCCAAACTGTCACCTTGTTTTTTTTTACCATCTCTCTTTCACTTGGAATATTGCCATCTTCTTTTGTGACCCTCATGCCTTCATTGGCACTGCTCGCCCAGCCAACTCATCCTCATTCTCCAGAACTTAGATTGGGTGTCACCTCATACATTCTCTCAGACGGAACTAGACACACATTGCCATTGCTCATCTAACAGCCCGTATCACCTGTGATGTAGCCCTTGTCACAGTATCGCGATTATTATTAACTGTAGGTTCTTTAAGCTCACAGACTGTCTTCTGTTTATAAACTTCAAGTGCTCAGCTCTCTTTAAAATTAATGAATTGCAACTGTTATGATGGTAACATTAATTGTTTCACATAATTTTTAACCTAAAATAAAATACAGATATCATTTGTTTTTCTCTGAATATTGTGGGAATGTCTGACATTTCAAACATGCAGCGAGATATTGTGCCTATTCAAACGATTTACAATATTAAGTACCTGATAAGTGCAACGCTAGATCAACACTTTCCTCTCTGGGTTCTCAAGGAAGAAAGATGAAAGACAAAATTGACCAGACAATGTAGGAGGCATAAGGACTAAAATATGTGCAGAGTACTCTGTGTACCACAAGGGACCTTTTACACTAGGGAGGAGAATCAGCAAAGATAGTTTCTTAGATGCCCATGAAGACTGAGCTCAAATGACAAAGCCAGGTTGAAGTGGACTAGGGAAGAACTATGGGTGAGGTGGTAAGAGTGCATGAGCACATGGCGATACAGGGCACCATATAATATAAATATATGCAGGATGCATATGCACAGGTATGACACATATATATGATAACATACATGTATTCATATACAGCACCAAAAGCAAAGGCTTGTGGAATTAACAGTTTGCATATTACAAGTTTTATTTCATAATAAATACTGACATTGTGAGGTGGAGATTATCATTCTCAAGTCTTGATGAAGAAAAGTCATAGTAGAATAGCTCAGTAATTAACTATAGCTAGAGAATGTAAAACTATTATTTCTTTTTTTCTAGGCTTTGGTTTTTTTTGAGACAAGTCTTCTCTATGTAGCCCTGAGTGTCCTGGAACTCACTCTGTAGACCAGGTTAGCCTCGAACTCACAAGATCCACCTGCCTCTAACTCCTGAGTGCTGGGATTAAAGGTGAACCACCACCACCTGTCAAAACTGTGATTTTCATACAAAGTGAACTTATTAATCAGTAACCAAAACACTCCTTGAATGTTGGCTCTTTAATATTAGGCATGAAACATGGGCCATAATTGCCTTTTGGACTGACTCAAATATCGTGTGTGTGTGTGTGTGTGTGTGTGTGTGTGTGTGTATTACAAAAGTAGTATGCTTCAATATTACTTGCTGAAATCTATTGCTCCAATTTTATTATAATACTACACTAACACATATAGATGCTCGTCCTCTATTGTTTTAATGTTGTCTACTAAGTCTGAAGCAAACATTAAAAAGTTTTCCTGTTGTATCAGTGATTAAGCACTGCATGCCAATTACACCTGGAGGTAGCGTGAATTTCTGTCTTTATACTAATGCTGCAATAAATACCATGTCGAAGCTGTATAGTCCATGAAATACTTTTTCCTTTTATTGAAAATAGGTTTTTTTTCATATAATATATCCTGATTACAGTTTCCTCTCTATATACTTCTCTCAGTTCCTCTCCGTCTCCTCTTCTCTCCGGATCCACTCCCTTTCTGCCTCTTATTAGGAAAAAAAGGCTTCTAAAGAGTCATAATAAAGTAAAACATAACAAGATAAAATAAAAACCAGTGCATCAGAAGTTGATAATACAAGCAAGGAGAAGAAAAAAAGCCCAAGAAGAGGTAAAAGGAACAAATATAGATTTAGAGTCCCAGTTGTCTGGGATCCCATAAAGACACAAAACTGGAACCCATAATATATACCCAAAATATCTCTCTCTCTCTCTCTGTGTGTGTGTGTGTGTGTGTGTGAGAGAGAGAGAGAGAGAGAGAGAGAGAGAGGAGAGAATAAATAAATAAATAAATAAATAAATAAATAAATAAATAAATCATATTAAAAGAAAGAAAATTATTTCATGGACTATACAGCTTCGACATGGTATTTATTGCAGCATTAGTATAAAGACTTAGAAATTCACGTTACCTCCAGGTGTAATTGACAGACGTGTAGCTGATAAGAATCTTTTCCCATTCTATAGACTGTCGTTTTGTCCCTGGCTGTAGTTACCAGCAGTTTTCCATGGAACAGCTGGTAGAGTTGGAGGTTAATAGAAAATGATGCGTTGGTAGAAGGAAGCAAGAGCCTGTGATATGCGGGGAATGAGGACAGGGAGAGAAGGAATGCTGGAGCAGGTGGTTTACTGCATACCTGGCTGTGCGGCTAGGAGAGTAAGTTGAAGAGAGGAAGAGAGGTGAAGAGAGGTGAGGATTTTTGATTAGCATTCCTGCTTCCCTGGCTGGAGTAGCTCATGGGTTCCCAGGGAAAGAGTTTCTCAGTCTAAATCACAATTAAATCGATATGAAAACCACAGAAGAATATGAGTCAACTGTTGCTTTTATAATTGAGAAGGAAGTACCTGAACTCGCACATTGCAGAACTGAAAAGATACCCAGCATCCCCACCTTCCACATGGCATTGCACCACTCTGGGTGTGCAGCACTTAAGAGCAGACTCACAACTTTCCATAGATTTCTTCATTTCAACCAGGATGGTCATTTTACATGAAACCATCGGATTCAGAAGGTCCATGATCCCAACCATCACACACCAATCCTCTGAGATTTTTTTTTTTAATTTTAAATGTCCAAAAAGTATTCCACTGAGCGATAGTGGCGCACGCCTTTAATCCCAGCACTCGGGAGGCAGAGGCAGGTGGATCTCTGTGAGCTTGAGGCCAGCCTGGTCTTCAAAGCCAGTTCCAGGACAGGCTCCAAAGCTACTCAAAGAAACCCTGCCCCCCCCAAAAAAAATAAATAAACAAACAAACAAATAAATAAATAAATAAATAAAAGTATTCCAATTGCCTTATTATTTAAAAGAGAAGTTCTATAAAAATTCATTGTCTTCATTTTTCTCTGAGGGTTCTTGGTCACTTGACCACATTCAAACAATAATATCAAGGAGTATGGTATATCTTGCAAGTAGGTGGGATAAATGTGATAAGTGAGACTATTTGATCTATAATTTAGTTTGACATTAGCCATTAATGAACAGTGAGAGAGATACTTAAACAATTAAACACAATGTTTCCATATGGAAATTGTTTGACCTTTAATCAAGGCATCCAGCACAGATCGTCTGTATTAAATTTGTTGAAGACGTGTGCAACCACAGATACCGAGTATAGTCATCTTAGAAGCAAATATGTTTTTTTCAAAAATAAAGAAGCATATTAGACAGTTACAAAAGACTTATTTTTACATCTCTATTTTCCTCCAGTCTGTCAGTGCACAGACATGCGCACATATGTGCACGCACACAACAAGGAGCAAGGCTGACACGTTAAATGTTTCGAGTGTATCCTGATGCATATGTGTATTGCTCAGTAGAACTCTGAAACCCTTTTATCTTTTCATGTTATCACCATGTAGATATCACGGTAATTACTCTTCTTGCAGTATTGTTTCCAATCAGATATGAGAGCATGATTAATAAAATAGAGTTGATGCACTGCAGTTCTATAGAGCATGCCATTAGCCAACTCTGTGCCATTCTCATAAAGTTATGCAGTTTAAACTGGATGATGCTGGTGCCTGCTCCTATTAGGAACAAGAACCCTTTTCCACTCGGTAATATGCCCAATTACCTTTAGATTGATCCGTGAATAAATTATAATCCAAATAGACTACTTTTCCTCCCAGCTCTGCTGGCTTAAGGAATCATTGATGATTCATGATGCTGTCACCTTTCTATTGGCAATGGAATGCTTTTTATATCTGGATAGAGACAATTTCACTGTGAGATACCGTTATCTTTAAATGAGTGGGATTTGGTTTTTCTGCTGAGAGCAAATTCATCAATGAGGGATCCCTGGAGAAAACTATTGAAATAAAATATCATACCCTTCCTGAGTTTTGTTTTGTTCATCGGGTTTGGGTGGACCTTAAGAACTTTTTGTCTTTGTTTGGGGAACCTTAGCATGGTGCTCAAAATCTCTTGGTTTGAGTTAACGCAGGTTACAAATTTTTCTGTAAGAAAATAATGAATGAAGAGGAAGGGTTCCTGCTGCTGCCTGTGCCAGGCCCCACTGCTTCTCCTACAATGAGGAATCAATTAGCGGCATGTTCAGGCAGAGATTTGGACCAAATGCTTTATTAATCACCGCTGATTGTGCACGTAGACTCTGATCAGCTACATGTTCATCTTCACTTTTTCTTAGCCTGGTTGGGTTTTGCCTTTTTGTCTGTTTGTCTATATCTCTGTCTTGTCACAAACAGAACACAAATGTAAGCCTGACTAGAGGTAAAGCAGGAAAAAAATTATTGTTTATAACATCAGAAAAGTGTAAGGCCCTGAGCTCAATTGTCAGCACCCATGTTTAAAGCTGGGCCTGGTGGTAATACTTGCAATCTCGGCACTAAAGAAGAAGACACAGGCTGATCCCTAGGGCTCACAGCCCCACCAGTTTGGCCTACTGAGTGAGCTCTAGGGCCCAATGAGAAACACTATCTCAAACAAGGTGAATGGCTTCCAAGCTATGTCACCAAAGATTTACCTATAGCCTCTGCATGCACATATGCAGGTATGCATCTAAATTTGCATACACACATGCACCTGCATGCATGAATACATACACACGTTTCAGTACTTCTTAACTCTAGAACCACCTTAATACATTTAATGTGTATTGTGTGTATATGCGTGTACAAGTATAAGAATATGTGTGGGCCCAACTATATTTTTAGGTGTTTGTGCATGTGTGTGCATGTCAAAGCTTGAGTTTTACATTGATTATATCCCACCTTATTGAGACAGGAACTCTCAGTTGGACCCAGAACTCATGGATTCAGCTTGTCTAGCTACTCCTTGCTCCAGGAATCCTGTCTCTGCTTCTTCCATGCTGGGATAACAGGCAGTCTACCATGCCCACTAGAATTTACAGGAATGCTAGGATTTAGAATCTAGTCCTCATGCTTCCATGGCAACCATTTTACCTACTGAGCCATCTTCCCATTCCTGCACACATTTATTTCACCATTTAATTTTCCTGTGAGCGCCTCGAAGTTTTGGAAAGTAGCCCTTAGCCTCTGGTCTCTCAATAGGTCAATAAGAAACTACAGATGAGCCCATCTGAATTTGGAACTGTGTGGTTGGAGGTTGAAGAAATACTCACTGGTATTTTGTCCATTTATTTTTCAACTTAAAAATGAGCTGTAGCCATTTTTATCTCATTATTTTTTTTCTAACCAATGAACAAATAATACCGTATATGAATCTTTATGTTAAAATAAAATAACATTGATTATGCAGATGAGCAAATTAGGATCATGGCACTGCTAGCCATGAGAAAAAAATCCATGCCCCAATATTATATGAATCAAATGTGATCAACTATTAAAAAAGACACAGTGGCTATCAGTCCATTAGATGCTTACACCACATGTTTGACATTCAGCATGAAGGGATTTTCAAATATTTATCATCTTCATGATGATCACTGTGAATTCAGTAGTTTAAGGTCACAGCTTAACTACATTTCTTCTGTCCCTTTGAATGAAGAATATTCTTTTAAGATCTTTTAAAATATTTTAAAAATTATTTGTATGTTTGTGTTCATGTGTAGCATATATATATACACATGTATATGTATATGTGTGTGTGTGTGTGTGTGTGTGTGTGTGTGTAACATGAGAGCTTTCAGAGACCAGAAGAGAGAATTGTATCCCATGAATCTGGAGTTAGAGGTGGCTGTAAGGGGCCCACTGTTGGTACTGTGAACTGAACTCTGGTCCCCTGAGAAGGCTGAGCTATCTATTCTACCCCTGGATAACAAATCAACTAAACAGAAGACACAATCTTCCAGTGTCCATTTAAAGAAGATAAATTGAAAAGTTCCAAGAATGTTTGTTTTTGGAACAGTCCTTACAGAACTCAAGTGGAATTAGATGGTGTGGAGAGAGACACGATCAATTGCAGCAACAAGAATCATAGTTCAGACTTCTTAGGATTAGTTGGCATAAGAACCTGCCAGACCCAGAGGATGTGTGCTTAAACACTGAACCATTCTTGGTCATCTGTATCAGTATAAGACTCAGAGTTAACGGCCCTTGGTGTACAGCAAAAATGTGTAGACAGTGATCTGACAAGACTTACATCATGTAATCAGTATTCTGTTCTTATGAGACATCACCTAGACCTAAAGGAACAGTCTTTCTGGTGTAACCCCAATGCAATTTTCCCCAGGCATCCAAACAAGCATTATTCAAACACTTAAATAAGACATTTCATGTAAGAATTATTTTTATATTAAAGAGGCTTTCCTATGGGATGAGTTCTGAGGGCTCCTTTCAGACTCTTATTTTTTATGCTTTTAATAAGCCAGCATCACTTAACTTACAGGAAAATAGATAGAAAATATTCTACCCTTCATCATATCATTTCATGTTACTGTAAGCATTAAATGTTGTAATTTGGAAAAGTGCTAAGATAGAGAGATGAAGTACATAATTCTAATCCAATTGGGTATAAATTAATTTGGCATTGACTTCCATTTTCCATTTACTTGACTTCTTGACATAATTATAGTGAATTTATAATCAAAGTAACAAGCTTAGGTATATTTCCACATCAATATGTTCTTTGCTAACATAAATGTACCGTTGAAGGCTACAGTCTGGTCTGCCTTGATTGACTTGTTTGTGCTCCACTCCCTACCCTTTTGAAATCTCCAAAGATCTCATTTCCCTGGTTCCCTATGCAAGCTAACAAGTGAAGGCAGGTACTTAGAAACAAGTACATTTTTTTTTTCACAGAAGCACATGCTAGGTCCGAGATCAGGATGACCGTGGAGAGCTGTAATTTTCCCAACCCCCATCAGCCGGATAAATGGGCTTTATTCTGCAGGAACAAGAAGGTGTGTTTGCAGTGGTATAAAAGACATATCAATTCCAGGTTACTGGCTGGTGTAAAACATTTAAAATTCAGTGGTGTCTATCATCAGTGGAAAGTGTCAGAAAAAGTGAAGATCAAAGGTTCCAGAAAAAAGGAAGGACACAGTGAAGAGTGTTTAATTGTGGAATAATGAATGGTATGAGGGCATTTTTGTGTTAACTTGAAACCATTTAGCATTTTTTCCCATGGCACCCAGGTACCTTCCTAAATGAACTTTGTAAAGTACAATTGAATAACCTTGAGAGTTCAAGGCGCATTGTGATTCTGAATACTGATGGAGCTGGTCTAAGCACTGTGATGGACCCTCTGCCTTTCCCTTCCATTTTTTTTTTTTTTTGCCTCCTTCGCGCAAAATAAAGTTTATTTTCTGTGCAGAGGAATCAATATTTTTGCCATTTTGTTTTTCAACTATTCCAGTAAGTTGCAATCAACATTAGTTACAATCTTTAAGGAGACGCAGGGAGAATTTGAACACAATAAAACGGAGATACAGATGAGAACTTTGGCAAAGCACCTCTCCTATTGACAGAGGCATTTATCAAGGGCTGTGGCTATGTCTATATTCTGCTAAAAACCTGACGAAGGGGAAAATAAAGCATCAATAGGTTTCACCTTCTGTCTGTACAAACCAAACAAATGGTCTCCCTAATAGCTATTGTTTTAAGTGAGTGCATTTGGTTTTCCATGGTGAAATGCATTCCCCTTAGAAATGAATTTTAATTAACATCTGTATCTAACACGTACAGATTTGGCTGAAGTATCCTTCTCTTGTCTCCTTTTCAATTCCAGATAAAATCTGATACGTAGAAGGCTAGTGGTCCAGAGGGAAGGAAGACCTATTGAACAAGGGAGATGCAATACTCGCCACATACTCATTTGTTTGTTGATGATGTTTGTGTGAGGAGACCCCCCACACCATGTTTCCGTGAGGTCATATGATTTCTGCTTTGTGTGTTTTCCTTTTAGAAGCTGCCAAGCTTTGGACCTTACCTTGAACAGCGCAAGAAAATCATAGCAGCGAATAAAATCAGACAGAGAGATCAAAACGGAGCTTGTTCACCACTCCAAAGACAGCACTTTGTCCCTCAAAAGCCTATTCCTGCCATCAAGGTAAACATTAAGACAAACTCATACATTTACCTATTTCCCACTCAAATGTGGCTTAAAGGCGTTTCCCCCCTCTTTAAATGTAGCATTGATTTTTTTCCTTTCGGAGTTCTCAATGTTTCTAAAAGTTCTGTCTGTCATGAAAATGCATCCTAATAATACAGTAACCACTTACTTCTTTGCTTTCCACTTTGGTGTCTGTCATACTTTCTAGAATGTAGCCAGGTTTGTGTTTCATGGAAAGTTTGTGCATTAATGTATCAGGAGATATTAAGAAGAATTCTTCATATGCTTATATGCTTATAGTTAACTACCAGTTCTTCATATGCTTATAGTTAACTACCAGTTCTTCATATGCTTATAGTTAACTACCAGTTCAGAGGTACATTTAAGAAATCTATTTCGCATACAAAACAACAGAATTATGAGACTGTAACAGAGTTGTAAGTATAATTTACATTTGGAGGGATTTTCTAGTTTGGCCTCAAAAAAAAAAGTGTCCATGTATTTGCTACTCAATAATTTATTCTGAGCAAGACAAAGATCACCATTAAGAAGTGTTATCTGTTACCTTTCCAGCTTATTTATGTAGATGTTTTATTTTTTAAAGAAACTTAGTTTCCCCTCTAGTTGTTTGAATAACAGACAGATCTGACATGCGGTTTATTCGAGTGTCTCAACAACAGTAGTGTATAAAATTATCTCAACATCACAATGAAGATTTGGGAAGAAAGAAGGTTGGGTTTTTTCTTGCTCCCTTTTGGAAAGACAAAATTTGGCTCTATGGCTCAAGCTGATCTATATCTTCCCACCTCCCACCTCAGCTTCCTGGGTGCTGGGTTTTCATCCATGCCCCACTTACCTGGTAACCACACAGATATTTCTGCAACCCTGCAACCTATCTACCAATTTACTCAGGTTTCTCCTGTTCTCTCTCTCTCTCTTTCTCTTTCTTCTTCTTCTTCTTCTTCTTCTTCTTCTTCTTCTTCTTCTTCTTCTTCTTCTTCTTCTTCTTCTTCTTCTTCCTCTCTCTCTCTCTCTCTCTCTCTCTCTCTCNCTTCTTCTTCTTCTTCTTCTTCTTCTTCTTCTTCTTCTTCCTCTCTCTCTCTCTCTCTCTCTCTCTCTCTCTCTCTCTCTCTCTCTCTCTCTGCACGTGCGATGCATTCAGTTTTGAGAAATTTTGTTTTCCGCATAAGTTTGCATATCCATAACCACAAGCAAGATCCAAAACAGCCCAGGCTGTTCTGTAGGTGGAGAATTCCTTGTCTGTCTGGGACACACATCTAAACCATTTCTGAAAAGAAGAGGAGCAGGAATGGGAGGAGGGGGAAGAAGAGATGAGGAAAGGGAGGAGGGTGCCACTGATACATCCTTCCCAAGCAAGGAAGAAATTAAGTTCAGATTATATATTGAACCATGTCAGATGAGCAGTGCACTTTAGTCAGTTTATGAAGCTGCTACAAAATGTCTGAGGCTAGGGCATTTATGAAGAGTATAAGTTTATTAGGCTCACAGTGACAGAAACTGAGAAGGCCAGGAGCAGGGCAATAGCATCTCTCTGGCATCTGGCGTTGATTTTCTCCCCGCAGCATAACATGGCTCAGGTTCTTCTAGTAAGGACTCTCATGCTGTCAGGGAGCCCCGTTCTCCTGATCTTGTTTAACCCCAGCTGACTCCCAAAGGACCTGTGGGGAAGTTACTTCCACATACAAATGGGGAGGTTAAGTTTCCAAAGAAACAACTTCAGATGAACACACTCAGTCTGTATCAAAGAGGCATGTTGATGAAATGATTTTGGGCTTAGCAGTGTTACTGTATTTCTGTGATTTTGTTGCAAAAGCATCAAAAGCATCATCGTAGGAAAAACCTTAGGTGTTTGCTTCTTTGAAACACAAAGTTTGTAACATTTTAGCAGATTCTAGTTATGATGGGAGAACTTCCTAAATTAAGCTTGACTGCTCTGACATTGTCTCTGCGTTCAAACTGTTCCGCTGACAGGTGAGTGCCCTATGAACCTGCCTCAATAAAATAATCTGCAAAATGGAGTCAATGAAAGTGTTTGCCTCCACAGGGCTATAAATTTGATGATGCGTGAAACATTTTTAATGTAGTCTCTGCCCTAATTGCTATTTGCTAGTAGCTATAGCGCCAGGATGATTGATGCCAGGTCAGATAACAGGTGAGCTGGATATTTCTGCTTTGATCACTGAAATGAATTCTAGAATAGGTAGGGAAAGAGGGAACTCTGAATGCCAATCAAGCTAAAAATTTTGAAGCCATTGTATTTCCCAGCAAGTCTTTACGTCAGGAAGACATTGCAGCAAGCAGTGTGCCAGGAGTTGAGCATCTAATGCTCAGGGACATATTTTGTAAGCCCATGAATCATACAAAAAAGACACAGATATTAACAAAAAACTGGCAGAGGGTGCAGTACTATACTTGTGGCGTGAGCTACACATAAAATCTGTAAGATGTATAGAATTTTTCAGGAGACCTAATTTAGATCCAAGGCGCCAAGGAAACCTTCCTGGAAGTGGCAGTTTGCCTTTTTCATCTTTAATGGTTTGGGAACTACATAGAGATTAGCGAATCACATCTCTGAGGACATTTCTGTAGATAGTCATGAGGGCCCCAACCTAATTAGGGTGTTTGATTGCCTGGATTTTTAGGCAATTGTCAGCCACCTGGCTTGGGTGCTGGGGATTGAACCCAGATCTCCTGCAGGAACAACAAACTCTCTTAGCTTCTGAGCCATCTCTCTATCCCCCTAGAGATACCGCTTTAACGAGATGACCTTGCAAATTGATGCTCCTTTTTCCAGGACAACACAAATACTTGTTCTGGTGGATTAGATAAGAGAAAAGGCTGCCCTGATGGATGGCTTCTTCCCTTGATGGTTCTGTAATGTGGCAGCAAGAGAGGGAAAGTGGAAAAAGGAAGACCTTGGAGGAGACACGCATAGGGGCAGCTGTTTGCTATCCTGGTTCCACTTGTGCCCTCTCTTTCTGCTTCCTGACTTCTATGATGTGAGCTGTTCTGCTCCACCACACCCCTCCCTGACACACTGGTCTGACATCTCTGAAACCTGCAAGTGAATGAAACAAAACCATTCCTTTGTTAAGTTCCTCTTTCAGCATGTGGGTGGTCACAGCTGCACAGAGGTAATTAAGGCACTGAGTCAGAAGATTAATTGGTCCTAGAAACTAGATAGGAGAGGGGAAACATACATTAAGTGAGCCAGAATATAGCTATACATTTCATGAATACTTAGGTAAAGACTGTATTGAAGTCTATACAGTCGTTTAATTCTCAACAGGGTCTAGCAATTCCAATTATCCCAAAAGGTAAAACATGGAATGGGACTGGGAATAAGAGGACCTAACTGACTCAATTTTTGATGATCCTATTGAGATGAAGAAAAATATAATAAATAAGGATTTCATTCCTTTTGTCTTAAAGTTTGGTGAAGTTTTGTGGGAGTGACATGCAAATTTTACATTGAGTATTTTTAAAGCTATAACAACATGGGGTACATACTTGGGAACATGAAAGAGAAAGTTTGAAATCGCAACAGCCTACTTGTGTCAGACACAAGATGGGACCATCTTAGATGCTTTCTTTCATTGTTACTTAAAGCCCCATGTGGAAATAAAGGATGCTGGGTAATTAAATGAGGAGTAGTCATAGAAATAAGAGAATGGCATGAAGAACATGATGACATGGGAAAAAACTGGAAATATTCTTAATGCTGAAGTCCTGGTCCACAGGGTCAGGTATCCCCAGATGTCAACCAAGGACAGCTTGCATGGTTCCATTTTTTCTGTCATGTACAATCACTGGGATTCCAACTTTCATCTCCAACAGCAATCAAAGTCGCTATGGATCCCTTTCTTCATTTACTAATCACTGATTCACAACCACCACCAAAAAGAACAGCGCTGGTACAGCCATAGCACCCCAAGAGTGTGTTCTCATGAAGCTTGAGTTGTAGAGAGGAGAAGCAACTGGATACAGGCTGGTCCACATGGGGACCTATGTTGCAGGATCAGAAAATTAAAACTCCCAAGACAGTTCTTTAGAAATGCTTGCTTGTATACCTAAATTAACACTCCAAAACTAAAAGAGAGAGAGAGAGAGAGAGCAATGCATATATCTAGGGGAATAATTTTCTCTCCAGAAAGAATAGGAACCACACAGTGTGACCCTGAATGGAGAAGTCTCTCACAGAAAGCCACCGAGGTCTCGTGAAAGGAAAAATGATGGTGAAGAGACGGCCAGCATCAAGGGTACATGGGAGAGGAAGTCAGAAGGCCTTAGGTGCAGTGAAGGTGTGTGTGTGTGTGTGTGTGTGTTATACAGAGCAGCACTTTATAGGAACTGTGACTGCCTGTCACTTGCATGCAAGACCCCCGCCTGTCTCTCACTCATCTTTTAAAAGTTGATAAGTTGTCCACACAGTTGTTCAGCCACTATGTTTCCTTGAAGAATTCCAGTCTGTCTGTCTGTCTGTCTGTCTGTCTGTCTGTCTGTACTTCCGATGTTTTTGTTCTCATTTCTGGGAGACACACAGCTCATCCTGTGTTCCCATCTCGTTTCATTCTTTCGCCTGTGTTCCCCCACCATCTTCGTTTGCTTGCTAAAATGTTAGTTTTCTTTTCTTCCTTTGTGTTGTTTCTGGATAACCTGAATGGTCTGTTTTCATGCCTAATAATTTCCCTGTAACCCATCTGTTCATTTAGTGTGTTTCTTCCTTCTGCTCGGCCCTTGATAGATTCTTTTGGTTTTTGTTTGAGCTCCATGATGCTGCCTTGTTTATTCTCTCTGCTACCAGAGTATATATGATTTTCCATCTGCCATGGAAGGATCCCCATCGCCCCCCCCCCAAATTATCTGAGCCTCTCTTGTCTAGACAGGCTTTTCATTCGCATGCCCCCCATTCTGATCTCCGCCGGCTTCTCTGGTTCTAACATGGCGATATTGTTTCAAAGGACAGCATGCCCAATGGGCCTCTTCTTTGGTTCTTTTATCCTTTCCATTGCTACTGATATGGCTGAATGGTCCCTTGCTCCACAGGTAGGCAGTTTCAGCCTCAGTCCATCAACAAATGTTTATTGAATACCTTCTATTTGAACATGGAAACACGGAGAGCGGTGGCAGATTCCAGAGAAACACAAAGGACAGTCCAAGGCTGGAAATATCCCTCTCTCGGCATATATTCAGTACGTGCTCATTGCAATCTAGGAATTGTGCTAGGGAGAAGGAATACAGCATGAATTTTAAAAAGACAGAAGTCTATATTTTGGGAGCACATGGTATAGCAAGGGAGAAAGACACATGTTAAAAATTATTTACAGTTCAATCAAATACGAACAAAACGCTCTGGGAACAGAGACGACTGAAAGGGATTAGTTCTGCCTCGGGTAATTGTGGAAAGCTTCACAGAGATGGTGATATTTAAAGTAGAGTTTAATAAATTAGTGTTAATTAAGCAGAGAATTAATAATAAAAGCTAATATTTATTGAGGTCTTATGAGGTTTCAAGCACTGCAACATGTTTGTAAATGAGCTCATCCGAGCCTCCCAATAACCTGGTGAGATCAAATACTTGTATCCCGCCAATTTTACTGATTCAGTAATTGAAAAACAGAGAGGTTAGCAAATTTGCCCAAGGTCACACAGCTAGGAAGGTATTATTAAAGCCAAGATCTGAACCTATTTCCTGAGGCACTATTCTATATAGGGTTGGGGATAGTGTTTCAAGACAGTCACTATGCTTGCAAAGTATAATATTCAAGTGTGTTTGTGATAATATAGTCAAGGGAGCTTAAATCCACACACAGTCCCTGGGTTTCAATAGGCAGTGATATCAATGTGTTGAACTCATTTTGCAGAGTAGGACAGAATTGAGAAGTGCGAATGTTGTGTGTGTGTGTGTGTATGAGAGAGAAAGAAAGATCTTGTGTGTTTGCTTGTCTGTGATCATGTGTATCCAGTGCACATGTGTGTGTATTTATGCATGTGTGTGCAGGTATGCAACAACCTGTGTGTGAGAATGGGGACTACAGACACCCTGTGTCATTCCTGAGTTACCACCAGGTTCTCCTTGTTGGCCAGGAGTGACCAGCCAATGTCCTAGCAATCTGCCTATTTCTGCCTCCCCAGTTCTGTGGTAAAAGCCATGTTCCACTGCACCCAGCTTTCTATATGGTTTCCATGATTGTACAGCTAGCTCTTTACCAACTGAGCCATCTCCCCATCGTGCTCAGTTAATCGCCATTCTAAAATCTTTACTTTATTCTTTTAATTATGATTTGTGTGTGTGTGTGTTTGTGCGTGTGTGTGGGAATATATGCATGTGAGTGAAGATGCTTGTAGAAGCCAGAAGAGGGCTGTAAGATCTCTTGGAGCTGGAATTACAGGTAGTTGTGAGTACCAGTTGTGGGTCCTGGGGACCAAATTCTGGTCCTCTATAAGAACAGTGCCTGCTCTTAACCACTGAGCAGTTCCTCCAGCATGTTTTCTTAAGAATTTTTTAAAACAGTTTCAAGGAACAAAGAAACAGACTCGTTAATCCAGGAAGAATTCCACCAGGGCACCCAAAGGGGCCATTCTCAATAATATACCAAAATGTCCAGGTCAGAACAGGGCATCCTCATGCCATCATCACTCTTCTTACCCTTGGAGCTGAAAATGGCCTCGGAGTACCTTAGTTGCCCTTTCAGGGAATGGCAAGATGCCCGGAGATGCCCTGGAATCCAGTTGCTTTTCTCCTTATCACTCCAACATCTTCATTTCCATTTCATAGCAATAGCATTTACCATGCATCTAACCATGCGATGAAGCTGCTTAGTTTGTAAAAGGGAGAGAAAAAAAAAATCTGAGCTAGACACAAGTCATCAAAACCAGCCCTAGAAGGCCAAAGAGAAGAATGGGATGAAGAAAGAGAAAGCGACATGGCCTTCCAGAATAGCTTCAAAGGTGTTCTTCTATCTGAGACCATCTGAAAAAGTCCTTAACATACACACACACACACACACACACACACACACACACGTACATAAGTAAATATGTATGTATCTGTAGTAATATTTTGTTTGTGCTCTAACAAAAAGTTTTCCTGGAGGTCAGAATGTGGAGCTAGCCACTCGTTAACCAGGCAGTAGTAGCACACCAGCACAAACCGGTGCTTGGGATCACATGCCTTTAATCCCAGCACCAGGGAGGAGAAATCAGGAAGTGATATTTATGTCTGGGTGAAGGGAAGAACAGAAGCTGGGTGGAGACAGGAGCTTGCCCCGTTTTCAGGGTAAGGAGATGACGAGGTAAGAAGCAACTGTGGCTTGCTCCCTTGTCTCTCTGGTCTCTCCACATTTACTCCTATATCGGACTCTGGGTTTTTATTGTTAAGACCAATTAGAATTTGCACTACATGTATGTATGCATATGTTTGCCACAGATGGGAAAACATGCCAGTGCCTCCTCCTGGAGCTGACAGTGCACACGTGTGGCCCAGGGAAATGAGAAATGTGCTTGATTCTCTGGCAGCAGATAACGGAGGCTTGAGAGCTTGCCAAGCCTTATGAAGTTCCAGAACGTGCCCCAGTTCTGTTGATATATGTGAGAAAGAGTTCTCATTCTCCTTATGAAGCTGGGGATGGATCTCTAACGTTTTTGAATTTCTGGGTAGGAAAATGAATGGTTGAGGGGCACTAGGGATGTTTTCATCACTTCCTCCTGCTGCTTGCTCATAAGACTGGCAAGGCCGTGTTGGCAGGGGACCAGTCAGCCTGACCGAGTGCTTTATTATTTCAATTGAATTGTGAAAGGAAGGAGGAAAGCACTCGGATAAAACTGTAAGACCATATTAGATACCACAGAACACAAAGGGGGAACTGCACAGAGAGAAAAATAAGGGAGCCTTGCCCAGCAGTTTCCAGAAGGAAATCCAGAGAAGTAGGCTGTGGGGGGGGGGAGGGGGCGGGGGGCAGCATTCATATTCTCAGTTGCCTATGTACCAATAAAGAGCAGTTGAAAATCTATCATGTTGAACTTTAAAGGCTGAGCAGAATTTGGTTATAAAAATAATCTCTTAAGTCACGTGGGGATTTATTGATTGTGTGGTTCCTGGCTTGACCGGAATATAGCAACGGGAAAAGATAACGTTGCTTAGAATGAAGAAGTCCAGCCAAAGGGCAGAGGGAGGAGCAGTGCGTGTCAGATATGTACCTGCATTGGAATCCGCAAATCTGAAGGTGATGTGGGAAAGGAGCCAACTGCGGGGCACCGAAATGAAACAACCATGGAAAGTCCATCCCCAGGACTACATCGGAGATGTAACAACCAGGCGGTCGATATGGACAAGCAAGATAGAGCAGCCGTGTACGTCTTTGCAGACTTTAGGTGGAAAGCCCAGTCCACTGAAGGAATGACATCTGAAAAGGAATTGTATAGCCTTTGCTATTGGGAATAGCATCTCTCGGAAGAAAACCCACTACACAGGCGTAGTTCCGACTTCTGTGTTTGAGGGAAACAGCGCCTGGTGGGAGCTGAAGGATTTAGCCATTCATGTTGAGCTTAGAAACTTTCAATGCCAGGTCTTTAATACAAGTCTCTGTGTAGCTACCCATGCATCCCACCTTTAGTAAATCTATTTCCAGAAGTTCGGGGGAAAGTCATAGATGGGATCTCATGGTCCAGTTTGACTGTTAATCTTGACTGTCAAGTCAATGGGATTTAGAATCACCATGGAAACTAGTGTCTCAGTGCATCTGTGAGGGATTATCTATATTACGTGATTTGAAGTGAGGTAGAAAGACCAATCATAAAGTTGGGGGGCACCATTCCATAGGCTCAATAAAATGGGGAAAGTGGGCTGAGCACAAAGTCCATCTCTCTCTGCTTGCTGACTGTGGGATCAGTGTGACCATTTGCCCTGCTTCTGCCTCCATGACTTCCCTGACATGATGAACCTTATTCCTGGAAGAACTGTAAGCTCTAACAGACCCTTCCTAAAGGTGCGTTTTGACAGATCAAGACAAGTAACTGGGGCATTGGGTCTCTAAACTGAAGATGGATCAGAAATGAGAAGCTGTCAATCAGAACTTGCTGATGTCAGACTCCTGGGTATTTTCCCAGGAGTGAGAAGGTTAAGAGTTTAAGTAACTTAATGATCAGTGGTCCTATGAGAAAAGACCTTATCAATGATAAATAAGTATAGAAGTGTGGTAGCAAGCTTTAAAATTTGGTCAACTTACTCAAGTGATTTCAATTTGCAGAAAATATTAGGTAAAATGGGGATGTATTTTCGTCTATTAAAAGTCAAAAAGAAAAAAGTACACCCACCACTTCAAACAGATGGCGCATTGTTAAATCACAATTAGGACGAAAACCTGTTCCGTTCCTATTATCCTCCCTTGCATCCTCACATAGCGTTTTCTTAGCATTGAAAAGAAGGAGGAAAAATAGATTTGCGAGTCTAAGATATAAGATTACAGCTTCATTAAATCAAGTGAAACCCCAAATGTCAGCAATTTGCCACATGAAGCCTAACTCCACCCCACAAGGGGAGGATACTGTGATCGGAGCCTCAGACACTGAAGTCATCCCCCTCTGTCCTCCACAGACACCTTTCCCCACGACCCTCTCTCACCACGATCGCTTGATGTAGCCTGCCTCTTGGCACATTGTCTCTCTCCACTTTTCTAGCCAATCTAGCGTTTGTTTTCTGAATCGGTGCCTTTGTCATCCCCCTCCCAGCTCTCTCCTCACTGGCCCGAGGATGCTGAGTTCTAGTTCAAGACCACCCCTTCTCAGTGCTTACTGTTTGCCTCCCAGCTCAGAGAGCTATGCATGCTAGCAATAGTAAGTGGACTGCTATGCTTTATGAGCACTTGTGTTTGAGAATTCTGTACCAACTGATGAAAAAAAAATATTTCCCTGGATCCTTTTAACATAGAAAAGGCAAGCTGAGCATGGTAGCCGACACCTATAATCCTAGCACTCAGGAGACTGAGGCAAGGCGATTGGTGGAGCATCAAGGACAGCCTGAGTTGCATAGTAAGTTCCAAGATAGCATAGTTTAGAGCCTGAATCCCTATTTTAAAATAACCTAGAGAGTCGTGGGAAGGAAGGGAGGGAGGAAGCAATGGAAGAAAGAAGGAGAGGAAGAAGGAAGAAATAGATGTGAGGATGTAAAGGCTCTTACTGTAGTAAAGAAAAAGTAGAAACAGACCAGAGAAGCTGAGACCAAGTCTCAGGGAAACTGTGAAAGGATTACTAAACTTTTGACTCAGGAGCATTTATGAGGACAAAGTTACTAAGAATCAGCATAATTCAGTGATAACAAGTCAAGTGATCTCATTTCCCCTCCTGATAGGTCTGTAAGGCCTAAGGTGTGACGAGAGCCTGAGGCATTGGTAATGGTGCAGATAAAGACACAGGAAAGTAATTAAACAGCTATAACCAAATCACTTAAATCACAGATCCTTCAGGTTAGAGGCCACAGTGATTGCCCACAGCGGGCCATCCTCGGTCCTAGACTTCGGAGGGCTCGAGTGTATAGGAATTGTAGGATATGGAAAGACCTAAAGCCAGAAGAGCAGTTACTGGGCCAGATAACAGTCACAATTGGAATGTACAACAATCAGCTTAAAAGTAGGTCAAAAACTAATATATTTCTATTACTCAGTATGAAAAAAGTGTATAATATCAGAAACCGATCAAGTCCCTCTAGGTTTATTTTCTTTGACCTTAAAATGTGTGTCAAATAAAAATAATGACTCACCCATTTGAAAAATCATTTTTGAGCCAGGCAGTGATGCCATGTGTCTTTAGTCCCAGCACTCATGGAAGCAGAGGCAGGTGGATCTCTGTAAATTCGAGGCCAGGCTAGTCTACAGAGTGAGTTCCAGGACAGCCAGAGGTACACAGGGAAACTCTGTCTCAGATAAAGCAAAAACAACAACAACGAAAATACCATTTTTGATTCTCTTAACTCTGGATATGATTCTAGAATACTGCAGGTCACTGTGGCTAGCTCAGAGCACTTCCACTAAAATCAAATCTGCCACTTGGGGAGATGGCACAGTGAGTGAAGCACCCACCATACAGACAGGAGATCTGAAGTCTGGTTTCCCCAGAATCCACTGAAGAGCCAGGTGGACATGGAGGCCCACCCAAAATCCTAGGACATGGTAAACAGGGACAAGGAATCCCTGGAGTGAGTCATCTAGTCAGACTAACTGAAATCAGCAGGAAACACTGCCTCGATACATATGATTGGAGATGACACCTGATATCAACTTCAGTTCTACACACACAGCACATGCACATGCCTTCACACACACACAGGCACACACACAACCGTGCAAATACACACACACACACATTCACACAACCATGCACACACACACACCCCACATACACACTTCAAATGTGTGAAGTATAATGTAAGGAATCCAGTGTCATAGTCTCCATGCATAAACATTTCTAGTAAGCAGGAATAGTTATATAGATTGCTCCAACTTTATATGTGCACACCCTGTCTGGAACAATAAACATAGGTCTTCCAACCTCTGCAGAAGTATTTCTATAAGGCACTACCTGAAACACAGGTACCTGTCTGGTGATCCATATTTTTCTACCAATTCCAGGACCTGCGCACACATATCCATCAGCTCACAACATAGCTAAAGAGGGTGGGGTTTCAAACACTGTCTACAATTTTCGCCTCAAAGAATGATCATTCTTTTCTATTGGTCCTTTGATACTCCCAAACTAATTTCAGATACTATTCTTTTATCCTCTTCTAGATTAAAAATGAAGATGGTATACTTAAAAAAAAACTCTGAATTTTTAACCCCCTGTGTTAGCTTGTCAATGCTGCAATGAGCTTATTCTATCTGGTTTTTATAAATAATGATGTTTTAAATGACAGCTGCAAATCTCAAACAGAGAGCAAAGGGCATATTTAATATACCAGAGGATAAACTTGCTCTTTATAAAAAAAAATAATCTAGGGCATGTATATTTCTTCTAGAAAAAATCTAGGGATTTCCGTGACTAGTCGTCAGTTGAGTATTTAACTAATGATTTCGCCCATAATGATTGGACTCTGCACAGGAGTTGTTTTGACTGATTTATTTGCATTTAAAAAGTTAGTCTCTATTGTACAGAAATAGTCTTTCACAGCCGGATAGAATGTCCGTGCATTTACTGCCTTGATATATTGGAAAATATTAAGCTGCTCCAGTTTCCTTGATTAGCTTTTGCATGTGCAATGCCCAAATTAATAAAAATATCCACTAGATGTTTTATTACTATGTAATCACTGTTATGAGTCCGGGCATAGATATTCAAAAGATATATTTATTTAACAAATATTTGAGCATCCGTTATGCTTTAATGATCTGCAGGAACAAGATATACCATACTTGATTCCAATATGAATAAGGCTCGGTTTAAAAAAAACACAGCATAGGAATCTAGATTTAAAATCCTATTTGCAATGTGAGGTGGGATTTGTCAGAGAATAACAAGTGAGTCAGAATAGCAGAGTGCATATGATCAAGGCATTTGAAGTCTAGCAGCAGTAATCTGAACCTCTATTCCATCATCCACTTGATTTTATATCTTAAATCGCAGTCACCTCAACTTCCCTAAAATATATGCAGTTTAAATAAGAAAATCGTCTTAAATTAAGGCACTAGCCTGAAGTGTGGTAGACCTCAAAAATTATCTTTTACCGCCAATTCTACGACATGGATAAAATATCCCAGGCCATGACAAAGGAAGAGAGAAAGACGACAAAGAGTCTGAGGTAGAAAGGGGAAAGGAAGGAGAGAGAGGGAAGGAGAAAGGAAGAGGAAGGAGAAAGAACACAGCTTGACATTTGGTTGGGAAAGGACACAGGAGGATTGAGGAAATCCTCATGAAGTAGAGACATCCAAGCTCCCTTTAAAAGATACCCAGGACTAGAAAAATGATTGAGAGTTGATGAGTTATGTTGAAAACTTGCAGTAGACACAGCAGGGGATGCAAAAGATCCCTCAGAAAGTGCCAAAGATGGCATTAGAGGAGAGAGTAATAGGAGTAAAACTGCAAGACTTCCTCATTAAAAATAAAAAAAATCCCAGGGCTATTCACAACGCCAAGAAAAGCTGAAGAGCACTACAATCCGGTGTGCTTACGAGTTCAGCGGGAGGGGAACGCACTGTTCTTGTTTCTAGTGATAATGCTCATCACACATTTGGTAATGCAGCTTGAGCTTGTGTGAGAGGTACAGGCACAGAGATTGGGATGTCAAGGACTCCCCTGAAAAATCACACCGCGATGGAGTGAAATCTTCAGCTTCAGTGCACTGAAAAGAAAGGAGGCAAGGCAGCAGCTCTGACGTCTTCTTTCCTCCTAGGGCTTGGGAGCATGCAAATGAAGTGTAAGGGTAATGTGAATATTGTCCTCCGCTTGAAAGCGTACAGTAGCGATGTAGTGTTCAAATCGAAATTGAAATAGAGGTAAGGGAGCATAGCCAAGTCCTCCTGGGCAGTCTAGTTTATCTTTGTTGTTGCTCTGATAAAATACTGACCAAAAGCAACTTGGGAAAGGAGAGGATTAATTGCAATCAAGGGAAGCCAGAGCAGGAGCTCAAGGCAGGAACCTGGAGGCAGGAGCTGAAGCAGAACCCAGAGAAGAATGGCACTTACTGGCTTGCTCCCCATAGCTTCCTCAGCCAACTTTATTTTATAGCCCTGCCCTACCTGCCCAGGTTGGTACCTCCCCAAGTGGGCAGGGTCCATCTATATCAATTAGCAATTAAGAAAATGACCTACAGACATGGATGGCCACAGACCAGTCCAACACAGACAATTTCACAATTAAGGTTCCCTATTCTAAAGCAGATTACATAGACAATTAAGACTGGCCATCCCACCAGGCCCGAAGGAGTATGCAAAAAAATAATATACCCAAAAGAATGTGGGATAAGGACTCCAGGCAAGAGATGGCCTCTTTGAACATGGCCCTTGAATTCAAACAAACGATTCTCATTCTAGAGGTGAAACACAGAAGCTGATAATCTTGACAGCACACTAATTTGGCAAACATTGTTACATTTCTCTGTTTTGTTTTCTGAAACAAAGTGCTTCCTAGTGTTGATGAAACATCCTCTGTGCTTCCCATATTAAGCATAATCTCAATTACTATAAGAAACAAAGCCGTGTGTAACTGCTCGAAAGATCTTCAGTGGTGAATGGAGCAATTGCTCGTTCTTTAGGAGTGAAAAGGCATCTAATTCAGTCTTGATCAACCTAATTAATTAGCATACATTAGAATCCTTCAATAAGGAAATATATTCTTCAAGACATGACAGGTGAGTGCACTATCAGAGCGCAGTTAAAATGAAAATCAAGAATCAAAAAATCGACAGTAAAAACGGGATGAGCCTTTGTTTTTATTTCCCACATCCCCAGTGAAATCAAGTCTCCAGTGTAAATGTGGGACCTTCTTGTCCATTTACATTACTTTTAGGTCCTTCAAAATGGAAATTCTAGAATATAGAAGTTGCAAAATTTTAAAAGAATTATTTAACATCTATATACAAAGTGCTGTTACAGGGTGCTCATCAGAAAAACAATTGAGTTCAGCTACTTAAGTCTTATACCTGTATCTTGCCCCCCGCACCATGTTGTATGTGCATGTGTGTGAGATTTGCAGGTTCTGAGTGCAGGTGCATATGTGTAGGTGCATGTAAGCGTGCATGTGTACTTGCGTGGAATCCCATGACAGACATAGGATTTTCTCCTTCGATGGCTTTTTGCTTTATATCTTCTTTGGGTCCTATGTGCATGTTGGGGGTCCAAACTTTGATCGGCCGACGCTTTAACCACTGAGTCATATCCACAGTCAGTGGCTAACATATGTAAGCTGGGTGCGCATACTGCCCATCTCTCAAGATCAACTAAACTAACTGTCGCAGAAAGTGCATCTGTGAGGACAATGTTGTGTGCGCTCAGGATGGGAAAACGTGGACAGATATTCGTTATTAAGGAACGGTTTCAAGTTGAGCACTGTAAGTAATTCACTGCCCCTTTTCTAGGATGTGATTGGAAAAGCATTGCAATACCTGGGAACATTTGGTGAGCTGAGCGGAGTCGAGCAAGTTGTGGCCCTGATCAATGAGGAAATGTGCATCAATTGCGGCAAATGTTACATGACCTGCAACGACTCTGGCTACCAGGTAGGAACCCTGCTGGAATTAAGATGCTACATGGAGGGATGGCTCTTCTTTAAGGGCGGCAAGGGTCTTCTGTCGCTAAACGTGCAATTCAAACCAGGCGTGCCAAATATCCTCACCACAGGTCCCCCTTTTTGCCCTTGTAATGCACTGGTGTATCTTTGTATGTCTATTTTTCAAGATTTATTTATTATACATGTAGGTGTCAGTAGGAGTATGTTCTGTATGTGTGCATTAACCCTTCACATCTGTTGTGGCAATGACCTTCCCAAGTTTGGTATTAGGAGACAAACTTGGGTCCTCTGTAAATGCAGCAAGAACTCCTCCAAACTGCTGCACCATCTCTTGGACAAGATACAACCTTCATTGTCAAAGGCACCATCCAATGCGCTGGGTTTCCCTAGTGAAAAGAAATAGGAGAAGTGCTAAGCACTGTCAGCATTTTGTCTTTGCTTCCTGATCCACCCACATGTGAGCAAGTTCCCCATCCATGACTGTAAGATGCTGCGATGCCTTCCTTATCACGATAGACTCCATCTTCTGAACCGTGAGCCAAAATGAGCCCTCCATCCTTTGAGTTGCTTCTTGTCAGGTAATTGTTCCAGAGATGAAAACAATAATTAATATAACCATTTTCAGTGCGCAGTATTATTTTAATATTGTTTCATCACCCATGAAGCTGGAGAGGGAAGTTTAAGTGAAAACAGAAATTCATGCAAAATAATGTACATTGGGGAAGGTTATGGTCTGGTACTAACTGCAGAGAGGAGAGCTGTCATTTATTGCCAATCCCCTAAAAGGACTGGATTCCTTCAGCCTCCAGAGGATCCTCCTCCATTCAGCATTGATTGGAGTTTTATGGCAGTAATTTTAAAAAATAAAAGAACCACTTTTCTACCACACACTTGTAGAAGTTGGTCTTATGACTTTCTTCATAGTTGGAGAAGAAGGGAGATGTTTTTTCAGTGTATCTACCACTGGAAGTGACTTTCTTGCCTTGGCTAAGAGCCTGCCACAAGACAGAAAGGGCAGATTAAAGATTCCTCCGGGATGGGCAGAGCAATTCCTACCCATTTCTCTTTGACATTAGCTTGTGACTTCACCTACCACCTAGTGGACTATACATATTAATTAGATTCCCTCACAAGCATAAGGCAGAAAAGGCAATAGTAATCATGAAATTAGGTTACACAGAGGATTTTTAGGGCTGGCCTCAGGAGGTGAGATGAGTAGGGTTCCCACTGCCCCTTGAAATTTCCCTAAAAGCCCTACCTTGTCATTCCAGATTAGAATGTGGGTGGAGCTTCTCCTGCAAGCGAGCCAACATCAAGGCTCCCAGGAGGTCCCCTTCCTCTCATACACTACCCTTTCCCAGGCTGCACTGAAGTCCTTCCTAAAAATGCAAACCCACCCCCTGAGGACTGACATAGTGTCTCCATCGTTCAGATGCCTCTAACGGAAAGGTTGTCATGATAACTTCGTCATCTCAACCCTCACTTCACACTCAGTATATTAGTTCTATATGACTTCAAGAAGGGAAAATACAAGGAGGGAAGAAAAGAAAGAGAAAAGGAAGAGAGGTAAAGGAGGGTGGACAAGGAAAGAATGGAGGGACAGTGACAGGGAAGAAGGGAGGGGGGAAGATTGAAGAAGAAAATTTCGAAATTCCTCAAAATCGTGAGCAGAATCAGAGCTAGAGGGCTGGTCCAGCTTCTCCCATCTGGAAGATGGCAGGGCCAGAGCAGGACACGGGCTCTCCTGCCTCTCCCATCTACATTTTGTTCCTGCTGTGGTAAGATAATGCTTAAAATCAAGTTGGAAATGGTTAAAACTCAAAGTTAACTATGCAGTCATTTTTTTCTACTGTTTTCTTTTAAAATTTGCATGCAATATTTCACTGCCTCCCCTGACATGATCACTTCTCCAAGGCAAAGAACAAGGAGTGTGGTCTTGCAGGATGATGGCTCTGCCTGTAAAGCACTTACCTTGCAATCACAAGGACCCGAGTTCAATCCCTATGACCCACACATGCCTGGAACACACAGAAACATGTCTAGCAGAATGGCCGAGTCTTGAGATCCCAGTGCTGAAAAGGAGATACAGAGGGTCTTTGCTGAAAAGACAGTCTAGTCTAATTGGTGAGCTCCAGGCCAGTGAAAGAGCCTGTGTCAGAGAGGCAGATGGCTTTCCTGAGAATGACAACTGTGTTTGTCCTCTGACCTCTACATTCACATACATATGTGCCTCCATGCCTATGTGCACCTGCATGCATGCACGTGAGCACGTGCGCACACACACATATTAAAAAAGAACAAGAAGTGTGAAGAGCAAATGGGTCTGTTTGAAGCACCCAACATCGGCAGGTACAAAGTGTCTCAACCAAGTCAGATTGGCAAGACATGAGTCCTCGCTGACCGAGAAAGCAGAAGTTCTGTGTTTCAAAATGCTTCCTCTCCCATGGAAAAATAAACCTCTGATAAACTGTAAATACTTTACAATTCACCAAACTGCATTTCTAATTTAAGGGAGCTTCATTTATTTCTCTTTTGCTCCTGTCCATTCAGCTGTTGCTATCTTTACACCGCCATGGTGCTCGGTGTGGTAATCTCCATCGCCGTGGCCAGGGATGCAGATGCTAAAATGGGAACGTTCTTGGCATCGGTGGGCAGTGGCTCAGCTCTCTTAATTTCTGTTTCCAGGCTATACAGTTCGATCCAGAAACTCACCTGCCTACTGTTACCGACACGTGCACGGGCTGTACACTCTGCCTCAGCGTCTGCCCTATTATCGACTGTATCAGGATGGTTTCCAGGACAACACCTTATGAACCAAAGAGAGGCATACCCTTAGCCCTGAAGCCAGTATGTTAAGGTGATTTGGAAGGGAGTTGCTGTGAACTTTGATGTTACCGACATAGGCTGATCTTTAAACACAGCAATGAATAATCACTGTGGTCAGTTCTTTCCAAACTTTATAGCTATGCATATATAATTTCTAAATAAATGTCTAAATTGGAAAGCAATGTCGAATGCCGGTGACCAATTAATGGTCATAAAATGGAATCATTCTTTTCTGAGGTAGCTGGTGAGGAGCTGCGTACCCGTTAATTGGATGTGCTCCATCAGTTGTCTGCTGTGAAAAATTAACTTTTTCATGGCAATTAGTGTGACAATTTCTAAATTGCCCTATGCCGTGCTCATTCTTTGGTTTCTAATTGTAAGTGAAATGAACTATTTTGGAACAAAGTACAATTTCATATACAGGCAACCGTTTCCAAGGAAACACTTTGTAATTAAAAATTACCTGTAATTTTGACACCATTTCTAAGGACATGCAATTAACTCCATTAAGAACAACCGGAGAAAGTCAAGTCATTATTTACTATGACAAGGGGAACGAAACCTGAAAGAGGGTTTTCTAGAATTTTCTTAAGTCCCCTTTTGCTGAAGTAAGTCACTCTTTGGTGCGGGACACTGAAAGAGAGATTATGTCCTGACTAAAATGCTATTCACCACTCTTGCCTGAAATAGACGTCCAAACTGCTTAGGGATGGACCACATCTCATGTTTGCTTGACTACTGAAGCTATGTGCCTAATCAAGTAAGATATTAGGATGGATGTCTGGTTAAGGCCACACTTGCACTGTGCATGAACTCTTCTGACTGCTTTTCATAGTTACCTTCAGTAGGAGAGCAATTAATGTTCAAACAAGACTCAGGTTACACAGCACCGAGCCACAGGCTTCACCTTCAACAATAAAAAACATCATATCTGCAACTTATGTAATGAGAAGAGCCTTTCTGACTACTACTCTTTGCTTTGATGCTTACGTGATTTTAAAATTAATGAAACAGAAATGTGCATTTTTGATATTGATATTTTTTATTTCTTTATTTTCATAATCAGTAAACAGCATCACATTTATTCCTTCCTTATGGCACATTTTAATGTGAATCTATAGGAGGTAAATCAGAAAATGACAATCTGTGGCATATTTTCAGTGATAAATGTATGAGCTAGGAGTGCATTTTGATAAAAATCTGTATGAACAAATAATCACAAATAAAATTTTATGATCTATTTTCAATGTAGTTTTCTGTTTCATTTTTTTTTTCCAAATACACCTTCCTGTCAGGTATTTACATTTTGACATTAGGCAATTTAGGATTGGTTCTACATGAAATTCCATTCAAATTCTCTATGCATGTCAGTTAAAATTTAATGAAGAAAATGACTGTATTGTTTTCAAATGCTTCCTTTCCTGCCCTCCTTATCCCCATCCCCTACTGAATGCAACTCTACTCAGCCAAAACACTTTTTCCATAGACTTGACCAGGCATCTTGGAGTGGTTCAAGGTAACGACTCTTGGGAAATGACCTTCCTACCTGAAGCTGCTTCCCGCACCATGGGACACATGTGCCACTCAATATTACTCTTCATAAAGTTATACGGCATCAAAAATTTAGAAGAATGGATCTTTTAAGTCATTGTCACAAAAAAAAAAAGAGCATCTTCACTTTGGGAGTTGATAGTACTTGGCTAATAGATTCAGTTATGGAGGAAAACATACTGGAGAGCTACAGAGTTGCCATGATATGTGATTGGTGAGCATGAATGTAGAGAGAGAGCGAGAGATCAGGTGCACATGGGTGTGTGTGCCTGGGTGTAGGTTTCAAATGTCAACCGCAGACGTCCCTCCAAAGCTCTCTACATCACGTATTAATGCAGAGCCTCTCACTGAGAAATGAGTTGGAGCTCTCACCATTAAACTCTGTTGACTGGCCAGTGAGCCCCAGGGACCCCCTGTCTCCACCTCCCTGGTGCTGGGATTGCAAGCATTTACACCATGCTGAGATGTTGACTTGTTCTCTGTGAGTGAAATTTGGGTCCTCAAAAATTTTTTTTTGACAATCATTTTACTGACTGTGCTACCTTCCTAACTCCTAGTAACTCCTTTTTTACTGTGGGAGTTGATTAACCCTGCAGAAATATAATGATAGATATTACATGCATGTTTGCTGGGGTTCTCAAGATACTGCCTTCTAGGAAGGCATTCTGCCAGTACAGACCAAAGCACAGCTTCTGTGATCTCTCCTAAGAAAGAGAGCACATAGAGGTGTGATAGCTCATTCCTATTCTACTTTTGGAAACTATGAACAACCAAGGCATAAGCCTTAGCAACCCATGATTGAACACTGGTGTTGCTCCTGATTTACATTTCATTCTGATACGTTCCCTCACTAGTGGGCACTGAACAACCTTTCTTATCCATGCTGTTTGTGGAAAATGTAATTTACTTTGGCCTGCAGAGAGACTCTGAGCAGAATAAGAGGGGGAAAAAAAATCTCATTTTCTATCCAGCAAGAAACCACAATACAGTGGCCCAAAAATGTATCTTTGTAGCTCTTCTGAGTAGAATACAGGACCAGATCAGAAAAACTGGTTAGTATTTCCTATCTAGTGTCTAAGAAATTATATGATGTCCTACACATATGGTAGGTAGTTTTATGGGTCAGCTTGGCTTGACAATAAGACCCTATATGTGATCAAACTTTTTGTTTAGGTTTATAATTAAAATTGGTGGACCCTGAATAAAACTGTCTCCCAAAGCGTGAGAGGGCTCCATGTATGTGCCAAGGGCCTCAGTATAACAAAGCCCGCCCCCCAGAAGAGAGTTCTCCAGCACACAGCATTCATGCTTCATTCTAACTCCTCATCAGACTGAGTCTGAACTTGAACTTGACTTTTCACAGTCTCCAGCCTCAGTGTTGTGCTACCAGTTGAACTCAGTGCGTCACCATAATCGTGTGAGCCAATTTCTTAAAAGTATTTAACTCAATCCCATTGTTTCCATTTCTCTGCTGAACAATGTAACATCTCATTGAAATATATAGTGATCAGGGGTGGGGGCTATCATTTCTTCCCAAAATAAATGAAGATATATTTTCTTATTCAACCTAAGTAACTTTACTTGAAATTATCCATCTAATTTGTTGTGTTTCTAAGTGCACTGGCTTACTTCCATTATTCCTCCACCTGTTCCTCTAGCCCTTCATTCACTTCACAAATATCAAATAGCCACAGAGCACCAACAACTGGATTAGAGATAAGGATGTTAACTCAAATGATAGCTGTCCCCTGTCTTACCCATTTGGGTTGGTAAACTAAGTGGCTCACAAACAACAGAAAACTACTCTCACTATTCTGGAGAACACGGAAGTCTAAAATCAAAGAGTCAACAGAGTTAACAGCTGGCTAGTACCAACCAGTCTTCTAGTTCATAAATGTAACCTTTCACTGTAGCTTTGAATGGTAGAAAGCATGAATAATTCCTGTGGGGCTTCTTGTTAAAGTGTTCATCCCACATATGAATGCTTCACCCTCAGAACCTAAACACCTCTTGCAAAACCTGATACTCTGAAACTATCTCCTTAGAGATTCTAGTTTCATTTTATGCATTTGTAAGAGATATAGACAGTTCTACTCCCCAGATCCAAAGCATACATAGTGTGCAATGGACAAAGACTTATAACAGTGTTATGCTACGTGTGGCAGTAAGTGCTGGGAAAACAATCAGGAGAGAAGGGACATCAGAAGCATGTGCTCTTGACAAGGTGACAGTAAAGCCAGTCTTTGAGTTTATAAAAGAGAAAATATGGAGTAAGGAAAGGGCCTCTCAAGGAGTGAAACTACGGAAGGCCCAGTGGGAGAAAAGACTAGGATGTTCAGAAAATCATAAGAACTTAGAATTAGCTAGAACTAAACAAACATGGAGTTGGGATAAGGCAAAAAACTGGTACAGATTGCATTAGGATCCTTGAAGAAATCGGAGTTTGCTGTCTCTTCATTCTTCCTTTCAAAATTATGAAGTGTCTTCCATATGCTAAACCTTTCTGCCTGTCTGTGATTCAAGCGGTGAACAAGGCAGGTGTAGGTGCTGCCTTACTGAGCTTGCATCTCAGTAAATCACACAACATCAAGAAAGAAATGAAACAAAATATGGCAAGTGCTCTGACAGCAGCAAGGTCCTCAGACAGAGGCAAGAACATTAATGTTTAATTGAGTGAGTGGGTCAGTCTCCAGGACCCAGGGCTCAGGAGGAGCCAGACATGTTACAAAAAGAGGAGAGAGGATTCCAGAAAGAAACAAGCACAAAGATCATGAAGTACTGAAATTATGAAAAGAGTAAATGGATGTAAGGAAACAGAAAGGGATTACTGGTGTGTAAGCAGGTGTCCCTTAAGGTCTCTCCCCCTCCCACACCCTGGTGGTGGCTCTCCAGTTGATGTCTACACCTTTGCTTCTGAACTAGACTCCTGTTCAAGTACCTGGCCACCTGCAATGTTCAGGAATTTCAAACTCCAACCTAAAAAAAAACCAAACCTATTTCTGCCACTTTTGATGTTGCTTGCTCGCTTCCAATAAATCACAGTACCTAACAATTTGACCCCAAATATCTTTCCTAAGCCTTCTCTGACTTGCCGTTCTAAGAACTCCCGTGACTCCTTCCACCCTTATGCAGTGTGATGGTTAACGCTGCCAAAGTGATAGGATGGGTGATCACCTAAATGATAACCTCCAGGCATGTTTGAGTGAGTTTCTAGACTGGGCTGAGAAAACCCATTCCTAATGTGCACAACACTGATCCATGAGCTGGGATCCTGGGCTTAAAATGAGAGAAAAAGAGGAGAGAGAGAGAGAGAGAGAGAGAGAGAGAGAGAGAGAGAGAGAGAGAGAGAGAGAGAGAGAGAATGAAAAGTAAAAATAAACATTCGATTATTCATGCTAGACAAAAAATAAAAAAAAAAAACGGAAAGTTGCCTCACAATCTTGCCACCAAGCCTTCCACACCATGATGGCTTGTAACCCTCCTTAAACTATACTCAGAAATGGACCTGCTTCAGTTAGGGTTTCTATTGCTGTGATGAGCTACCACATCCAGGGCAACTTGAGAAGGAAAGGGTTTATTTCAGTCCATACTTCCAAGTGAGGGAAATCAAGGCAAGAACTCAATGAGAGCAGAAACCTGGAGGCAGGAGAAGAGGCCTTGGAGGAGAGCTGCTCACTGACTTGCTCCTCATGGTTTGTTCAACCTGTGTTCTTTGAAAGAACCACGAGCCCAGGTCTGGCATCATCCACAATGGGCTAGGCACTCACCTACTGACCACTAATTAGGAAAATGTCTTACAGTGGGGTATTATGAAGGCATTTCCACAGTTGTGGCTCCCTCCTCTCTGATAACTCGAGCTTGTGTCAAGTTGACATAAAACTAGCCCGCACAGACCATTCCTCTCCTAAGTGTTTATTGGTCACAGAAATAAGAGAACTCATAATCACCAAGGCTGACTTTTGTCTGGCATCTCTCTCCATCGCTGTCCTAAAAGTTCTTGTCAGCACCATGACAAGACTCTCAAACCACCATGGTAGCAACTGAAAATGAAAGTCTAGGATAGCTCTCACTGCCATTTCCACTGTATATGACTTGATCCATCCCTGAGCTCTACTCAATGAGAAATGTCTGTAGTTTATAAGACTCCCACTGTCCTATAATTTCATAGAACCCTAAACACTCAAGCCTCAACTTGTTTGTTTGTTTGTTTGTTTTTCAAGACATGATTTCAGTTGTCCTGGAAGTCACTCTGTAGACCAGGCTGGTCTCGAACTCACAGAAATCTCAATGACTCTGCCTCCCAAGTGCTGGGTTTACTGATATGTCCCACCACCCCTGGCCATCAAGACTCAAGTTCTAACCCATAAAATAGCTGCTTAAACAATTTTATCATCTTCTTAAGATCATTATAGGATAAAAAGACAACATGAAGATTAAATGTCTCACTGAACGTATATTCATTTTTTTTCTTGTTTAAGAAAAACACTCATTCTATGATGCCTTGAAACAAAGAAATTGTGGTGAAGATACAACTAACTCAGTGAGGTCCTGGAAGTGCAAACATAAAGACCTGAGGTCTTGCCTTCAAAACCCACCTAAACCAATGTCAGGCGTGGTGAAAGTCACTTGCAGTCACAGCCCTGAGGAGGCAGAGATGACGTATCTCTGAGGCTCAGAGGCTCACTGGCCAACTGTCTGAGCCTATTTGGTGAACTCCAGATCAGTAGGAAACAGTGTCTTAAAATGAAGATGGACAATACTAGAAAAATGACACCAGAGGTTGATACATGGACACAGCTGTGCATATTCACATGCACACACACACACACACACATGTTCATGCCCATGTAAGCTTTGAATATAAACATATTCCTAAGTGTAGTGTGATTGTAAGATCAAAATATTTATGCCAAAATTTGTTGTAAATCCTGCTTTTTGCCTCTTTCATAAGAATCTAAACATGTCTTTACTTTAAAAGGTTTATACTGGTGTTAATCTCATCAGGTCATACTTTGCAGGGAGTAGAGAGTTTCAACAATAACGTTATAAAGCTTGGCATTATTAAGACATTATCTAGTATTGTTGTGTGAGACAAGCAGGGACTTATTTTATATTAAGCACCGTAGTGAGAGCTTTGTGATTACAATAAAATCACTTCAAAATATATGCTGACTTTGTACAACATTAAGGAAAAAACATTATGTGTAGAGGTTAAGAATGCTTATATATATATACATATATATATATCACATTTTAAATTCAGGAATAGAATTTCTAACATTGTTTTACAATTCCCTTGACAAAAACAAATGCAAAATGGAAATATAAAAAGGACTTCTCATTTAGCCACCCAGTAACTTAGTCATATAGGGGATATTAACCCCATTTCATAAAACCAAGACTCGGAGAGTTTCCATATCCTCTCCAAGAGAATATGGCTTGTATCTGTATCCAGCTCTGTCATTGTCTGCTGACAGACCACAGTGCACACTTGGTGTCTTCACACAAGGTGCTGGTAACACGTGGAAAGGCGCCTCTTGACTTACACAGAGACTGTGAGAGCCTGGTGGCATTGTCTACTGAATGCTGGAAGTTGGATATGTTAACTAGATCCCCAAGCCTCCATTGTCTCACCTATAAAATAGAAAACATACCTACTTTCCACCTACTATGCTAGATGTTGTAATTGACATTGCTATTATTTATGGATTTGGAATTTCAAATATGCTTTTTAAAACCATAAGCTGTTATTGTCAGATTCACATGAAGATGTCAGAACTTCTGAACTGGCATTTGTCACAGCCCCATGCATGAAATGTAGTGGAACGACCAAGAGTGTTTTTGTTTTGTTTTAAAAATGGGTGAATTGGGGGCAGGATGGACGGTGAGAATCATGAAAGAGATTTCTTGATGGGGGAGTCATTTGGGAGTTAGGGAGAAACCTGGTGCCAAGGAAACACCCAGGAATCCACACGGATGACCCCAGCTAAGACTCCCAGCAATAGTGGAGAAAGTGCCTGAGCTGGTCTTCTCCTGTAATCAGATTGGTGACTATCTTAATTGTCATCATAGAACTTTCAACCAGTAACTGATGGAAGTAGATGTAGAGAACCACAGTCAAGCCTTGGGCCAAGCTCCAGGAGTCCTGTTGAAGAGAGAGAGGAAGGATTGTGCAATTTGGGGGCAAGGATCAAGTGTCAAGATCATGGCAGGGAAACACAATACTGTACAATAAAGGAAATTCTGGAGGCATCACAATTCCTGACTTCAAATTCTACTACAGAGCTACAGTACTGAAAAAAGACTGATATTGGCATAAAAACAGACAGGAGGACCAATGGAACTAAATCAAAAACCAGGATATCAATCCATACACCTATGAACACATGATTTTTGACAAAGAAGCAAAAAATATAAAATGGAAAAAGCATATTCAACAAATGGTGCTGGAATAACTAGATATCAGTGTATAAAAGAATGAAAATAGATCCATATCTATTGCCAGGCACAAAACTCAAGTCCAAATGGATCAAAGACCTCAACAAAAAACCAACCACACTGAACCTCATAGAAGAGAAAGTGGGAAATACAGTTGAACACATTGGCACAGGAAATCACTTCCTAAATATAACCCCAGTAGCACAGACACTAAGGGAAAATATTAACAAAAGGGACCTCCTGAAACCGAGAAGGTTCTGTAAAGCAAAGGACACAGTCAACAAGACAAAATGGCAGCCAACAGAATGGGAATAGATCTTCACCAACCCCACATCAGACAGAGGGCTAATCTCCAAAATGTACAAAGAACGCAAGAAATTGGTCATCAAAAGAACAAATAATTCAAAAAAAGTATGTGTTGTATAGACCTAAACAGAGAACTCTCAACAAATGAATCTAAAATGGTTGAAAGATACTTAAGGAAATCTTCAGCATCCTTTGTCATCAGAGAAATGCAAATCAAAAAAACTCTGAGATTCCATCTTATACCTGTAAGGATGGCCAAGTCAAAATCACTTATTGCAATTTATGCTGGAGAGGATGTGGAGTAAAGGAAACACTCCTTCATTGCTGGTGGGAATGCAAACTGGTACAGCCCCTTTGGATATCAGTATGGCGATTTCTCAGAAAATTAGGAAACAACCTTCCTCAAGACCCAGCAATGCCACTTTTGGGTATATACCCAAAGGATACTTAATCATACAACAAGGACATGTTCATAGTAGCATTGTTTGTCATAGCCAGAACCTGGAAACAATCTAAATGCCCCTAGACTGAAGAATGGATAAGGAAAATGTGATACATTTACACAATGGAGTACTATACAGTAGAAAAAATAATGACATCTTAAAACTTGCAGGCAAATGGATGGATCTAGAAAACGTTATATTGACTGAGGTAACCCAGACCCAAAAAGTTAAATATCATATGTATGCACTTATAAGTGGCTTTTAGACATAAAGCAAAGGAAAACCAGTCTATAGTTCACAATCCTAGAGAACTTAGACAACAAAGAGGATCCTAAGAGAAACATACATGGATCTAAACAACATGGGATATAGAAAAAGACAAGATCTCCTGAGTAAACTGGGAGCATGTGGACCATGGGAGAGGGTAGAAGGGAAGGGGAGAGAAAGGGAAAAATGTGGAGAAAAATATATAACTCAATAAAAACAATTTTAAAAATAAGAGTAAGGCAACCCATTCCAACAAAACAGCTCTAGTAATAATATATAACATGTGTATTATTTATGAAGTCAAATGTGACTAGGACAAATGTGCGTACAAAGTATGTCTGTGGAAAATATAAATAAATATAAAATAGTCTTATTCTGCATTCTCAATGTGTGAGTTATTTACTTCCATGTGACAGACCGAGAAGGAAAGACAAAACTGTGAAGCTTAGTAAACTTGACTTTTAGGAGACTCCTTCCCTGTTGGGTCCTTTTTTCTTTTTGAGTTTTTATATTTTGGACTAATATGGTATTTGAGGTTGCACTATTCACTTTTATTTAACTTTAGGCCTGACAAAAATCATATGATTATGTTATCTGAAAGGCATTGTTCTTAGAGGTGAGCTTGCTACCTGGCAGGGTCTGGTTTACTTTTAACTATCTCAAGTTAATCCAATTGACAGGGAAGCTATTAGATTCACTAGTATCTGCCCAAAGCTAAAACATTTTCCTGTTTCTCACAGATGCGCATGATTCCAGAAACAACCTGCCAAGTGAAATTTGGATCTGGTCCTTAATGACTCTGGGATGCCCTTGTCGTCTATAACTTTCCCCTTTGTTAATTGATATGGCCATTCTTATGGAATAATATGCATTCTTTCCTTCAATGTTAAGAATTATAAACAACATCTTTAAGTTGGATGGTCTCATTGGAAACATGATATAATCTATACAGCTTATTAACCTTCACGGTACCTCCCCTTGTGTCTATATTTATTACCCTTGCATGTACTATAAACTACTGTGTTATAAAGGAGTCCAGGTCATTTTATCACTGGCTGAGAGTCAATAGCACTGAGTCATGCAGATTTAAGGAGCCACACCATTATTTACCTACAGATTGTATTTACTTCTTTTTCCTACGGTGTCTTCTGCTCTCTGTAAGAGGCGTCTGTGTCATCCTGCCTTCCTGTCAGCCTGACCGCCTGATTCCGCTATCACTGACAAATTCACAGTTAGAGATTATAGGTCGCTTTCAAAGATTTGCTTTAGTCAGCAATTAATCGATCAAGATTTCCTTTCTTACCAATAATTTTCCTTTAGGAGACTCTATTGAACATGCGATTTCTGTGCCTATTGAAGATGTCAGTCTTATCTGTCCTTCACGGCTTTCCTTGGAATCTGTCCCCTTGGTACTTAGGCATATGTCTACGATATATCAGCAAATAGATGAACACATATTCATAACTATTAAAATTTAAGAATAGGAAAAAGACTAGATAGGAATATTTTTCTTAAAACATAAGAATCTGAGTGGAAGATACGAAACTGCCAATTCACTTTTTTGCTTACTTCTTCCATTTTAAGAGGTATTTGAGGATAAGAGAAAGCGATTAAAGGACTTGAGACAAGAGTTCAGGAAACTGATCATGAATATTAATTAATAACTAATTAATTAATATTAATGCTCCACCTTCTGTTTTGCAGTATTTGGGCAACTACATCTTGTATACTTTATAGGATCTAATGTTTTGCGGGACTGTGGCTGACACGTTAAAGGGACAAAACACCTGAGATGAGTGGCCTGAAAGGATGAAGGACTGAGTTTTGCTCTCAGTCTCAAAGATTTTAGTTCATGACTATTTGTTTCTATCAGTGTTGGACCCAGATGGCACAGAGCATCTCGGCAAAAATGATATGGTGTGTCTGTTTACATGACTGCTGGGAAAGCTGGGAGAGCAAGACAGAAGAGGAAACAAAAGATACATCTTTAATCCCAGCACTCGGGAGGCAGAGGCAGGCGGATCTCTGTGAGTTCGAGACCAGTCTGGTCTACAGAGCTAGTGCCAGGACAGGCTCCAAAGCCACAGAGAAACCCTGTCTTGAAAAACAAAAAACAAAAAACATAATCCAAATATTCTCTTAAAAGACCTTTTCTCAGCCGGGTGGTGGTGGCGCATGCCTTTAATCCCAGCACTCGGGAGGCAGAGTCAGGCGGATCTCTGTGAGTTCGAGGCCAGCCTGCTCTACAAGAGCTAGTTCCAGGACAGGAACCAAAAGCTATGGAGAAACACTGTCTCGAAAATAAAAAAAAAAAAAGACCTTTTCTCCTTCAACTAGAATCTGCCTCTTAAAGTCTCCACTTCCTACCAATAAAGCACCCAGTTGGCAAATGGTTAGCTCAAATGTCTTTGACCGGCACTTAAGAGCCAAACCACATTGACGAATATATGAGGTTGGTTGAAAGTAGGAATGATAGTTTGTTTCTGTTTGAGATTAGAAGCACAAATAATTATGTAACAATCCAGAGTCTGTCCAACAATCTTGCTGTTGAGTCCAACTTAGCAATAGGGACTCCATTTTCACCTGGGCTGCCATCTCAATAGTGGAAGTTGATTACCCCATAAACCTTATTTTACGCCAGATTTCTAGGAAATGACCAAGAAACAACCTAACCACAAACATCCTGCAAGGCTCAAGCAACCTCGTGTAATGGTTTGATTCTGAAATAGCCTGCAAATGTGGCTAAAGGCTCCGTTTTCTAGCTGCTGGTGTGTGTTGAAAGTCCTCTGCTCACAAGGCCACCGGAGCATTGCTACATTGGAAGAGAGATAATTTGATGTCTCTGTTGGGAAAGGATGGAGACTTAGGAGGTGGGATGCATTTGGAGGAGGTGAGTTACTTAGGGTGTGCTTTTAGAGGGCGTATGTTGTCCCTGAGCTCTCTGTGTCTTGCGTCTTCCCTGCCTCTGAAGTTTTCTTTGACATGCGCCACAAGCATGATGCTCTGCCTCACCCTACGCTCAAAGCAATGGGCCAGCTGGCTCTCTACAGCTATGAGCCAGAATAAACATCCCTGCTTTTGAATGACTTAACTCACGCATTTGTCTCACCAATGAAATCCCAGAAAATGCACCTTCTGGATTCCTGCTATGAACAAATTTGGCTGAATAGATGGACCAAAAAATATAATTATAATAATAATAATAATAATAATAATAATAATAATAAATCTATCCCACTTCCTTCTTCCCATAATTTTGCTGATTCCCGTTGATTCTACTTTGAAGTAAGTGTCTCCATGTCTACTTTTGTCTCACTGTCCTATCTCAGGTCTTTATCTGGGAATTAAAAGAGATTAATTTTAAGCTCTTTTTTGTTTCTAAGTGTTAAGACACTAGTTTGCAGATAGAAAGAAAACGCCTAAAGCGCCCACTTACATGATCTCCGAATTACAGAGTGGCATCCATGTGCTGACAATAAACAGCAGAGATCGCAGGTGGAAGGGATAACAAATACTGAAAGGCAAAGTCAAATAATTTCCTACAAAATGTTTTTGTTTTCTGTGGTAGCTCTTTCTGTAAATATACCTTATAAATACTTAGCACACGAGGTGCTTTTTTGGTGAACTGCTTTCTTTCATTCAATATCATCTTTAGGAGAGATGTTTGTATCCACAAATACAGCATTCACCAGGACATTTTCAATAATGTGCCAGCCCTCCTTCATGAATATGGCATAAGTTTGTATTTTTCTTATTGTGGAAAAAATGTGGGTTACTGTGATTTTTTGCTATTGCAAATAATCATGTCATAAGTATTCATACGTGTGCCTTTTCTCATGTAAACTTAAATACTTATTGAATAAATAGCTGTGTGTAAAATTAAAATGTTGCAGGTATTGGACATGATCAGCTTTATTTGTATTACCTCTGGTCATCAAGTTATAGGAAACGAAAATGTAGTCATTTTAAAAATGAAATCTTGATTGAGATGCAACTCTCCTGGAGACCATAGAAATCTGAGAAAAACAAAACAAGACACTGTAGCAGATAGAAAAGTCTACATCTGACTGGTCCCTAGCCAGACTGTGTGACTGAGCTGTTAGCAAAACTTAGCATGCACGTTTCACGCTGAGACAAATGAGAAATGAAGTACTCTTAATGTTCACGTATTGTAAGAGGTTTATTTATTTAGCAAAGGAAGTTTATTAACTTCGGAATCAAGTGTGTTGTAATGAACAGATGACTGTTGATTTCAAGACTGAGAAAGTCCTCTCCTCCAGCATCACATTGTTTCCGTCCTCTCAAAATTCATACGTGGAAATCCTATCCCTCTGTGGCAAGGAGATTCAGAAGATGCTATTGTGAGAGACCATGGGTGATCCTAACATATTCTAACGGGATTAGAGTCCTCATTTTAGAGACCCCAGGGAGCTCATTTGCCCTTTCCACTATGTGAGACACAGCAAGAAAACAGGATCTATGAACCAAGATTCATGCCTTTCCTGAAACTTCAGGCACCTTGATCTTAGCCTTCCAGCCTCCAAAACTGGAAATATATTGCAAGGGGTGTCCCAGAATATGATGTCTTATTACACTGACCCAAATGGACTAAGACACCTCCTCTTAAAGAAGATGCTCATGGGCACAAGGAACTTGTCTGACAGTTGACATCTTAACAAAATTTGTTTGGTTCATCAATATTAAAGAAAACTGTATCTTGCATGTTCCTATTAAATCAACCATTCTTTCTAAGAAGTATCTCATTGACATGTAACTATTTCATGCATTCGGAGTCTGGTATGATAATTAAAGACATGCATACAACGTGACCAAGTGAGGGAAATTGCCGTTTCATCTCCTTTAGCACTTACTATTTCTTTGTGTTCCAAACCTTTCAGCTGTTTACAAAGGATGCTTTTTTGTGAATTATGTTTATCCTACTGTGCTCTAAAACCTTAAAGACCCCACGCTATACCCACTATTGCCACCTATGTTCTCCTCCTGACCCTTCTGAACTCTTAGTGGTCACAATTCTTCTCTCTATGTATATAACATAGATAGCTTAAACTTGGTCACGTGAGCAAGCCAGCCATGTTTACAGCCAACCACTAGATGCTCAGAAATCAACGCCCTTCCTCCCCACAATTCCGATAGCAGAGCTGATTCCCTCTTCTCCAAGTGATAATTTATTAAACACGCTCAGGTGAGAAGACTTCTCACATTACCACAAAGTTGTTGCAATGCATGGAATACATTTAACTTCCACATCAATCTTATCAGCTAGCTAACTTACATTCTTTGCGCACGCAGAACCTGCTCACTAAGATGGACTCATAAGACAAAGTATGATGAGGAATGTGGCAACCTAAAGTCTACTCAGGGTACTGTTCTATCATCTCAAGCAAGAGATCCTGAGTGCCTCAACTAGTAAGACAGCATCTAGTGAGGTTTGTGAGGAAGGAAAGAATAAGAAACGTTTATCAAGAGACTTAAGAATGAAAATATATATTTATTAAGAATCTAACAGATATCAGTTACTGTATGAACTAATGATAAAATACCAAGAATACATTATATACTTCCAATAAAGTATTGAATATGATATTATAAAGATATGGATATTGCTAAAAGCACCCCGAGGCCCATCAGCAGGATACAATGGATATTTCTTAGAGCATATATTCTATTACCATGTGAAATGAGGTTGTAGAAAGAAATTTAGTTTACTGCTTCAGAATATGAACTCTGGGGTCAAGCTCCACGGGTTTAAATCCTAGCTCAGCCTCTTGCCATATTTCCCTGTGAAAAGCGCTTAATAATTTAAACCTCAGCTTTCTTAGTTGTTAAGAGGAACGGGATGGAGGCTTCTGCTAACAACTAACACATAAACAGCTGTCACGACATGTCGACTGCTTTCCAAGTACTTCATATCCAAACAGCCTTTTTGTAAGCACTGTGACATAGGCTTGAAGATGACAAAATGGTGAAACTGAGAGATCTGGAGCAAACTGCACAGGCCACACTTCTGTATGCGGTGAAACTAGCACACACGAGGCCATACAGTCTGCCCGTGAGTGCTCACTTATGAGCACTACACCCCTATCTCTAGTGCCAACTGGCCTGCATTGTTGTGCAGACCAAAGCTGATGACTGTGTAAAGTCCTTAGAACAGTGCTTGCACATGGGTCATGCTCAGTATTGGGCTGATGATACGGTTACGATGTGAGGTTCGATGTTCAGAACTACTGGCTAAGCGGAATGGTGTGGCTAGGAGAAAGAGAACGCCTTATCCAAGGACCAAGCCTCCATTCCCAATGTCTTTAATGCGGGCACTGGCTTTGCCTACACCAAGTTCATGGCAGGCCTCCTTGCATGGGAAATTTGAGCTGGGCAGAGAAGAGGGTTTGGAGCCAACTCTTCAATAACTGTTTTCTGAGGACTCCCTGCAGACTGAGCCTTGTGTTGGAATTCATGGAAGATCCAGTCTGAAGTCATCTTTTTAAACTAAGAGGGCTGGTAAATAGTTCAGGTCCTAGTGACACATTTCCAAGCATTGAATCCTAGCTGTGCCAGTTAGCAGCTGAGGACTTTGAGAAAGTCGCTTTGCCATTTGTCTTCACGGCCCTTGTCTCTAAAATAGCAAAAGAAGAGAGATTTCATGGAGTCGGTGCAGAAAAAAACATCACACACAGGCCCAGAGTGAGGAAAATATCCTACCTCTGGCCTCCATGTGCACAGGCATGCCTGCACATAGCCAGTATATCCACCTCACTCCCCACCTTCCCCCACACACACCATAAATGTGCCTTACACTTAGTCCCAGCTTGGTTCTCCACCCACTTTTTTTTTTAACCTAAATTTATATCCTTGGCACCGCTCACCAGTACTGGAACAACTGCTTAATCGGTTACGTATCAATCACTTCTTCTATGTATCCTTCCTTCCTTCCTTTCTCTCAACAAAATTCTTAAACATTAATTTTATACCAAAATCTAATGGGTGTTTGACCATGAACTGTGTCCTCAGCGTGCATTCTACTTCATCTCATTCTCAGAGAAAGTTCCTTGTCTTTCTTCAGAAACTGCCTCCAGTAGCTGGGCTTCTTCTCCCAGGCCATGCCCAACAGTAAGAATTAATCATTTCTTCTTGAGTGTACCTTTAGCTTTTATGTATCTGACAATTTGTGTTCAGTGTTCCAGTTTTAAATGTCCTCAACCACTGGCAAGCCTTGGTGATAGTGATCTCGGTGCACAATAAATTATTTTATAATAGTTTCGTAGAGCTTATAAATCACACAATGGTATCTCTAGGGTGTGATTCTGCAGCTTGAGCTCATTGACAGGGAGGCAGACATCACCTCCTCAACTGCTGGCACCCAAGTCCTGTGAACAGTCACCCTCCTTCAGACTTTACTCCAACTCCATGCAATTTCTATTCTACTTCAGACCTCCATGGATTCACCTATTCCAGACATTTGTATTAATAAAAATACACAATACTTGCCCTGTGTGAGTGATTGCTTTCATTCTGCATAGTAGTGTCAATGCCTATTCATGTAGTAGCAGATTTCAATACTATTTGCCTTTGAGGGTGAATAATATCCCGCTACATAGATATAATGTCAACATTTGCCTATCTACAGGTTGATAGACATTGAATTACTTTCATGTTTTGGTTAGCATGAATGAAGCTCCTACAGATATTCATAATATAAGTTTCGTGGTGGACACGTTTTAAGTTCTTGGGTAGGTGTGATATCTATGAGTCCACTTAATGAGACACGTGGTAACTCCATGTGTTATCTTCTAAAGGAGCACTGGGCTGTCTGCCGAGCAACAACAGCATCTTGTGCCATCACCAACAGTATATAAAGGATGCCTCAAACCTTTACCAGCCTTTGCTGGCTATTTGTTCTCTAAATTGTAGCCATCTGTATAATATAAAATAGTTCTTCACTGCATCTTTGATTTGCATTTACTTAATGTCTTATGATCTTTAAGATAAGCCATCTACTGATACGTCTTTTCTAGAAAAAGGTCTGTTGATAGTCTCTCCTGTGAGGATTAGCTCTAATTGTCAATTTGACACAATGTAGAATCACCTGGGAAGAAAGTCTCAATGGGCGATTGTCTAGATCAGGATGACTTCCCGGGCAGGCCTGTTGGGGTTTGTCTTGACTACATTAATTGATGTGTGAAGACCCAGCCCACTGTGGGCAACACCATTCCCTGGATGTGAGTGGAGAAAGCAAGCTGAGTACCAAGCATGCACCCATGCGTTCATTTTTCCCCCATTCTCCAAGGTAAATGTGACCTACTGTTTTAAGTGAATGCCACTGAAGGCCTCCTTCCTGTGATGTACTGAAACCAGGGATTTTGAATGAAACACACTATTTCATCTTTAAGTTGTTTTTGCCAGGGTATTTGGGTGCAGTGACTAGAAGGGAAACTAAGACCAAAGGGGAAAAAAAAACACCAAGGGTACATACACTCTCATATATGAGCATATGTGCGTATACATACATATGGACCTGCACACAGAAAAAACATGCATACAGAGATGCAAACCACAATACGTTGCTATTTTCTTTCTTTAATCTGACAATGTATTTATGGACAAGCACATATCTTCAGTGTTTGGTACTTCTGCTTCTCTATCTACAAAACAACATACATAGGGATTTCTCCACTGTGGCAAGTTAAAAATCCTCTAAAATTTCACCTGTAGGTATCTGAATTTTTGTTGTTGCTGTTGTTGTTACAGAATGAAACGTCCTGGATGCTAGTACCCATCTTGACGCACACTCCCATCTTGCTGACGACCTGTGGAAGGCAAGTGCCCTGCCAGCATCTGGCTACCTGGCAGGCTCCAAGGGCATCTGGGGAGGAAACCTCGGAGTTGCTTCTGCGTCTTCCACGTAATTAGCCTGTTTATAGGCCGTCTGGGTTGCTCTGATTTCACCGTCGCCATTTCTTGCTTTCTGAAGATTTTCTCTGTGTCTCTTCCTGTGGGGGCTAACAATCATTAATAAGGCCTTCCTTAGTCAGGGACACTGGCTTCTTTAATGTGTCTGGCAACTATCTGCCCCCCTGCATGTATCTCATTATGAAGCACCCTACAGACCAAAGAAGGGCGGTATTTAGATTTGATAATGCTGTCATCAAATTAGCAGGCCTCATTAGAAGGAAATTACAGATTTGGGGCTCCCTAATATAATAGATTCGTAAAGCCCCATCCAAAGAATTACAAAGCCTCCTCAAAGAGAACTATTACAAGAGGAACGTTTGCATTTCTACAAAGCTCCCTCAGATGGGGAGGCATGCAGAAACATCAGAGCCTAGCCTTACTTGAGTATCTGTGCCCCACCACCTACCCGTATAGACCAATGAGGTCACAGGTACATTGTGAAATCACCTTCAGGGGCTAATGACCCCTCAGTGCAAGCCTAACCAAGAAGCAGCTGATTCAAAACAACCAAAGGAGGATTGTGTCTGTGCTTTTTATTTACTTTGGTTTGTTGAGGAGAAACAGATGGACATGCATACAGGTGCCCTCAGAGACCAGGAGAGGGAGTCAGGTCCCCTGGAGTTGGAATTGCAGGTGGTTGTGACCCACTAGGCATGGGTGGAGGGGTGCTGAGAACCTAATTTCGGCTGCAAGGTCAGCAAGTGCTTGTCACCACTCCATGTCTCCAGCCCCGGCAGCTCTTTATTTCAACAGTATGTGTTTCCTTATTTTACACCCCAACAACACGGTCCCCTCCGTGGCCTTCTATCAGGCATCCCACTGCCCAGCGCATTCATTGGTCGGTTCCAAGAGAAACTATGTATTCTCCCATCCAACTGGGTTCTAGCCGGCTGGTTCTTGACATCATCAACATGCCCCAATTCTCTCCACTGACAAGTAGCCACGCTTATCTGGCCTAGTTTTACTGTGGAACTGTTTCGTTCCATGGGGAGTTTGTTTGTGTCTCCGGGCAGGAACATTTTCTTTACTTCTCGTGTGTGACCCTGGGGCTTGGAGCTGTGTGGGTAAACCATAGACAATAGCTAAATATTTTTATTTGACTAATTGTTGTCAACCTGATATACCCTAACCTTAGAAAAGTACAAGGTCTACTAAAATAGATGTTTTGCTTGGGGGGAAAGAGCTGGGGGAGGGGGGAACCTAAGGTGAAGAAGCACATTTACCATTAGACAATTAGCAAGTCACCTGGAGTCCACCCCTTAAAGCAGCTTAGTTTTCCAGGTAAACAAAGGCAGAGGCCTCAGGAGGGGCCAGCTGCCACACAAAACACCCCTACGTGGTGGGCTCAGTAGCTTCATCTTGCTAGCCAATTGAAGCTCCTCATCTTCCAGGCAAACTCCTACTACGTACTCCACACACAGTTATGTGAGCCAAATGCACATGGAGTATCGAAACAGCCAAGAGCCTTAAAGATGGATGCCTTCTGATCGCTCTATGCCTTCCCTGGGTTAGGAAATTGGGAATCATCTAAGGAGAGCTGACGGCATGGTTGCGTTCTTCACTCTCCGTTTCTACATCAAGTATGGGGTCTGCCACATCAATGGCAAAAATGGGAATCACAGTAAAATGTGGTAATAGAAGCAATTTCAGTACTACATAATAATAAAAATAATTGCTAATATCCATCGATCCACTTTACTGTACTACACCCTTATTTACAGTCTTCCATTTTTATTTAAAACAAATGAGGTGGCAAAAACCCTAGGGTGGCCTCCCTCCCTGCCTTCACCAGATAGAGATGCCAAGGCACAATTTACAAATTCAGAGATCCGCAAAGTCCCTGATTTCGCTTAACAGATGATGGCGCTAAGCTTCAGGTCTCTATTAGTTCTTAATCACTGGGGGAGAGAATTCCACACTAGAGTTTCTTCTCTTCAAATGCCCTCTACATCCACTATTGAGTTTCCAGAAATAGGCTCTCTCTGTTCCCCCAGCAGACCCAATCCCTCAGGCTTGTCCCTAGCACTGCAACAGAACACCAGCTACAGCCCTTTTTCCCCCTCTCCACGCCTCCTGTGGATTCTTCCGGCCCTCCCCAATTGTCACTGTGTCCTAGCCCCCCAGCTTGAGAGAATATTGCCTTCTCAACCATGGGCCACACCTGCCAGAAGACCAGGTAGTCTGCCTGCAGACCTTCTCTGCCCCATCTGGTCCCTTCCACCCTGCCCATGCCTGCTATGGATCCCACAGACCATCCCCTCATGACCTCCCAGAAATTAAGCACCTAGACCTATAATCACCCCAAAACCAGATACCTAGACACCAGTATAAAAACACAATCAATAACAGACAAGACGACATTTCTCCAGGAGAGCCCAGCTATCCCACCACAGCAGGTCCTGAAGCACAAGGGCAGAAAGGCTATAGACATAAAAATAATAGAAGTCACCTTTCCCCCGGGTAAGTTATCTATTCTCCCAGGACTTCCTAACTGTGTGGAGAATATTTCTGTCCACTTCAAAGCCTTTCCAAGTAAGTAAAAAAAAATGCAGAGAAATTCCATTATTGTCTCCACAGACTTGCTGCCTCCCTTCTTAGCAACCTCGGAAAGACATAGGAAAGCCTGAAACATAAGTTCTGTTGCTTGAGGGAAGTCAACAACGGGCATCTTGTCAATAGCTTAAGGAGTGATGTGGAGCTAGCTATGGGCATTCAGTGAGCGCGGATCAGGTAAGGGACTGACTAGATTATGTAGTGGTCCCACTTCAACCAAACACAAGTGAGCAAGAAATCTGTGCTCTAAAAATGATCTCCTACTGTCTGAAATTGCCACACTTCAATGTATACATAGCTATCCAAGGATAATTATTTACCCTCAAAATGTAATTCAGTGTAAAACAACGTTTGCAAAAATTCTCACCTTTTGAAGAAATTTAAAATAAAATGCGGTAGTGCAAAAACCTAATTTTTTTGTACTGTTTTGCACTGTTTAAAAAGCTATCAATGTTCAATTGGGCAATTAGTCCTAAATATCACACACACACACACACACACACGACTTATACTACTTACACATGGATGGTTGGGTGCTAGGTGTTTTCTTTAGAATTCTTGCAACCAACTCTTTCTGTTTCTCCTTATCAGGAAAGAAACAAAGACTGAACATAGTAACCAGCTGAGAGTCCACAAACAGAGCAAACAAGCATTGTGGGCAGCAATGACATATGGGCTTTCTGGAAGCCTATGTTTCACAGGAAGTTAGTTAATTGCATCATGCATATTAGGGCTGGAGGATGAAATCATCCAATCTGATTTCATGGATAATGGCATTGTTGTCTTGATTCAAATGTCCAAGCAATGAATATGTAGCATCTGTGTAAGGAATGACCACAGTCTTGATAATAATTAAGATACTTCTAAATGACTTGAGATAGGATCCAATCATCTCTAGTAAGGGGGAAAAATAGTGGCAGAGCCAGCCACATGAGGGGGCGTTCTCTCATCATTTCTAACCGCTTATAACATGAAGAAAATAACACAGATTTTAGGAGAGCACACCCTATGCCTTTCCTCTAAAGATCCATGGGCTCTTTGGGAAACACAGACTATGGTCTCATCTCACATTGGTTTAGCTATTTCACGAAAACCACTGTGCTACAAGCACTTCTCAGTCTTCCATGAAATCTTAGCTTATTTTAATTGATCACACCAGAATCAATGAAATAAGCCCAAAAGTTGTTGTTCCAGTACATGTATAATATAATTTTTAAAACACTATCTTAAACAATACAAAACTCAACTAGTGTGCCTGCATTTAATCACTAATAAGCATGATCCAAAGAACTAGGTGTCGAGCATAGTACAAGGCACCGACATTTAAGGAAGTATGCAAATGTAAGTTCTTATTTTTAAAGTCTGCATTTATATACAATTTGCATTTCTAGTACCAGATACAGCCCTGGGTACATGATATGTAGAAAAACATTAGGAAATTAAATCCAATTAAGCATACCGTCCACTCCCTATTCTAGGTGCTAAGCTAGGATCAGTGCATACAAAGACATAAGACACGTGTCAAGAGACTCGGGAAGAAGGCTGTCACCTATCTCCTCAAAGCAGGGATGAGTCTCAAGACACCCAAGAGAAAACATTACGACAGGTATAGGTTATACAGACACATATAAAGTATTCTTACATATTGTCCACATACTATATGTTACTTTTCCATTATATGCAAGGACTTTTTTATGACATATTTAAATTGTTTGTTTATACTCAGTATAGAAAGCTAGAGGTAAAGGCCATGTTGTAAAATGTAACTTGGGTATTAAGAGACAGTTTAGTAGAAAGATCTTACTGTGCAAACATGAAAAGTTGAGTTCAGATCTCCAGAACCCACCTAACGCTGGGCACAGGGTTGCACATCCTCAATCCTGTGCTGGAAGGAAGGGGCGTGAGTAGAGGCAGGGGCATGGATCCCAGGCTCAGGTCAGTCAGTCTAGCCAACTAGACAAACGTGGTGTTCAGTAAGAGATCCTATATCAACAGGTAAGATAGAAAGAAATAGAGGAAGACACCTAACATTGATCTCTGGCCTGCACATACTTACATAAGGTGTGTGTATGAACATGCATACACACATACATCTAGACACATATACATATATATATAAATTATAATTCTATCACCAAGTGCTATTTTTTATTGGATAGGATATTATCTTCCACATGTACATGCATGGTTACACTTCATTTGAGAAAACTATTAACATATAAAACTGTCTTTTTAAAAAAACATTAAGAAATGAAAAGATATCCTGAGAGAAGATACTCTGATATACTGGTAAAACAAACAAATTATCTTCAGACAGGAAAAATGCTTTAAATCTTCCAGCTCAACAAAATGGTAAATTTAAAAATGAAGAAAAGATGTGATCACTGGTTTAGAAAAAGATACAACTGTTAAATAATGGTCTTCAGAAAGAATTGGCAGTGTCCTGTAAAGTTAACCACACACTCACTGGTGGTTACGGATTCTGTGCTGTCTTCCCAAAGTCCACATGTTGCTGTACTGGATCACTTGCAATATTAGAATGTCAAGTGTTAGGGTGTGATGACATCATAAGAGTGGAGCCTGGATGAACAGGATTAAGGCCCTTACCTTAAAAGAAATGCCAAAGAGGCCCTTTACCCCTTGCCATAACAGGACCCTGTCAATCAGAAATGAAACCTAACCGATACCAAATCCACTAGTGGCTTGATCTGACTTCCCAGATTCCATATCATGAGAAAGAAACCTTTTTGTTTAAGACATTTGATTTATAGTATGTGGTAGTGAACTGTAAGTGATCTGTGTCCAACCATGGAGGGATGTATTGGTGGTTTTCCACCGTATCACAAGTCATGGAAGAGCAATAATTCACAAAGTTGCATCCATAGCTTTGGCTGAAAGTCACCGTGTCCTCTCCCAATGCTGCTTGACGATGCCAGTGCAGTGACTGGCAAACCCCAGCTTCCTTTATCACACTCTTAATTACTAGAGCTAACTCTCCGATCACATGCTATATTATACACATGATGTATAGAATACGGAACAGCTACAGAAAGGTTAAAGAAACTTTGTAGTTCAGAGGGGCTTTACTAGAGTCAGAGGGGACAGACCCCACAGAAAGAATAACTACAGGAAGTTAAATGAGGTAGTGCCAAGCTCCTCCCAGGCTGTTGGATGATGGAAGGCAGGTTCAAGGCAAACCCAAAGTCCTCTCTTGGTTTAGAAGAGGATGCATCCTGAACGTGGCTGACAAAGAGGGCTGACTGAGAAGCCAAGGACAATGGCACTGGGTTTTGATCCTACTGCTTGTAATGACTTTGTGGGAGCCTAGTCTGTTTGGATGCTCACCTTCCTAGACCTGGATGGAGCTGGGAGGACCTTGGACTTCCCACAGGGCAGGGAACCCTGACTGCTCTTTGAACTGGAGAGGGAGGGAAAGGGGGATGAGGGGAGTGGGAGGGAAATGGGAGGAGGTGGAAATTTTTAATTAAATAATAAAAAATAATAAATAATAAAAAAGAAGAGAACTTCTGCAACCCCCATGCACACATGTGTACACATTCACAAAATACACACACACCCACACAAACATGCTCTCTCATATACAAATGTTCATACACACTCACAGAAACATGCTCTCCTCTCATATACACATGTGCTCTCTCTCTCTCTCACACTCTCTCTCTCTCTATCTCTCTCTCTCTCTCTCTCTCTCTCTCTCTCTCTCTCTCTCTCACACACACACACACACACACACACACACACACACAAAGATGAGAAGAAAAAAAAAAAACACCAGTATCTAATGTAGTAAAACCTGGGCTCCATTGGATGACAACAATCCACAGAAGAAACCATGAGTCCCTGAACACAGAACAGGGAGGGGAGTTCAGAGAAAGTATGAAATCTAGATCTTCACCTAAGAACCACAAAGTGGAGCGAAGAGATTTTTGAAAGAAACCAGAGGCTTCTGTGGGTCTTCATCCAAATCTAAGACTCATCTCTACCTGGAGCAAGTGTACCGGTGTCATGCTTCTGGCAAGTTCTTCTGAAGTCTCTTTGCTACAGACTATGGTGATAGACCTAAGGGGCAAATTCAGTCACTTACATCATCCTCCTGTGCTGGACTCTAGAAATGGAATCCCTTTTGCTGCCGTAGAAGTGGTCCTGGAAATGTTGCTATCTTAAGTACCTTCCTGCTAAGAAGCGAGACAACAATGTATTTGATAATTATTTCAAAAGCCCATTTGAATAGATTCTGTCCTTTAAGGTTTCATGCCAAATAGCCTTTTATTTTGAAGGAGTGTTTGTTTACTTTCTAGATCCCCTCTTAAGATTAGACATAGGTAAACTTTCTTGACAAGGTTTATAATGTACAAACATATACTTATTCCTTTTATGTCGCGGGTCTATTTATTGGATTAGCTAGAAGGATTTGATGTGAAGGCTTAGGATGATATTGAAAACACATCACTTCTATTGTGGCTAAGAAAATCAGCTTTAGAATTAGAGACCTTGTACTGGGCATTGTGTGTAGACCTCTAGCTTTTCATCACAGCTGTTCTTTGTTGCCATGACAGCAGAATTAACCATTTCATTAATATCCCTGAGAAAAGACATGCATCCTGATGCATGTCTCCCTTCAAACATGGTCCCTGCTCAGATGTCAAGGTCTCTGGCATGTGTAAAGCTCGTGTTTATCCACCATCACCACCCCTCACCATTGTGCTAAAAGCTTCTACGGGGTTTTATAAGCAAAGCCTCAGATTTTCGAAATTAAATTTCTATTGGTTGCATTGACTTGGCAGCTTTTAAGTGTCCCCGAGTGGTGAAATGAACTTCAGAATCTGGAGCTCGTGAACGCCATAGGAAAGGAAATTTAATACAAAGAAAAGAGTTACCTGTGATAGGGAAAGTTGGCTGTTTGTTTGTTCCTTCTCAGGGGCTACACTTGGTGAAATGGGTGTTACTATAAATACGGAAGAGTAATCCCTCATCAAAATGGGTGATCCAGCTGTTTCAGCGGCGGCCGCAAGCAGGTAGAGTGCTGATTGCGATTGTGATGGAAAGGGAGAAAAAATTTCCTACGACAAGGAAAATCCATTATTTTGAAAATAATACCTCAGGAGAATAATTTTGCCCAGCCCCCAAACGCTACAATGGTCCCTTTCATATTTGTATCTGGCTTTTCTTTTGAAGAAATAAGATGCATTTTAATGGGAGAATGCTCTATAAATATTCATATTTTAATGACCAATGTAAAAAACCCCTGATTAACATTAAAAGGGCTCAAAGAAGCTAGTAACTCTGCCTTCGTGTACTTTAGCTAAGTACAGATTATTTTTGAATAAACAGAATTGTCTCCCTCGGACTCATTGTTTTTAGGAAGAACTATCTATTCTAGATATCAGCCATGACTGTGCAACTGCAGAATGTTTAAAATACACTACTTCATTTAAACAAGGAAACAGCAGTTATATAGAGAAGGTGGGTACAGTTGTTCCTATGTATAATGAGGAAACGAAGACTTCGTGAATTGTGCCAGTAGTCACAGCCAGGGGAAGGTTCAGCCCCTCTGTCTGGCCCGACAGCCCGTGCAGGCATCCTTTGGGGGAAAAGCATCGCCTTTGGCTCTTTGTTTCTGCTCATAGAAATATTGTAATGACATTTAACATATTTACATTCCCACCAGACATTTTGTCCTGGAAGGGTGGAGAATGTCTGGGGAAGGATTATTCATAATAATTAAACTCATAAAACAAGCGAGCACATTTGAAGCAGTCATAAAATGCTTAGGATCAAAACAGGCTCTGTGAGGCCAGCAGTGCTCCAGGGAAGACGTTGAAGCCGCACAAAGGCCTCCCACCAGCCAATGAGACAAAAGAAGACAGTTGGCAGAACAAGGTGCAGCTTCCTTTGCTTTAATGTAAAGTTTGTTTGTATGTTTGTTTGCTTTGAAAGTAATAGTGTTGTTGGGATATGATCACAATAGCATACAATTCACCTAAAGAGAACAATTCAACAGCTTGCAGTCTATCCCAGGTCGCATAAGCATTGCCACGGTGGATTTTGGAACACTGTTATCATCTCCCTAAAACAAAAACCTGTCTTTGTTCAGTTAATTACCTTTTCTTCTTCCAGGCACCCCAATCTTCCGTGTGTGGCTTCTTTCACTTAGCATTCAAGGTTCATCCACAGTGTAGTGAGTCGGTTCGTCAGTTCCTCTTAAGAGCTGAATATTATTCCATCCTATTGTTCACTGACGGACAGTTGGGTTGTTTCCTTTATTTTGTTTTGCTGTGCTTTGGCCATATTTACTGTTGAAACTGCTATGAATTTTCATGTGCCAGTTCTGAGGGAGGGTTATTTCTCAGGTTTTAATTTGCTTTCCAGCTGTTCTAATCTCCCGAAATGATAAAACTCAAATATCTCCTCATGACTAAGGACTTCACAGAATTCTGAAGAACAGTTCAAGTCACACCTTTCCTGTTCCATGAATTATGACTTACAAGCAGAGGGATTAATTATTTATGATTCTTAGTCACTCATAACACAATCAAAAAAAACATTCAGCTAGTTCTTCTCTACATGATAGTAATTATTTGTTGTTTTTTAAAACCCTAAAAATTTAAAATACAAGTCATAATTTACATAAAATAAATGTTATTGAAGTCTCTTGTAGAATAATCACCCACCTCCTCTCTGTACTTGACACACATCAGAAGTGTCACCATGTCAATGAAGCTGAATGCTCAAACAATAACAAAACCAGAAAGGGAGGGAGGATTGATTCTTTTCCTTCAGTAATAAATTTTTGAAGGATACCCAAGTTTGTTCTTTCTCTATAGTGAGAAACCCAAGCAAGACATAGATTCGAGAAACCCAGGAAAGTGATTTTGACTTATTTTTCCCTTAGTTTTAAAACTCCATTCACAAGTACATCAAAATATTTTATAAATAGAAACAAAATATATTTGCCAAGAGGAAACATAGAATATCCCACAGGGAAACTGTTTCTATGGAGGAAAGGTGAGAATCGCAAGAGATCCATTCTAGGTACCAAGAGATTAAAAAATAAATAAATAAAGGCTATCATCGGTGCTTTTGATTTTAGCCATTCTGACAGGTGTGAGATGATATCTCAAAGTTGTTTTGATTTGCATTTCCCTGATTGCTAATGAGGTTGAGCATGACCTTAGGTGTCTTTTGGCCATTTGAACTTCTTCTTTTGAGAATTCTCTGTTCATTTCAGTGCCCCATTTTTTAATTGGGTTAATTAGCATTTTAGAGTCTAGTTTCTTGAGTTCTCTATATATTTTGGAGATCAGACCTTTGTCTGTTACGGGGTTGGTGAAGATCTTCTCCCAGTCAGTAGGTTGCCTTTTTGTCTTAGTGACAGTGTCCTTTGCTTTACAGAAGCTTCTCAGCTTTAGTAGGTCCCATTTATTCAATGTTGTCCTTAGTGTCTGTGCTGCTGGGGTTATACTTAAGAAGCGATCTCCTGTGCCCATCTGTTGTAGGGTACTTCCCACTTTCTCTTCTATCAGGTTCAGTGTGTTCGGACTG